>NC_090820.1:11369730-11706397 GCF_000390325.3 Nicotiana tomentosiformis | reverse complement strand
AACCTATTAGAAAGGTACTTCCAGGACCTTTCTTCCATAGGAGCATCAGTTAACAATGTTTCTACCCAACCACGGAAGTTTGGAATCTCCTCAACAGCTTCCATGGTTGCTAAAAAAAAAAAAGTCATGAGATTGCCGGTTCTTCACAAAAAAAGAAGAGAAGGAAAAAATCTGAAAAGAAACTTACGTGCAAAGTTTCACTTTTCTCGAAAAGGCATGTTCTCTTCACCCACTAACCCACTTGTGGGAGAAGCAACGAATCGGGCATACCAACCACGATCCTTGTCATCTTCAGGGCTCACTAAAACCCTCTTACTCCTGGCCACGAGAGTAAAAAACCCAGAACGAAATAACTTGGGGGAATAAAGATGAATCAAATGATAGAAGGTAAAGGGTAAAGAGGCCAAGTTTGACAAGTATCTCAAGCATGCCACAACTCTCCATACAATAGGGCCAATCTGTCCTAAGCAAGCGTTGAAAAAACGATAAAATTTTATGATGACTGGGTCAATAGGTGGTCTGAAGCCTAATGTAAAGGGATATGTATAAACAAAAGAATAACAAGCTTTGTATGAAGTGATCCTTTGATTTGCATTAGGGACTAAAATTGAAAAATCAAATTTCCAATGACATTCTCTTCGCACAAGAGAAATCAAGCCCTCAGTAATCTGGGAAGGGTAAACATCAACACGATCATGAGAAGTCATGGAAGTAACTTGATTTCTAATCGATTCTCTATCAGTAAAGAAGGAAAGTTCAGCGGGAATAATCTCATTAACAGTGGGTTCACGAAGTGATTCACTAGAATCCCTATTTCTAGCAGAAGATCTATGAGAAGAAGAAGTCCTAGTTCTAGAAGGCGATGGGGTAGTAATGCTGGGTTGAGAAGAAGAACCACGATAGATACAGACCCTAAACTACGTAACCTGCCACCTCTTCTACTTCTGATAGGAGCAGATGAAGGGGAAAGTTCATCTACTATAACTACTTTACGAGGATCGGGATTTGGAGAAGACATAGTTGTATAAGAAGGTAATAATACTGATGAACAACTAATATGAACGAAGAACACTGTAGAAAGTTTTTTCGTAAAAACAAAGGCAAATGAGGTATTTATACGAAGAAGCAACCGTCATGTAAAGGGGGTCATGATGGAAACGTCATAATGAAACAATCACTCCGTGACTGACGCAGCCGCAAAAAAGCCCTAAAACCCGCTGAAGAGTTGCAGAGCCAATCAATGAATGTTGCGTGTCATATGCATTAAATGAAAGTGACATACGATGCATTGGTTCTAAAGAAGACACAATGATACATGAGAAACGGCGGTCAAAATATTCCCGCCATAAATGTGATCCACTTCCCAAATATTCAATTGCTGAATAATTGGTAAATGAGTGCACTATCTGTATTGGTAAAAATAAATATTACACGTGAAATTAAATATGTGGCTGATATGGCAAGGCACGTGGATCACTAAAAAAAGGACACCTGGAGAGATGCATTAAAAGAGATACGAGGCATAATAGATACGAACAAATCACCCACGAGATGAAAGATTATGGTCGCTCGAGTCTAAGTAGTTAAATGAAGAGGCACCGACGGAATGAATCAAGACAATAAAGAGGGAAGATTCATGAATCGTCAATTAATGAGCGTGAATGGTCACAAACGTTACAGAATCTTCATGAACAATTACGATTACCAATTATAACGTCTCATTAATATCATTAATACTCATAATGATTCGGTCATAAAAGGGAAAAGATGTTGTACTTATAGACTCCTATTTAAGGGAAGGAGATGTCACTTGTACAGACACGCTCTGATTATTATTGGAATATAATTACTTTCTTGTGCTTTCTATTGATTATTTTGTCATTTCTTATTCTAATTTCCTTTCTTATTTCTGAGAGAATATTGAATTTCTTGATTATCAGTAACCCGAGTACTTCTAAAAATAGGCTTTGACTGAAAATCTAATTCTTTGGTCAAACAGGCTAGTACTCAGCCAGTTGTTGCAGCACAGGCCGGTGATAGGACCGCTTTGTCTTCTGAGGTTTTATTGAGGTTGGACAAGTTTACCAAGCTATTTCCAATCCATTTCAGTGGAACACCTTCTGAGTACCCACAGGATTTTCTTGACCGCTGCTATGAAGAGTTGAATGTATCCATACGGCAATATCATTTGGCACGAACAAAGGTTCCTATGGACCATTTGGGGGTACCCTGTCAGCTGATGGCAGCGACTGCGGCTTCAACTTTCAGATAGGAAATTATCGTTCTTTTGGTGGATTTTTCGGCAGTACAAATAAATATGGCATTGAGAGTATTGGGGTCTATGTGATCAATTCTAAAGATCCTTCAGTTAATATTGAAAGGGAGGGGGAAGGAGAAGAAGAAGATTAATTCAATATTCTGTTTTTCATATTAGATCAATTTCAATTGACGTTGATTATCTGCATAAATTTTTAATTCTAGAAAAGAATGCTCAAGTTTGGTTACTTAACTATCGTCATCATGTTTGGATAAACGTTGTCTAAAAAAGAATGCTCAAGTCTGCCAAGATTGTCACTTATATTTTTATTATTTTTGTTTGTTCAATTTTGATTGGTGTGCTTGTTGTTGCCCTTCATTTTATCTTTTTTAAGCGAAGAATCAACTGAAAACAGTCACTTTGCCTTCTTGAAAGTAGGGGAAGGTCTGCGTACAAAATCAGATCCCACTTGTATAATTTTACAAGTTCAATCATTCCTAGTGAGTAATTTCTACAGAAGATATTATACTTCTAATTGACCATTTCATGCATCAAGTTTATTGGAGACGCTGTATGTTGAGTTAAGGGTCCATATATCTTAATTATGGAGCAGCCGAATATTTTCTATACAAGAGTGCATAATTCTTTGACAACTTTCTATACAAGAGCGCAGGGCAGCTCAAGCACATGTATAGCCTAAAGCCAAAGTTTAATGTGGCCTAAAATTTTAAAAGACTGTTGAACACTTGAAGTAATCAAATCTTGGAGAAATACGGTGAGGAAAAAGAAGATGAATAAGAATATGAGAGAGAAAGAGAAAAAATATAGGGATTTCTGAAATATGAACAGTTTTGAAAATCAAAATTAACTTGGACAAACTAAAGAACGAAATTAAAAATTTCACACGTTATCTAATAAAAGAGTAAAATGTTAAATTGTCAAATCAACTTAAATTGAAACATCGAGAAAACAATTTATCTATCCAATTTTTTAGTAAATCAAATTGTTACTTTATTTATATATGTAAAAAAATTTATTTGTTATAAAATAAAAGCAACTTAGTAAAACATGAACAAGACATGTTGTTATGAAATAAAAGCAATTTAGTAAAACATGAACAAGAAATGGAGATAGAGAGAAGGAAGAGATTTTCTTCTTCAATTGTGTGTATTTTCCTATCTATTACAAGGCCTTTATATAGGCATGAAAAGTGAAGAAAAATATGTCATTAAGTATAGAAATATGTCATTGAATATGTCATTAAGCATTTGAGAAGATCATGGAGGAAGAGTAGACATCCACCATAATTTAATTTTTCTTATAACACTCCCCCTTGGATGTCCATAGATAATGTACCTCGTTAAAACCTTATTAGAAAAAAAAATCCTATGGGAAAAAAAATTCTAGTGAGAGAAAAAGAGTACACATATTTAGAAATACGCCTTTTGGTTGCCTCGTTAAAAATCTTGCAAGAAAAACCCAGTGGGACAAAACCTTGTAAGGAAAAAAGAGTACAACGCGTATTAACTCCCCCTGATGAGAGCATCAATTCACATCCTTGAGCCTTCGCATCCCAATCTTGTACACTAGTTTTTTGAAGATTGACGCCGGTAGAGATTTGGTGAACAAATCAGCCATATTATCACTTGAACGGATCTGTTGCACATTGATATCACCATTCTTTTGAAGATCATGTGTAAAAAATAACTTTGGTGAAATGTGCTTTGTCCTATCCCATTTTATGAATTCTCTCTTCAACTGGGATATGCATGCTGCATTGTCTTCATACAAAATTGTGGGTGGTTTGTCACACTTCAAACCATATTTGTCTCGAATAAGGTGTATTATAAACCTCAACCATATACATTCTCGACTTGCTTCATGAATATCAATTATCTCAGCATGATTAGATGAAGTAGTCACGATTGATTGCTTAGTCAATCTCCAAGATATGGCAGTGCCTCCATATGTAAACACATAGCCTGTTTGAGATCGAATCTTTTGTGAGTCATATAAATACCCAGCATCGGCATAACCAACAAGATCGGGACTGCAATCATTTCCATAAAATAATCCCATACCGGTAGTCCCTTTTAGATACCGTAATATGTGTTTGATTCCATTCCAATGTCTCCTTGTAGGAGCAAAGCTATATCTTATTAAGACATTAACTGAAAAAGTTATGTCAGACCTTGTAATGTTAGAAAAATGCATTAGTGCACCAATTGCACTAAGATATGGTACGTCGGGACCAAGAAACTCTTCATTATTTTTATGAGGTCGGAATGGATGTGCTTTATCCATATAAAATCGCTTTAAAATCATTTTAGTATATGTTGATTGATGGACAAAAATTCCATCTTTCATATACTCAATTTTTAGACCAAGACAAAATTTTGTCTTTCCAAGATCTTTCATTACAAATTCTTTCTTTAGATAGCCTACTACTTTAGGAAGCTCTACTGCTTTAGGAAGCTCCCTAGGAGTTCCAATGATATTTAAATCATCAACATACACGGTGATTATAACAAATTTAGATCCAGATCTTTTTATAAAGACACAAGGACAAATTGAATCATTCTTGTACCCTTCTTTCAACAGGTACTCACTCAGGTGATTATACCACATGTGCCCTAATTGTTTCAATCCGTATAAGGATTTTTGAAGCTTTATTTAATAAATTACTTGGAAACCTTAATATGCTTCAGAACAATTTAAATCCTTTAATGATTTCCATTATACGCATATCATATTTTTCTTGTATTGCCAGAATAAAACCTGAAATGACGACATCCACCACAGGAGAACATGTCTCTATATAATCAATGCCAGAATATTTGCAATTCTTCTTGTGACACAAGTCGTCTTTATGTCTATCGACTTGACCTTCTTTTTTTTTCGCACAAGAACACATTTATACCTCAACTGACTTTATACTTTCAGGTGTTGGGACTATCCGTCCAACTTCATATTTTTCATATGAAATTAATTTTCATTGCGTATTTTTCATTTGGCCAATCATTTATCTGTCCAAATTTCATTACAGATTTGAGCTCAAGATCCTCGTCAATATTAATAATATTAAGCATTATATTATATTAACAATATCGTCGACGATCATTTTATATCGATTCTACTATTATTCAATAAAGACATAACTTATTGAGATCTCTTTATCTTATTATTTTCAGATACCTGAGCCTCTCCCATGAGGTCTTATGAAGTGTTATGTCGTGGTGCTTTTCTAGAGCACTTGCCTCCTTATTATGACCATCTTGAACATTTGCTCCTCTCCTTCTTTAAGAAATTTTATCTTTGGAACCGATTAGTCTATTATGCTTTATGCATGCCATGGACTCTATTCATTATGGACTTTATTTTATTTGGAGCATTAGCAGCTGAATATGACATTTAGTTTTGGGTCAGCAAATACGCCCGGCAATATTTTGCAAATGAATTATCACTTGAACTTCAAGTTCACATTTTCTCGTACGAGGATCTCGATGTACTCATAATAATTCATTACATGTATTACTTTTTCAGCTGCCCATTTTCTCCCCCTATTGTTGGGATCACCAACACATATCCCTAGCCTTATTTGGGGATCCATCTTTGTGCACTGTGGTGGAACAATTAAATCATATAGCACATTCATATTTCTAGATGGAAATTATTTGGTTCCTGACCCTAAACCGATTGTGATAGGGAGAACTTATCATAACTTGGCTAGATGCTTACAAGTGATATTGTATATTAAATAATACATCAAATACCAAATTTTATTTTGGCAATTTTGTTCTCATAACCAATAGTTTAGATATAATTGGAGGCATACAATTTCTACTAAACCAACTTGGATTTAAACCAGTATTATCAAGATAAATCATCATAATTTATATTCTGGAACTTTGCTCTAATAATTTGAGCAATCAATCTTGCAAAAGCCAAACTACAAGTTGATAACAAATGCACATGTGATCATAAAATAGATGCATCTATTAAAATCATATAATAGTAAACGGTCCACATAGAAGGTGACTGGGCCCATATATTTATCACCTTTTATTCGTTTCAGAAATCAAGGGATTCAATCCCTAACCTTAACTGGTATATCATGAGAATAAACAGCACAAGAGAATTCTTGAAGAATCTTATATTTCTTCAATATATGCCAATGTAATTCTCAATTAATTTTTTCGCATCATAATTTAACCGAGATGGTCAACCGGTCATGCCAACTAATATTTATTTCAGTAAACTTCTAGTTTACTTGTGGCTTATGATTGCATCATCATGCTTATACTTGTGTAGTACAAATAAAAGAAAAGTCAGGTAATCTTTCATATTTACCCGGTATGATTATAGTAATATAAAGATATTCAATCTTCTTTTCATTTATAGTCTCAATATGCCAACCACTTTGGCTAATATATTTATAAATCAAAATATTTCTTTTGAGACTTACTACAATATTAATGTTATGAACAATTTCATTCATTCGGGTAGTAACAAATTAGTTCTTTCAGAGTTCTTAACTGTTTTTGTACTACAAGATATTTTGTTACACCATACATATAATGAATGTCTCCTTCACAAAGAAAATCATATCATAATAATTATAATGTTCAAAATCATCACAAGCAAAATAATTTCTTGCTTTAATTTTGATTTTAATAACTTTCATAAGGCATGACAAAATATATTTTGGCATATCATATGCATGCGACCAATGATATATTCATGTAACTACACAATAATATTCATTATCTTTCTTTGTCTCAAACCTCCCTTAGAGGTGAGTTGTAGTATTTATCCAACTATGCACAAGTACATTATTATGCATAATCTTTATCATATATATATTTTCACATTCACTTTCAGGAATGAGTATGCAATCTCAATGTTTATCACAAGTCACATTCTCTTCAAAGAATTTCTCCCTTTTTATAATTACCATAGTGATAACTATTATTATTTTGGCCTTTCGCACGCCCACATTCATTGATCAACCACTTGTCTTTATTTAGACTTATCATGCACTGCTATCACATTCACTTCAAGAATAGAGCAAATCAAGTGGGACAAGTTTCATGCTTATTTCATAAAAATTACATTATTTTTTCTTTAGTTATTATTATTATCAATATGGTGCATTAGGACTCAAACCCAATGTCTTACCCATATAAAGGCATGCTAGGCCATAATGCGTTAGAACTTGAATCCAACGTCTTTTCATCAACACAGTGCGTTGGGACTTGAACCCATTGTCTTACCCTCAATCTTTGGCATAAAGGGCCAAAATTCACTAGGACTCGCACTCGAGCCTTTAAAATATTATTACTTCATAATTATAGGCATAAGTAAATTAACTTTCAAGAAGACATATATAACTATTTCAATCTTGAAACAGTTCCTCTGCAACAAAAATGCTAGTTAGGATATATGCCATTTTTTTTTCAAATGATACAATCACTTTTACATTTTAATAAATTAATTAGGGAAAAGGTGCAGATAACCTATAACCACTTATATTTCAAAGACTATAAGAACTTCACCAAAAAAATCCAATACGGAGGAATGGGCCTTATGTTTCCAGCAAAAATATTTAAGACTTAATGCATAACTGTGACTATTATAAATTATAACTATAATGAGTTTATATTGATTATATATTCGAATGCCAAATTTGCAAGGTACTGTAAAATTACTTACATATTTGATAATTTTGCTTTCAATGAAATACATCATGTGATGGTAAAAATATTATTACTAAATTACCTTAATAGTTATCTATCATAGTATGTAAAAGGTCAGAACATATATATACGTTGGAATATTATCTTTGTCCTATAAGAGATGTAGCAAATAAAGACATACCTTTCCAGTTCTTTATTTCACTGGATACAATTGAAAAAAATATTTTTACTAAACACTGCACATAAAGTTAATGCAAAGATATGAAAATATGAATGGGTTTAGATGGATGTAAAACTTATCTTTGTATTATCATCCAAGAATATTTTTCAAAGTACTTGATCTCATTGCCTGCTTATAATTTACATAGTCTTGACATAGAAGATCATGAAATGAGCAATTCGTGCTGATAACGTGTTATGAAATAAAAGCAACTTAGTAAAACATGAACAAGGCATATTGTTATGAAATAAAAGCAATTTAGTAAAACATGAACAAGAAATAGAGATAGAGAGAAGGAAGAGATTTTCTTCTTCAATTGTGTGTATTTTCCTATCTATTACAAGGCCTTTATATAGGCATGAAAAGTGAAGAAAAATATGTCATTAAGCATAGAAATATGTTATTGAATATGTCATTAAGCATTTGAGAAGATCATGGAGGAAGAGTAGACATCCACCATAATTTGATTTTTCTTATAACATTATTTACTTTATATGAAAAAATTTACTTTTTGTATTAAAAATACTAAATATTATTATTTTTTAAATATCCATAAACCTATTATTTCTAAAAAATGAGACCCCCCAAATTTGGGGGCCTAAGGCATAAGAGTGCATAATTCTTCGACAACAAATATCGAAGTGTTATGAGAGAAAAAATAATTAGTTACACTATCAATGCAATTCAATTAGTTATAGCAACTAATTACTCTATTTTCTATATTAGCATATCACATTTAATATGAAGAACTATCTCAAGTTAACCTGATAATATAAAAATTCTCTGTGTCAATACACAAAAATAAAACTCTTTAAAACATTAGCCTTAAATTTCTCCCCAAGCTTCCTCATATCTTGGACTAGATAATGTTTTCATTAAATCAATAGGAATACATTTTGAGAGAGAACCTAAGCGTCAGATTCCTATTTCAAGATTTAATATACGAATGCCAATGTGTGAGGCTAGCTGAAACGGCTCCAAAACTAGTATATATGCGACTCAAAAACTTCTTATAAGTTAAAAACATCATTATATAACTTGCTATTTCAACTACTCTCAATTGATCAGAAGCAAGAAAACTATGGATATGGTCAAAGTTGGTCCAGCTGGCAAACAAGATGGATCCCTGTGGGAAGAAAAGGGAGGAGGAGAAGTAGCCCAAATTTTTGTTTCTCACTATGATGAGAAAGTTGAAGGGAGCCTTGGCGTAACTGATAAAGTTGTCCTCATGTGATCAGAGGACGTCGCGGGTTCAAGCCGTGAAAACAGCATTTTGCAGAAATGCAGGGTAAGGCTGCGTACAATAGACCCTTATGGTCTGGCCCTTCCCCGGACCCCGTACATAGCGGGAGCTTAATGCACCGGGCTGCCCTTTTTTCTTACTATGATGACAAAGTTGTTGCACTGCAATTCCTCTATGTGAAGACCATCACAATCTCCATGATCCATTTTAAAGATCCTTTAGTAAAGGAAGAAGAAGAAGAAGAAATATATATATTTCAATGAGAAATGATGTTGGTATTATATAAATCTGCCTCTATTTCAAAATGCACTTCTTAAATTTCAATGAGAAATATATGCAATTTAATTAATAATTTTGTACTGATTCTGGTTCTTTTACCGTACTTTAGTGATACTGTCTGCTTTGGGCCTAAACCTGCACGGTTTTAAAACGTGTCACTAGGGTCTAAGGCTTGTTAATTTAGTATCTTGTGTTTTGTCGATTTGGGATTCTGTCTAAAGTCTGGGATGTTATATACACCCCCTCTTATGGACTCAGCGTCCTCGCTGAGATTTGCCCCACCGCATGGGATTCGCCAGACTCAGCACTAAGGTTTGTCCCACCTAACCGGGATTACCTTAAACTCAGTTGAACTCTGACCCACCATCGGCAAGGCTGACAAAAACTCTAATACTATCTGTAGTAACCCGCTAGTGATATTGTCCGCTTTGGGCTTAAACCCGTACGGCTTTAAAACGCGTCAGTAGGGTCTAAGGCTTGTTAACTTATATACCCAACATTCTTCTTGTATTTTGCCGATGGGGGACTTTATCTAAAGACTGGAGTGTTACATACACCCCCATCTTATGACCCAGTGTCCTCGCTGAGGTTTGCCCTACCGCATGAGATTTCCCTAGACTCAGCATTGAGGTTTGCCCCACCTAACAAGAATTTTTGCCTAAACTCAGTTGAACTATGACCCACCAGCGGTAAGGCTGACACAAGAGTGGCTCTGATACCATATGTAACCATCCATCCCGCTAGTGATATTGTCCGTTTTGGACCTAGGCCCGCACAGTTTTAAAACGCGTCACTGGAGTCTTTTTTTTTAACTTATATACCCAGCATCTCTCTTGCGTTTTACCGATGTGGGAACGTAATATCATGCAAAGTTGTAAACTTGGAGTTTGAAGCGTTCCAATGGAGGTGTGCGCTTTTAGAAATTCACTGACGGGGAATCTTGGCCTAACTGGTAAAGTTGCTGCCATTTGACCAGTAGGTCTCAGGTTCAAGTCGTGGAAACAACCTTTTGCAAAAATGTAGGGTAAGGCTGCGTATAATAAACCCTTGTGGTCTGGCCCTTCCCTGAACCCCGCGCATAACGGGAACTTAGTGCACCGAATTGCCCTTTTCTTTACTGACCAACTAATGAGATTCACGTCAGGTAAACCCACTAAGAGGGTAAAAACGGTCTCACCAAGAAGTTCTTTATTCCAAGGACACGAACCCAAGAACTCACTTCAAAAGTGAGAGATCACAACCATCCTACCACTCCATGGTACAAGTAGTGTGATTTATTATGCAAACTTGGAGTTTGAAGAGGACAATTATATGGATATTGATTTGACATTAATGGAATGATATTCGAAACTCTGATGGGACTTATGTTAAATGGTAGATTTTGTCCCTGTTGTTTAGATTCAATCAGAGATACTTGAATTAATATCATAATGTTTGAATTCATTGTTCAAATAGCTCATCTGTTATGCCCTTGGTTGAAGGGTTAAAAATCTTACCAGAAAATTCGAAGCACCAAGCGAAAGAAATCCATTATCTTTAGATATCTGCTATGGAGAAAGAACAGTACTGCAAGAATATTTTTATGTTTGCAAGTAACAGTAATGCAAGGTTCTTATAGCTTCAATAAATCAAGGACAGAATTGGTAAGCCTATAGTAACATATATTTTGCATTTTTGAGGTGAATTCATGTTTACTATTACAAGTAACCAGTACTTTTAATGTCCAAAAGTTTGCTCAACTAATCACATTTAAATGTATGTACAACAACATATGTCAGCTGAAATATCATGAAATAAGGTACCTTGTGTGTTATGACATTACATGCCCCAGATCCCTCGGGCTGATGCCGCTTTGTTGCTTGGTCGTGATGTTAGTTCGTATAGTATTCTGGAAAATATGTCCGAGTATCTTGGGTCACCAAAAAGCATCTCTGCAAATGCATTTTCATACACTAGTAGAAGAGGCTTGTTCTGTGGCTCTGATACAAGGTTTTCTAAAATAGTTGCCGCTTTCCTGCACACTTCTGGCACCGGATGTGGCATCTTAATAACTTTCAACAGTCTATCGATAGCCCTGAAGTTCAATTTAGTGGATAAGTCATTTAAATGTAAAAATCAATAAAGATATTGTGACTAGGTCAGTTTGCCTGTCTTACCATCGTTCACTAGCCAGCTTCAAACGGCAGTCCATATTTATTTCGGCAAGGTTATATAATGCACCAACAGCAGCTGCTTGAGCATCAGTAGCAGGTTGGCTCATGATATCAACTAAACGTTTATATATCTGCAATGCACAAATTAAGGTCAATGGGTTTATTGAATATTCACATAGTACATCTGTCAAAAAGGAAGGACATCAACCTGCGAAGCAGAAGGAAGTAGGAAAGGTTCATTATCAGGATTTATTATAACACGACCAATTAATTCAGCTGCAGCACAATGCCAGGCCTTGACAGCAGATCCCAACACTCCCATGAGAGCCTGGACTGCACGTTTCTCCCTGGATAAGGATCGAGAAACTCAATTACAATTTTGACATACAATAACTGAAATAACAAGTACAAAGTCACAAACTTACGTTATTTTGATAAAAGAAGGTTTCGAGGAACTGAAGATCCGGAGATCTATCAAAGGACCTATATTCACTATTGTCTCGAGGGCATTTGTGACAAGTTCTTCATCCTCTGTTAACATAAGAATCCAAAGATGACAAAAAGCATAAGAAGCATGATCAAAAGAAAATTACAGAGAACACTTAACATTCAGGTTAAGAGAACCGCATTTTAACATATTCTTCTCTGTGCAGAGTAGGACTTATCTAATTTGATCTTCTTTTTTTAAGGGGTTCTTTTATAGGGCAGGAGGGGCATTGGGATGCAGGATGAATGTAAAGTCTATCGAATTATGGAATCAGTCAAGACATCATTGGAGACTAGGAATAATAAAAATAGCCAGGCAGGTACACTAAAGTCAATGTGTTACACAATGGACTGACTCTTCTAATGGATTCCAAGCCATTTCTTTAGACTTCACCAAGCTAGTAGAGCAACATTATATTCAAGTTTTACATTGAAAGTATCAACTAAAACTGCATGAGTACATCCAATAGGTTGATATGAGTGTGTGTGTGAGAGAGAGAGAGAGACTGACTACCAGGTACAAAACCTATATCGCGGACTGGAATATGTTTGAAAGGTTTGGATAGGTTTTCAATGGAGACACAAGGCATAATTTCCACTTCAATGAGAGAAATTAAACCCGGAATATTCATTGGCTTAGCAGGTCAATTGGAGACATCAACTCATCAAGAAAGACAATATCAAAATCTAGCCAAATTATAACCATGAAGGCAACTTAAGAAAAAAAGTACCAGATACCACATATGGCAAACATTATAACTTTCCATAATAAAAATGTGCCACTTCACAGATATCAAGCTTGTAAGCACAACACAAAGACCATAAATATTAAACAGAGCTTCTTTCACACCTGTAACATAATCTGCCAGACATTGGAATAGAGTTTCTAAGCAATGTCTATGTTGGCCCATTATGACTTCATTATCGGGCATAAAAGAGAAGTTGCGGAGAATGTTTGAAGCAGCAACAGCGCACTGCTGCTTTTCAGCTCGCCCCTCCTCATCCAAATTAAATAGGCCATCTTCCTCAAACCACCAACCCACAGGGCGAGACTTGGTATTACTCTTCGGAACAGATGAATCTCTGTTGGCAGCTCCAGAACCAGTGCTGTTATCACGTATTACAAACAGTTACAGAGGTCTCATGCGCTGGAAATAAAGAACGTAAAAAAAAATTTAAAGTAATAAAGGCATATAAAAGAAGAGACCAGGAGATTGAAACCATCCTGAGTTACCTAGGATTAGGTACAGATTCATTCAAGTTCAATGCTTCATATCCAATTCCAAATCCAGTAACAGCTGAATTTGCACCCAAAAGCCGCACACGAGGTGCCTTTACAAGTACCCTTGGTAAGGCTATATCACGCCAATCATCTATCTGTTTAACAGAATATTGACATTATTGGCATGATAATAAAATAAATAGTAAAGAAAAAATAGAAGTTACATGGGAATCACACGTTGTGTGGTAGATATCAAGAAACATACAACTTGAAGCAAAGCATCAAGCAATCCAGGAATTTTGGCAAGAGGAGTCGCATCCTTGCGGATGTCATCTTTCTCCTTGAATGATAGCAAAGTGAGGGTATTTAGTGCCCATGTCAGCTCACCCTTTAATCCACTTTGAAGTGCCAGAACAATCCTTTTATTATTCTGTTCTGGTAAAGTAAAACAAAATTTTAAGAAAAATAAATAATAAGCAATGCATAGAATAAAGAGGCTGGCATCATCCTATTTCCATAGCCTTATCAAAAATAAATGCATCTAATCTTTTCTCAAATTCAACATGTAAGTCAATTTTTCAGTACGAACATCCTCTTATATAAATCTTGAAGGAATTTTAGCTATATAGTTAGTTGAGATTAAAAACAATCCGGTTCCCTTGGCTTGGGTTGAATATATGAAAAGCAAATACCTTCCTTCTTACACATGCAAATTATACGCATTACTCTTTTACTTTGTTCTATACCTAGTTTGGTGATCATAGAATCATATATCAGTACACAATGTCAGTACTCAGTCCATTCACTCCCATAATTGAATCTAAATGAGTAAGTAATCAATGCAGTCAAATCATGTGCTTCAAGATTTATAGTGTTGAGACATAATTAAGTACATAAAGGTGTGCTATCTCTAGCAACTTAAGCTTTTATATGAGATCGTAACACACTTCAACATGGTATCAGAGCAGGCAAAGGTCATTCGAGTCTCACTGCCATCAATTATAAAAAAGAATTTTCACGTGTTTGGCCCAAGAAAAAGAATCAGGCCCCGCACATGAGGAGACGTATTGAGACATAATTAAGTAAATAAAAGTGTGTTCTCTGTCTAAGTTGCTCGGACTCGGGTGCGGGTGTCCGATACGGGTGCGGATCTAGAGGTCAGATCCTTCATGATCTAAATTTACAGATTCGGGGGTACGGATCCAGGTACGGATACGGGTGCGGGGATTCGGCTAAAAATAATTTAATTATTTAAAAATAGAGTTATAAAAATATGTCTAAGTTATGAGACATTATGTGAAAAACTTACAAGGTATTCCGAGAAGGAGAAAATATTGAACAAGAGTAGAATTTTAGAAGGAGATAAAAGGAAAAGGACTGACATAGAAATTTATATATACAAGGTATTTCATTTTCTTCCATATCACCCTACCTTTTGATTTGTTTTCAAAAATCATTGTATCTGTCCCAAATTTCTACGTTGATTTTGGTCAAAGTACCCAAAATCAGTTGACCAGATCCGACACGGATCCCACACCCATACTCACACCCACGTCGTGTCGACACGGGTGCGGCACTGAAAGTGAAGAGTCCGAGCAACTTAGCTCTCTGTAATAGCTTAAGCTTTTAAATGAGATGGTCACACAATGCAACATGTAGCATCCCCTCTTACAAGTAGAACGATTTTGCATTCCATTTTCGGCTCAAATCGGCTGGTCATAACAATTTGGACTCTCCATGTTTTCAATTTTATGAAACCTTATTAATACCCTATATCCTTTTGTAAATAAAAACAAAAAGTAAAAGAACCCTTTTATTTCGGAGAACAAATATTAAACGGGCAAAGCAAGTAAAAGAAAAATCATTCCCAAGTTTCAAGACTTCAATGAAGAGTGAGTTCGTCCTTTTGTCCCTAGGTGACGCTACAGATTTGTGAAACTTTACGAAGTAAAGAGGGGTAAGAAAATTGTTGGAGACACAATGATGAGATTCTTCGTATCACACTCGATTTGGGACAATCTAGATCACATCCCAGACAAGAAGCTCATCATGTGTCAGAACATATGGCTTCAAAGAATTTGTCGGTGATGATCATATACTGTCATGGCTTCTTTAGACCTTTGGAAAAAAGAAAAAGAAACTTATTCGGCCCATCAGCCGAAACTGAAACTGCAATGATCCAGTAGGAACTGGGTCAATTGGAACATTACCTTCAAATGAAAAGATGTAATACCCACCAATTACTACTCCTTCCATCCCAATTTACATGGCACTCTAATAGTTTTGGGACGTCCCGAAATGTTTGACATTATTCAACTTAAATCACTTTCGCAAATGTCATTAAACCATTCAAATTGCAAAGTGACGTCATCGTTTATTTATCAAACTAATTTATCACCCAAGAGTGTAATATTTTCCTATTATTACGTACGTCTGAGAAGCTTTATTCACATTGCTTTCTATTTATGGGCTGAAAGTTCCAGATTGTTAATTATCAAGTGGAATGAAATTCTCTTGAGCTTCAAGTTTGCTCCATTTTCTCTCCAAATTTTCGTTGTTCAATTTCGAACTTTACACACTAGAAGAGCCAGACCCATACTAATTCTTGGGTTACCTAATGTTGGACTTCCATTGTCCATGCTCTAAATGTCTAGCAGTGTCCCGCATTGTTGTGGGAATGGTCTGTTGTCTCCTTATATGGTCTTAGGCAATCCTCACATCTTAGGTCCATTCTCTTTACAGACACATTCCAATCAAACAACATCAACCTTCACCGTTATATTTCAAATCCCTAAGCTCAAAAAGGCTGATAGGATTTACAATTCACAACAAGAAAGCCCAAAACTTTATTTAATCTAATAAAAATTTAAACTTGAAAAAGCATCAAGAAGCTTCATTTATAATCCCCAGATAGAAAATTCACATAGCCTCGATCCCTTTTACAACTTTTTACACCAATAAAAATTCATGGATAATGTATTCAAAGTTCAGTACTCCATATATATGAGCAAGATCGTTGGGACTAACCAGCGAAAGCAGAGTGGACTTGCAGGGAAGGGCCGAGGAGTGTTGAAGGAGCTGCTGAGTCAGCTGCTGCAGCCGCCGCGGCTGCAGCGGCAGCGTTGCTGCCTCCGCTTCCAAACGGCCGACCCCTTTTCGCCGGCGGTGCGGCGGAGCCACCCGTTGATCCGCTTAGCTTCGATTGCTCTCTTTTCTGCATTCTCTTTTCTCCTACGTTGTTCCAACTGTGAAAACGGAAAAGTCAAAGAACTTGGTACGAGGAAGTCAGGTTTCGGATCTTACTAGAACTATGGGCTTAGTATTTTACTTGGCCCAAGTTAGAGCCCATGGACTTAAGTATAGGATATGGGCCAATTTCAAACCCTCGTCAACTGAAAAATGTATTATTGGGCCTTGAGGACGAAGTTGTAGTTGAAGTTAGAAAGAAAAGAAAAATAAATAGCCGGTCGAATTCACTATTTACTTTTTCTAGCCAGTATACATAAATTATACATAGATTATATATATATTATACATCTGCCGACTATTGTAAGTTTAAGCGCTTGGGTAGGCGGTTATTTAAGTTAATTCTTCAAAAATTGAACCCAAATAGTCGTCTCCAAACCGTTTAAATTAAATCATATAATATATATGTAAAAATGTGTATAATAAATATATAATCTATGTATATACCAATTTAAAAAAAAAGGGTTTCCTTTAGTAATTTGCTCTCCAAACGGCTCTTTCTCTCTCATCGCTTTCTCTCTCCCCGCTAGTTCTCTCTTCTATCTATCTACTGTAATTCCACCGGCGTGACTGTCGGCAACCACAGGTAAGCCATCCTCTCTCCCTCCCTCCACATCTCTCCTCCATCTCTCCTCTCTCTTCCTCATCCCTTCTCTCTCTTCCCTCTGTCTCTGTGACGCGTCTGCCCAGCGTCAGTCACCGCCAGAAATTTCTGGCCGGCGACCCCAATCGCATCTCCTCTGTATTTCTTCTCCTCTCTCCCTCCTTCTCTCTTATCCCCCTAAGCCCGACCCTCTTTCCCTACTGCTCATTTTCCCAAAGTTTCTTGTGCCCAAATTTCAGTCCCAAAACCCTAGCATCCCCGCCAGCGACCTCCCTTGTTGTCCCCCCCCCTTCGTGTTTGTCCAGGTCTACCCCCGCGACAGGATGATACCCCCCCTATTGTTTTCGTGGTGGTTGTGTGTAATTTTTTAGGGAACTAGTTGCAGCTATCGAGACGAGCGCGAGGTGTACGGGCAAGCAGAGCGGAGCATCACCAACTGGTGTTTGCAAAGGTTGGTGAGAGTTGGAAGAAGCACGGCGGATTTTGTGACCTCGGGTGTGCACCAAGTAATATCTCCAGGTTCTTTCCATCGGGAGTTAGTACCTCCCGCTTTCATGTCCCTCTCTTTGTGATAGTTAAATTGTGGAAATTTAGTTAGCATTAGTTTAAGCATATTATTTGCGTACTTGTAGAGGCTACTTATTATCTTATAGTCGGGTCCTATTCTGTGTGAGTGATTTTTCATAGTATGTAGCAGGTACAGTGGTTGTGGTCTGGGATGGTAGAGTAAGTTCATGTCCTCGGGGGTGGGAAGGGAGTGGGGAGGGGTCAGGGGGTGGGACGAGAGGCAGGGAGGGTAAAGGGAAAAAGGGAGCTTGTAGGTTGAGGATTGGATCGTGGAACATAGGCACATTGACGGGTAAGTCTATTAAGTTGGCGAAGATTCTCTAGAAGAGGAAGGCCAATATAGCTTGTGTCTAGGAGACTAGGTGGGTAGGGTCAAAGGCGAGGAATGCAGACGAGTATAAGTTGTGGTACTCTAGGCTTGCGAAGGGTAAGAATGGAGTAGGTATCTTGGTGGATAGGGATCTTAGAGAGTCTGTGGTTGAGGTTAGGCAAGTGAATGATAGACTAATATTTATTAAGTTGGTGATTGGTGAGTGCACCATCAATGTCCTTAGCGCTTACGCGCGCAAGCGTGCTTGGATAAGGAGGTTAAAAGGCGTTTCTGGGAGGTTTTGGATGAGATTGTGCATAGTATTCCACCTGCTGAGAGGTTATTTATAGGAGGGGATTTCAATGGCCATATTGGATCGGCTGTTGATGTCTATGGCGAGGTGCATGGTGGCTTCGACCTTGGGGATAGGAACAGATGAGGTACCTCGCTGTTAGATTTCGCTAAGGCCTTTGAGCTGGTGATTGCAAACTCTACTTTTCTGAAGAGGGGGGAGCATTTGGTAACTTTCCAAAGTTCAGTAGTGAAGACCCAGATTGATTACCTCATCCTCAGAAGGTATGATAAAGGGTTGTGCAAGGATTGCAAGATTATCCCAGGCGATACCCTCACAACTCAGCATAGACTCTTAGTAATGAACGTCAGTATTATAATAAGGAGGAAGAAGAGGCATGCTCATGGTCGACTGAGGATTATATAGGGAGCCTTAACTAAGGATAAAGCCCAGGAGTTGAAGGGGAGGCTATCAGTTATGGGAGCCTGGATGAGTAGTGGGGACACGAGCGTTATGTGGTCAACGACGGCGAACTATGTTAGGGAGGTAGCGAGAGAGGTGCTAGGGATATCTAAGGGTTACTCTGGCAGGCACCAAGGCGACTGGTGGTTGAATGACATAGTCCAAGTCAAAGTGGAAGCGAAGAAGTTAGCATATATGAAGTTGGCAGGGAGCACAAGCGAGGAGGAGAGGATAGAGAATAGAGAGAGGTACAAGGTAGCGAGGAAGGAGACAAAGCTGGCGGTCATGGAGGCTAAGAATGCAGCGTTTGGTTGCTTGTACGAGGAATTGGGGGAAAAGGCGGGGATAAGAAGTTGTTTCGGCTGGCTAAGGTGAGAGAGAGGAAGGCTCGGGATCTGGACTAAGTAAGGTGCATCAAAGACGAGGATGGTAGAGTATTGATAAGGGAGTCCCAGATTAAGCAGAGATGGCAGACGTATTTTCATGATCTTCTAAATAAAGATGGGGCCGGGATATAGTGCTAGGGGATTTGGGGCATTCGGAGAGTCTCCGAGACTTTAGGTATTGCAGGCGCATTAAGGTGGAGAAGTTCGCATGGGCTTTGCGTAAGATGAGTAGGGGTAAAGCGCCCGGGCCAGACGAAATCCCGGTTGAGTTTTGGAAGTGTGTGGGTAGAGCAGGCTTGTAGTGGCTAACCGGGCTGTTCAATGAATTTTTTAGGACGAAGAGGATGCCAGATGAGTGGAGGTGGAGTAAAATGATACCGTTGTACAAGAACAAAGGTGATATCCAGTGTTGTAACAATTATAGGGGTATCAAGTTACTAAGTCATACCATGAAAGTTTGGGAGAGGGTGGTAGAGGTGAGGGTAAGGAAGATGGTGTCTATATCCGAAACCAGTTTGGGTTCATGCTGGGTCGCTCGACTACAGAATCTATCCACCTTATTAGGAGGTTGGTGGAACAGTACAGGAATAAGAAGCAGGATCTACACATGGTGTTTATCGACTTGGAGAAATCATATGACAAGGTCCTAGGGAGGTGCTCTGGAGATGTCTTGAGGCAAAGGGTGTGTCGGTAGCTTACATCAGAGCGATCAAGGACATGTATGATGGAGATAAGACTAAGGTTAGGACTGTGGGAGGTGACTTAGAGCATTTACCGGTTGTTATGGGATTACACCAAGGCTATGCGCTTAGCCCGTTCTTATTTGCATTGGTGATGGATGCATTGACAAACTATATTCAAGGGGATGTGCCATGCTGTATGTTATTCGCTGATGACATAGTCCTAATTGATGAGACGTGAGACGGTGTTAACGAGAGATTGGAGGCAGGCCCTTGAGTCTAAGGGTTTCAAGTTGAGCAGGACTAAGACAGAGTACCTGGAGTGTAAGTTCAGCGCTGAGTCAAGGGAAGTAGGCAGGGACGTGAGGCTTGGATCACAGGTCATCCCCAAGAGAGGTAGTTTCAAGTACCTTAGATCGGTTATCCAGGGGGGTGAAGAGATCGACGAGGACGTCAGTCACCGTATAGGGATAGGCTAGATGAAATGGAGACTAGCACCTAGAGTCCTGTGTGACAAAAAAGTACCACCGATACTCAAAGGTAAGTTTTATAGAGCTATGGTTAGACAACCATGTTGTATGGGGAAGAGTGTTGGCCGGTCAAGAACTCTCATATCCAGAAGATGAAGGTAGCAGAGATGAGGATGTTGAGGCGGATGTGCGGGTATACTAGGACGGATAAGATTAGGAATGAGGATATTCAGGAGAAGGGGGCGTGGCCCCTGTGGATGACAAGATGCGGGAAGCAAGGCTCAGATGGTTCGGGCACATGCGGAGAAGAAGCCTTGATGCCCCTGTGAGGAGGTGTGAGCGGTTGGCTTTGGTGGGTACGAGAAGAGGTAGAGGGCGACCTAAGAAGTATTGGGGTGAGGTGATCAGGCAGTACATGGCACGATTGAAGATTTTCGAGGACATGACCCTCGATAGGAAGATCTGGAGGTCAAGCATTAGGCTTGTAGGCTAGGGGGTAGTCGAGCTTTTTCTACTTCATACCGGGGGTGAGGCGGGTTTGATAGGGTGATCTTAGACGGTTAGGGGTTAATGTTGAGTCCACACTATCCTTTCTATTTATAATAGCTCGAACCTTAATTACTGGTTATTGTTATTGCATGTCATCTATTTTATGGTTTTTATACTTCTATTATTATTTCTATGGTTCTGCTGACATTACTGATGAATTGGAGCCGAGGGTCTATCGGAAATAGACTCTCTGCTCCATCGGGGTAGGGGTAAGGTCTGCGTACACACTACCCTCCCCGGACCCGACTTTGTGGGATTTTATTGGGTCGTTGTTGTTGTTGTTGTTGTTGTTGTATACCAATTAAAAAAAGTAAAGAATGAATCTGGCTGGCTAATTTATAAGATCCCTTAGAAAAAAAGTTTGTAAAAGTTAGATGCTTGGAGAGTTATAGTTTTTCTAGGGAAAAAGCTTGTGAAAGTCAAAAAATTATGATTTATGAGTGGAAGTTGAAGATTTGAAAATCTTCACCAAAACTATATGTAATACCCTATATATTAATAAGGGCATATAAGACTTTAACTAGAATTTCTTTTTTGAAAAAGAGAGAGATAATAGGAGAATGGGCAAAATCCCATTCGAAAGAGAAACGAGAAAAGGAAAAAAGGGATACAACAAAGTTGCTGCTAAACAACAGAAGCTAAACACTAAGAAAGAAAGAAAGAAAACCGTAAGAGGAAACAAATGAGAAGAAGAAGAAGAAAGAGACTGGAACCAAACCTTTGAGAAATTTTAAATACGTACTGGCTCTTACGGGTAATACTCGAATTTTTTATCTGGGTTCTTTTCTTCTGGTAATTTTTTTTATCTTAGTTTATATATTTAAAGGGTTTCACAAGGTATAAGAAATTTAATACCAATAAGAGTTATTCTAGGCAAATTATGCAATTGGAATTTGGCTCAATGCTATTGTAGGATAAATTCACTTGGAAAAAGAAGAGTATTGATGTATTTGTACTTAAACTAGTCTCATTATATATGATCTTTGTTAGGTGTAAATTAAGTTAGGGTACAACGATTGAGTTTTGGTGTTTAACTGTATTGCAATGGACAATATTGAATTTGGCTTTGAATGTGGTAAGTCTAGTATTGAGTACAAAAGATAAGTACCAATTAAGAAAAAATATTATGGACAATAATATTATTTCAGTTTCAACTTATGCACACGATTAAGGAAATTGAACAATACATAGAATAAACTACATAAATATCTTTTTATTTAAAAGATTTTGGACTAATTTAAATTACTCATAGCATGGGTAAATATAATTCGGCGAATTGATGATAAAATATAAAACTCAAAGGACTGGTATTCTAAATTAGTGATGAATTTAGCCTAAATGAGGCAATTAACACGAGATCGATGTTGATGTGGTTATAGATTGATTGAAGGAAGTTGTATGAATTGCTCGAGGTGAAGTATTTGGTATCTCGATACGAGTACTGTAAGTAGTAATCTTACCGCAATTTATATTTTTATAACTTGCGTTATTTATACATGATTTTTAAGATGAATATGTTACCGATTATTTTGAGTTGCATGCGGGACAAGTCTTTTACTCGATATGATACCGAAATAGTAATTTGAGATGATTACCGTTGTTTTTAATAGTCCCGATGTCACTAGATCTATTTTACCGTTACTTGAATTTACTGTTATCGAAATGAAATTTCATGATTTGATAAGAATCGAAATGCCCTATATTGTTTTAAAATATTTTCTACGAGTATATACGGATTACAGAGGCAAGTATAAATGGGAGTAGACATTGAAGGATCCCGTAATTAACGGCGGGTTCGTTAGACCTGGTGCACCTTGTAATCACCGGTTACCGTTATAGCCCTCGCTAGTGGGAAGGTAGAACTAGCATACCATTATTGATTTTCTTCGAGTAGGGACTACTGTTATATTTGACTTCTTGCGAAGAAGTCCACATTTATACCGATTACATGATCCGTTCATGTAAATACCGTTCATTTATACAGTGTCTACCGAGCTTATTACTGAATTGTCAATTGAATTATAATACATGAAAAACATGACGAGAATGAAAATTATTTATTGTTTCTGAAAGGCCATTCTTATAATATTTTTATTTAATATACTAGCATATTTTCTCACTTGTCCCCAACTAAAAATGGTTGTGGTTAAGTGTTATTACTCACTGAGCTAGCGAATCATTCTCCGCTAATTTTGTTTTACAGAGACAGTAGTTGACGCGGGCGAGAATGTCATTAATTAGAGCGCACAGGTTGATAGTTCTTGGTGAGCCTCGCACTTGTTCGCGTGGGCGGAGATTTTATTTATTGTTATGATCTTTTCTTTGAAATCTTAGAGTCTCTTCATAGTCATTCTTTTAGTGTCGTGAGTATTCGTTTGTTATTATAGACTTATGTTGGGTATCACTCTTTATTATTAAAGTTGGAGGTAAATTAGTATTTCTAGTTATAAGTGGGTGGACTACTAATGGTAGATATTTGTTTGGGTTAATTGATAAAGTTATTGTTGATTGGATTGATATTAGGGTGTTTGGTTGTTGATTTGAGATATGGAAATTTTTGGGATAGTCCAAAAATATGGGAAACTCTGTCCGATTTTCTGTAAAATATCGATGAGACTTACTTGGAGGCACTTGCTCCTAAGTGCCGGTCATGATCCCAAATTGGGTCTTGAAAAAGTTGGTATCAGAGCTTAGGCTTTAAGTCCCGAGTCATGGAGCAATGTTTAGTAGAGTCTTGCTTATGGGTATGTAGGCGCCCATACTTATGATCTTTAGGCTATCGAACATCTAGGAATGTTTTCCCTTCTTTAATTCTTTGATCGTGCATTGAGATAACTTGAGATTGACTTTGGAGTATTTCTTTCGCAGATGGCTAGGACATTCACACCCTCATCTGCTGGACGTGGTGCTGGACGTGGTACTACCCGGGGTGGCGATCAAGTTGGGGTTAATCAAACTAGAAGACATGATGTTCCTCAACCTGAAGTTGGGAACATGTTTCAACCTCAAGCTACTATGCTAGATTAAGTGCAAGAACAGGGGGGTCAGGATACTCCATCACCAGTGCCAACTGTTGTACCTACTGTTGCCTTACCTGCAGACGCAGTGGCAAGGTTATTGAATGTGTTAGAGGCATTGGTGCCTACTCAGGGTGGAAGTTCAGCTCCTCAGACACAACCATAGACTCAAACTTTCGGGAGTACGGAAGTATCCCTACAAGAGTTCCTAAAATTGAAATCACCAAAATTCACAGGTTCTGATAATTCAGCAGATCCTCAAAGTTTCTTTGATGGGGCACTAAAGGCATTGCATGCTCTAGGATGTTCTAGTGAGAGGGCCATGGAGCTCGCAGCATACAAACTAGAGGATATGGCTAACACATGGTATGAAACTATATTGCTAGGAAGGCCAGCAGGAGCAGCCCCACTGATATGGGACGAGCTCAGTAAGTTGTTTATGGATCATTTTCTTCCAGATAGCCTGAGGTAAAAATATGCTAGAGACTTTGAGATATTGATTCAGACTCCAGATATGGATGTGTCAACCTACAACACAAAGTTTTGTAATTTGGCGAGATATGCTCCTTACTTAGTGCCTACCAATGAAGCTCGAGTTCAGAGGTTTGTTGATGGGTTGGTTGGTCATCTATACACTGCAGTAGCCCTACAGATAAAGACTTTGTCCTCCACTGATGTAGTCGATCTCGCTAGAAAGATTGAAAATAAGGGACATGATGAGCGTGCAGCTAGTGAATTACGTAAGAAGGCCAAGACATAAGGATCTTTCAATGCGGTTTTAGTAAAAATCGCAGAGCAGAAAATCAGGGACAACAACAACAGGGTTCTCAGATAGGGACAAATTTGTCTTAACAAACCACATTACAGACAGGGTATGTCACGACCCAATTTCATCATAGGTCGTGATGGCGCCCAATACCATTGTTAGGCAAGCCAACATTGATACATCTAGTGATTTCCAGTTTAAATATGTTTGCAAAGTGAATAACTTTCTGCATTTATAAAAGTTTTAGAAATTTACTGCTATAAAGTAATTAAACAAAAGCAACTGAGTGCAAATCAAAGTCACAACAATAAATCCAAAATCATAAGTCTACTAGTGTGTGTGCCAAGACCTGGTGTCACAAGTGTGTGGGCTACTAGCAGAATATACAAAAGAATACTAGTCTATTGTCTCAAGGAAATAGACAGAAATATAAATCCAAAAGAGAGGCTCCGGCTGTTGCTGAACGGCTCGGAAGGGCAGCTCACCGCGTAGTCTCGAGCTAGAAGTCAAGCGTGCGTGCTGGACTGATAACCGGATGCACCTGCCTCAGATCCTGCACATCAAGTGCAGAAGTATAGCGTAAGTACGTAAACAACATGTACCCAGTAAGTATCTAGTCTAACCTCGAAGAAGTAGTAACGAGGGGTCGACTTCGACACTTACTAAGGGCCAAAACATAATAATATGAAGTTCTAATATAATAGAGCTCAAAACTGGAAGTAAGTAAGCAAATCCTTCTTTCAAGTAAGAATCAAACCATTTCTCTCATCTATTCCTTTCACATTTCAAGTCCGTGAAGCATTATTAAATATAAAAAGGGATTTTGGTATCACTACGCATGAGTTATGCCAAGGACGTACGGTCCGATCCAAATATACATAATAATATACTGTGCACCGCCGAGGGTCGAACGACCCGAACCATATAATATATCAATAAATTCTACCGAGGTAAACGGCCCGCTCCCATGAGAGTAGTGGAAGTTTACCCCGCCCGCGGAATATATTTGCGAAGTGGTTGAACATATAATTTCTCAATTTATCATAGTATTCCTCAATTCCTTTCAAAAAAATTAGAAATTCAACTTGGGGCTTTAATGTAACGACCTAACTTGTCATTTTAAGAATTTATGCCAGTTAATTGAAAAAGAAACTCTACTTTCAAGATTCAAGATTAGTGGCGGCATAAGGCCCTGAGCAGCTTCTTATTATGTGTATTGACTTTCGTGCATGATTGAATTTAGTTACCCGATGATTGGGATTGATTTGGGACACTTGGTCCCCAAAACGGAAGCTTAAGTCTTAAGATTTTTACCGTAGTCAGAACTGTTTGAAGACGACTCCGGAATGGAATTTTGATGATGTCAATAGCTCCGTATGGTGATTATGGTCTTAGGAGCACGTCCGGAAAATTATTTGGAGGTCTGTAGAGGAATTTAGCTTGAAATGGCGAAAGATTAATTTTTGAGAAGTTTGACCGGAGGGTTGACTTTTTGATATCGGGGCCGAAATCCGATTCTGGAAATTGAAATAGTTTTGTTATGTCAATTATGACTTGTGTGCAAAATTTGAAGTCATTCTAGATTGACTTGATGTGTTTCGATACAAGATATAGAATTTGAAATTTCAAAGTTCATTAGGCTTGAATTGGGTTTTAATTCGTGGTTTTGATATTGTTTGATGTGATTTGAGGCCTCAAGCAGGTTCGTGTTATGTATTGGGACTGGTTGGTATGATTGGACGGAGTCCCGGGGGCCTCGGGTTTGATTCGGGGTGGTTCTGGACCAAGTTTGGGTGTTTTGATGTTGTTGGTTGCTGGTTCTGGTGTTGTTCTTTGCGTGCGCGAAGAAATATTTTGTTGTTGGGACTTTGTTTTTCGCGTTCGCGAAGACGGAAATTTTGTTGTTCGTCATCTGATTTTAGAGGCTCATATCTCGCAATATATAAGGACTTTGGAAGCTTATATTTCGCAATCTATAAGGAATGGGGAGATGAGCAACAAATGAAAGTTATAGCCCTTTGGGTCTAGTTTCTAGAAAGTTAAACCATTTGTCATTTGGCGATTTGTACAAAATGTTATGACTATTATACTAGAGGCTGTCTGAGAAGAGTTTGAAAATAGTTGTTGGAGTATTTGTTCATCGCGAACGCGAGGGAAGGGTCGCGAACGCGAAGAACAAATCCCTGGGCAGCAGAATAAAGTCCAAATTAATCTCATTCTTCCATTTTTGGATCAAGGAAGCTCGGTTGAGGCGATGTTTTGAGAGTTTTTCAAGGGAAACATTGGGGTAGGAATTCCTAACTTGATTTTGGTTAAATTACATGAATCTATTGTTGTTTTTATCACTAAATTAGTGAATTGGGTTGAAAATGGTAGAAATCCTCTAGACTTTAATTTAAGATTTGAAGGGCGATCCGTTATCGGAATTTGATAATTTTGATATGGTTGAACTCGTATCGGAATGGGTGTTCGGATTTCGTAAAACTTTTGTCGGGGTTCCGAGGGGCGGGCCCCGCGTTGACCTTTTAGAATAAAATTTTAAGTTGGTATTTTATTATCCGAAATTTTTTCCGATAAATTTTAATGAAGTGACACAATAAATTTTGATAGATTTGAGCTATCCGGAGGTCAATTCAAGCAAGAAGGCGATTTTGGAATATCGGCACAACTTCAATAAGGTAAGTGTCTTGCTTAACCTCGAGTGGGTGAAATACCCCTTAGGCATTGAGTATTATGTGCAAATTGTGTAATTGAAAATCATGTACGCGAGGTGACGAGTACGTACTTGGTTTATATGTGCTAATTTCGTTGATTAAAATCCTTAGATGCCCTTATGTATTAAGTTAAAAATTATTGACACTTATTAAATCCTCTATTTGTCATGCCTAGATCCCTGTTTGTTGAAATTATTTTTATATGATGATTTGGTGTGATTTTCACCTTGAATTTATGTGAAATATTATTTTGTTGAGTTGTTCACTCCCTAATATTTTTGTTAAGATTTTTGTGCACATTATGGTCGAGGCATGGGCTCCTTATTGTGGAAAATGATGTATTGTTGGTTTCCGTAGCAAGTTGAAATATTTGAGCACTTGATGATCCATTTATGATATGTGAGCACTTGATGTGCAGTTGTTGAAATCATATTTACTTTGGGACTACGAAACGGTATTTCGAGAGATCCCCCTGCCTTGCATATTTACTTTGGGACTACGAAAAGGTATTCCGGGAGATCCCCCTGCCCTGCATATCTACCTGCATATTTACTTTGGGACTACGGAACAGTATTCCGGGAGACCCCCCTGCCCTGCATATTTACTTTGGGACTACGGAACGGTATTCCGGGAAATTCTCCGGTCTTGCATATTTACTTTTGGGACTACGAGGCAGTACCTCGGGAGATCCCCCCTGTCTTGCATATTTACGTTTGGGACTATGAGACGGTACCTCGGGAGTGCCCTTTGTTGATATTTTTTTATGGATGCACTTTCCTTTGGTTATTTTGTTTTTCCGTGATATGTAAATTCTTGTGTTCTTCCGTGATGTATTATTTGATTTTATTATGTGTTTTGCATTCCTTGTTGTATTGTATTGGCTTTGGCTCCTTGTACAAGACTCTAGAGATTTGTGTTTATGGTTTTTACTGGTTTTCGAGAATTGAGTTATTTCAAATAAAAGGAATGGCTATTATGTTTTAATTTAATAAATTTTACATCCAAATTATTAGTTATAGGATGCTTCATTTTAATTGGAATATCATTTTCTTCACCCAAATGGTTTCTAAAATAAATTCATTCCTTTGTTGATTTCTTACTTGATTTAAAGATTTTAACCTTACTTTAGTGAAAATAAATTGATCATGCGGATCTTATATACATTGATATTTTGACACATGAGTGGTCCGTGTGATGGTAAAAGAAAATATGGGCACGAGGTGGCGTGGAAAAATAATATGAAAGTGGGCTGAGACCCGTAATTTTTATGATTGTGAAATGAGGTGTCACATGGTGACTTTTACTTGAAAATATATTTATTGGAAAGTATTATATCCTGAAAATTATTATTTGAAAAATATATAGGCGAAAGAATTTATATTTGAAGAATTTGATTAATTGATTGTACACGTGTTTCTTATTCGTCTGAGCAATAATTATGATGTTCTTGTTGCATTGTTGTTATATCACTGGTTGATTTTGTTGTTATCGTTGCTAGTTATTTTCCAGTATTATTTTGTATACTATATTGCACAGGTTATTAGACTAGTGAGTGTCTTGACTGTACCTCGTTTCTACTCCACTGAGGTTAGTCTTGATACTTACTGGGTACCGATCGTGGTGTACTCATACTACACTCCTGCACATTTTTGTGCAGAGCCAAGTATTGGAGGTATCGAACCCGGACAGAATTAGAGTGTGATCGCAAGGATTCAAGGTAGAGCTGCTTGGTCGTCGCAGTCCCTTGGAGTCTGTTCATTTCATTGTACTTTAATTTTTAATCAAACGGTATTGTATATTTGGTCCTCATGATCATTCCATGTATTCAGCTAGAGTTCGTGACTCAGTACTACCAGTCTCGGGAGATTGTATATTCTTATTTGTCCCGCTGTTAGTTTTGATTACTTATTTAATTTTAAAAAAATAAAAATAGCTTCAAAAATGTAATTGAAATCGGCTTACCTAGTATTAGAGACTAGGTGCCATCTCGACGCCTGTGGCGGGATTTTGGGTCGTGACATTTAAATATTGAGACCTTCAACTTCCACTTTAATCCAATACCTAGTAAGCATAAACAAGTAACGATATCAACAAATCATGGTGTAAGCCTAGATCTACCCGGACATAAGCATGAATAGTAGCTACGCACGGACTATCGTTACATCGTGCGTGCGTAGCCCCCACAATTAAAAGTACATATTGATTTAAGTTCACCTATGGGTTTAATTTCACTCTTACAAGGTTAGAAAAGAGACTTACCTCGTCTCAAGGTCTACTTCTCGGCTCAAGAATGCGCTCACACCCTCAAGTCGGTGCCGAATCAATTCAAACTAATCAAATAATATATAAACTAATCAATACGTGCTCAAGAGTTCGTATTCCAACTATTAAAAAGGTTACCCAACCCTAAATGCAAGATTCTAAAAATTCACCCCCGAGCCCACGTGCCCGGATTTCGGAAATTTTCGAAGAAAGTTGTTATCCATAACCTTAGAAACATAAATATATAATTTTCACTAAGTTTCATAACCATTTTCGTGGTAAAATCCCATTTTTATTAAACCGTAGGTTTTTTATCTATAATCTACCAATAATATATATACTAAACTCATATTAAGTAGAAATTACTTGCCTCACAAAGCTAGGTCGAAATCTCCTCCTTGAAAGCTCTCAAATCGCCCAAGAGTGAATGAAAATGTGATAAAAATGGCCTAAGTCCCGTATTAAATGAACCCTCATTGCCCAACGACTTTCGCACCTGCTTTGGGCCGCGTTTGCAGTCTCGCACCTGTGGCAAATGCCTCGCAGGTGAGCCTTTCCCTCACCTGGCCGGGCTCCGCATCTGTGGACAAGGAGGGCCGCTTCTGCGAGCCTAGTCGCACATGCGACCAAGGCTCTCGTACCTGCGCTCACGCAGGTGCGCCCAATCTTCCGCATCTGCGGATTCTGGCCTACCCTCCATTTCTCGCTTTTGTGGCTCGTGGCTCGCACCTGCTAGCCCGCACTTGCGGCTGGCCAAGCACAGATGTGATTATGACAGATCTGGGAGCTTCAGCTGTTGCAAGCTTCCGACTTGGTCCGAGCCTCGTCCGATTGACACTCGGGGAGGGGCCCCGCCCAAACATACCAACAAGATTAGAATCATATAGCGAACTCGCTCGAACTCTCGGAATGCCCGAAACAACATTAAAACTATGAATCGCACCCCAAAACCAATTGAATCAAACTTATGAATTTAAAGTTCCTCTATTCACTAAACATGCGCTGAAACATACTTAGACTACTCAGATTGATACCAAATTTTGCGTGAAAGTCTTAAATGACATTACAGAACTATTCCTGGTATCGGAATTCCGTTTGGACCTCGATATCACCAAAAACCGCTCCAAACCAAATTTAAAGAACTTCAAAATTCTTCAAGAACCAACTTTTGATATTAAGTGCCAAAACGCTCTCGGTTCATCCAAAACCCGAACCGAGCATACGCCCAAGTCCAAAATTATCATACGAACCTATTGGAACCGTCAAATCCTGATTTCGAGGTCGTTTACTCAAAATATTGACCGAAGTCAAACTTAGCCTTTTAAGGCCAACTTAAGGGACCAATTGTTCCGATTTTAACCCGAACCCTTCCAAATCTCAAAATAACCACCCCCACAAGTCATAAAATAGTAAAAACACATTCGGGGAGTCTTATTTAGGGGAACGGGGTTCTAGAAAGCAAAACGACCAGTCGGGTCGTTACATTCTTCACCTCTTAAACAAACGTCTGTCCTCGAACGGGTCTAGAATCATACCTGGAGTGCTGAACAAGCAATGATATCTGCTCTGCATGTCTTCCTCGGACTCCCAAGTCACCTCCTCGACTGGTTGGCCCCTCCACTGGACCCTCACTGTTGAAATGCTCTTGGATATCAAGTGGCGATCCTGCCTATCAATAATGGCAACTGGCTCCTCTTCATAACCCATGCTCTCATCTAACTGAATCGTACTGAAGTCTAACATATGTGACAAGTCGGTATGATACTTCCGAATCATAGACACGTGGAAAATCGGATGAACTCCCGATAGACTGGGAGGCAAAGGAAGCTCATAAGCAACCTCCCCAACACGCCTCAACACCTCAAATGGGCCTATAAACCTTGGGCTCAATTTGCCCTTCTTCCCAAACCTCATGATCCCCTTCATCGGCGAGACTTTCAAGAGAAATTTCTTGCCTACCATGAATGATAAGTCACAAGCATTCCGATCCGCGTAACTCTTCTATCGGGACTGTGCTGTGCGGAGTCGCTCCTGAATCAACTTTACCTTTTCCTAGGCATCCTTCACCAAATCAGTACCATACAATCTAGCCTCGCCGAGCTCAAACCACCCAATGGGAGAACGACATCGCAACTATATAAAGCCTCGAACGGAGCCATCTTGATGTTGGACTGGTAACTGTTGTTGTAAGCAAACTCGGCCAAGGGCAAGAACCGATCCCAATGTCCTCCAAGGTCAATTACACATGCTTTGAGCATGTCCTCCAATATCTAAATTGTCCGCTTCGACTGCCCGTCGGTCTGTGGATGAAATGCTGTGTTGAGCTCCACACAGGTTCTCAATTCACTCTATATTGCTCTCCAGAAATGTGAAGTAAACTGAGGACCTATGTCTGAAATGATGGAAACAGGCACACCATGCAGCCGAACTATCTCCTGGATATAAATCTTGGCCAATCTCTCCGAAGTATATGTAGTCATCACAGGAATGAAGTGTGCCGACTTAGTCAATCTGTCTATAATGACCCAAACTGCATCAAACTTTCGCAAAGTCTACGGCAAACCAACTACGAAGTCCATAGTGATGCGCTCCCACTTCCACTCTAATATGGTCATTTGTTGGAGTAGGCCTCCTGGCCTCTGGTGCTCATACTTAACCTGCTGGCAATTTAGGCATCTAGCCACATACTCAATTATGTCCCTCTTCATCCGCCGTCGCCAATAATGCTGCTTCAGGTCACAGTACATCTTCGTAGTACCTGGGTAAATGGAATATCGAGAACTGTGCGCCTCTTCTAGGATCCTTTCTCTCAAGCCATCGACATTAGGAACACATATGCGACCCTGAAGTCGCAGGACACCATCCTCGCCAATAGAAACCTCTTTGGTACTACCCTGTAGTATCGTCTCTCTGAGAACCAACAGGTGCGGATCATCAAACTGTCCAGCCTTGATCTGCTCCAACAGTAAAGACTAGGCAATGATGTAAGCAAGAACTCGGCTGGGCTCTGAAATATTCAACCTCACAAGTCTGTTAGCCAAGGATTGAATGTCCAAGGCTAGTGGCCTCTCATCTGCTGAAATGAATGCCAAGTTACCCATACTCTCTGTCTTCCTACTCAAGGCATCCGCGACTATATTCGCCTTGCCCGGATGATAAAGAATGGTGATGTCATAATCCTTCAGTAACTCAAGCCATCTACGCTGTCTCAAATTGAGATCCCTTTGCTTGAACAAATGTTGCAAACTGCGATGATCGGTGTAAACCTCACAAGACACCCCATAAAGATAATGCCTTCAGATTTTAAGAGCATGAACAATCGCGGCCAACTCCAAATCATGCACAGGATAATTCTTCTCATGGGTCTTCAGCTGACGTGAAGCATATGAAATAACTCGTCCTCCTGCATCAATACACCACCCAAGACAATGCGTGAAGCATCTCAATACACAATATACATCCCCGAACCGGAAGGCAACACAAGGACTGGTGCTGTGGTCAAAACTGTCTTGAGCTTCTATAAGCTCGTCTCACAATCATCGGACCAACAAAATTGAGCACCCTTCTGGGTCAATCTAGTCAAAGGTTCTACAATAGATGAGAAGCCCTCCACGAACCGGCGATAATAACCTGATAACCCCAAGAAGCTTCTGATCTCGGTCGCCGAAGTAAGACGAGGACAACTCTGAACTGCCTCAATCTTCTTGGGATCCACCTTAATGCCTTCGCCTGATACAACATGCCCCAAGAATGCCACAATATCCACCTAAAAACTCACACTTAGATAACTTAGCGTATAGCTTCTGTTTCCGCAAAGTCCGAAGCACCACTCTCAAATGATGCTCATGATCCTCCATGCTACATGAGTAAATCAAAATGTCATCAATGAAGACAATGAAGATAATCTGACTAGATGTGCTGACAGACAAACCCTTCCACTCCAATCTAGGCAACTTTGGCATCGCTAAGGTAACAGTCCTGGCATGGCAATCTAGGATGGCGTGATACGGAGATAGCCAGTCCATGCCCAAGATGACCTCAAAGTCGGTCATATCAAGAAACAGAAGATCCGCTCTAGTCTCATAACCACAGAATGTAATCACACAGGACCGATAGATTTGATCCACTACAACAGAGTCGCCTACAGGAGTGGACACATAGACAGTAGTTCCCAAGGATTCACGAGGAGTATCCATAAAGTGAGCAAATAGATATGACACATACGAATAGGTAGATCCTGGATCAAATAATACTGAAGCATCCCTACCGCAGATAGAGATAATACTTGTGATCACGGCATCGGAGGCCACTGCATCTGGTCGGGCCGAAAAAGCATAAAATCTGGCTGGAGTGCCACCTGGATGGCCTCTGCCTGCCTGACCTCCACCTCTGGGACGACCCCTACCCACCTGCCCTCCGCCTCTAGGCGACCGAACGGCTGGTGCGGCTACTGGAGCTGTAATCATGGGCTGCTAACCTTGCTGCACTACCTTGCCCCGAAGTCTGGGGCAATGCCTTTTCATGTGACTAGGATCCCCTCACTCATAAAAAATTCTCGGAGCGGTGGACTGCTCCCCTGAAGTCTGACCCTGATGGCCTGAATACCCACCGGAATGACCCTGGATAGTTGATGGGCGATATGAACTCTCTGGCATGGAACTGAAGTAGGCACTGGAAGAACCCTGATGACCGGAGTACCCACTGAAAGAAACCTGAATAACTAGCGGGCGGTAAGAACTCTCTAGCATAATGCTGAAATAGGGTCATGCCGGAATACCTCGAGGAAGTGGTGGTGCCGGATATAGGGGCGTTCTAGGCTGACCCCTCCCAAAATGACCTCTGCCCCCAGCTGGGGCACCTCTGAACTCTCCAAAAAAATGGGACCTCTTGTTCCGTTGCATCTGCTCTCTACCCCTCATACGGTAACCCTCAATCCTCCGAGCAATCTCTACTACCAACTGATAAGAAGTCCCCATCTCAACCTCCCAGGCCATAGTAGCCTAAATACCTGAGTGCACCCCTGCAACAAACCTCTACACTTGCTCCGCCTCAATAGGAAGTATCATAAGTGCATGGCGAGACAACTCAGAGAATCTCGTCTCATAATCGGTCACTGACATCGGACCCTGCTCGAGCCGCTCGAACTAACACCGCAACTCTTCCCTCTGGGAGGGTGGGATATACCTATCCAAAAATAAATGGGTGAACTGGTCCCAAGTCATGGGAGGAGAATCTGTTGGTCTTCCAATAAGATAAGCCTTTCACCACCTATGTGTGCTGCCCTCCAACTGAAAAGTAGTGAAATCCACCCCGTGAGACTCCAATATGCCCATGTTGTGTAGTATGTCCCTGCACCTATCAATAAAGTTCTTAGGATACTCATGTCGCTCATCACCAAAGACCAGAGGGTGAAGCCTAGTCCATTTGTCCAAGAGCTTCTGCGGCTCGCCGGCCGTAGCTGGTCTAGGCTCAGGTACAACCGCTGCAACTGGCTAGGCCCCACCCACAGGTAGTGTACCCGGGGTCTGAAATACGGTAGTTGCATGCCCAGGTGCCTGAGCAGTAGGGGTCTGTACTCCCCCTCCCATTTGAGATGTGGCTGGATCTGCTGGAATAAACCAACTTGGGTCATAGAATCCATGAACCGCAGCATACAGCCCATGACCTCCTGAAAGCCCGGTGCCGGCTCTGTTGCGGGTACCCCGCACTTCTCCTCAACAATGAGATCCTCCACTGGATCCGCTGGTGGTACAACTAGGGCAACTTTGGGATGTCCTCATCCCCTACCTCAGGCTGGTGCCCTCCCCCAACCTCAGCCTCAGCCTCTAATCACAGGGGGAGCAGCCCCTCCCGGGTCTGGAACGTCTGTTGCACGCGTTCTCACCGTCTGTGAGAGAATAAGAGTAAAAACCTTAGTACACCATCAACTTCACGATAGAAGATGAATAAATAGTAGTTTCCTAACATCCTATTGCCTCTCGAAGATAAGTATGGACGTCTCCGCACCGATCCGCAAGACTCTATTAGGATTGCTCATAACTTGTGAGACCTACGTGAACCTAGTGCTCTGATACCATGTTGTCACGACCCAATTTCATCATAGGTTGTGATGGCACCTAACACCGTTGTTAGGCAATCCAACATTGATAGATCTAGTGATTTCCACTTTTAATATGTTTGCAAAGTGAATAACTTTCCACATTTATAAAAGTTTTAGAAATTTACTACTGTAAAGCAATTAAACAAAAGCAACTGAGTGCAAATCAAAGTCATAACAATAAATCCAAAATCATAAGTCTACTAGTGTGTATGCCAAGACCTGGTGTCACAAGTGTGTGGGGTACTAGCAGAATATACAAAAGAATACTAGTCTACTGTCTCAAGTAAATAGATAGAAATATAAATCCAAAAGAGAGACTCCGGCTGCTGCTGAAGGGTTCGGAAGGGCAACTCACCGTGTAGTCTCAAGCTAGAAGTCAAGTGTGCGCGCCGGACTAGTAACTAGATGCACCTGCCTCAGATCCTGCACATCAAGTGCAGAAGTGTAGCGTGAGTACGTAAACAACGTGTACCCGATCCAAAATATAATAATGTGACGAGGGGTCGACTTCAACACTTACTAAGGTCCAAAACATAATAATGTGAAGTTTTAATAAAGAAGACAATGTATAATAATAATAATAATAATAATAATAGAGCTCAAAACAGGAAGTAAGTAAGCAAATCCTTCTTTCAGGTAAGAATCAAACCATTTCCCTCATCTATTCGTTTCACCTTTCAAGTCCGTGAAGCATTATTAAATATAAAAAGGGATTTCAATATCACTACGCATGAGTTATGCCGAGGACGTATAGCCCGATCCAAATATACATAATAATATATTGTGCACTGCCGAGGGTCTAACGGCCCGAACCATATAATATATTAATAAATCCTGCCGAGGCAAACGGCCCGCTCCCATGAGAGTAGTGGAAGTTTACCCCGCTTGTGGAATATATTTGCGAAGCGGTTGAACATATAATTTCTCCATTTATCGTAGTATTCCTCAATTCCTTTCAAAACAATAAGAAATTCAACTTGGGGCTTTAAATATTGAGACCTTCAACTTCCACTTTAATCCAACAACTAGTAAGTATAAACAAGCAACGGTATCAACAAATCATGGTGTAAGCCTAGATCTACCCGGACATAAGCATGAATAGTAGCTACGTACGGACTCTCGTCACATCATGCGTGCGTAGCCCCCACAAATAGAAGTACATATTGATTTAAGTTCACCTACGGGGTTAATTTCCCTCTTACAAGGTTAGAAAAGAGACTTACCCCGTCACAAGGTCTACTTCCCGGTTCAAGAATGCGCTCACACCCTCAAGTCGGTGCCGAATCAATCCAAACTAATCAAATAATATACAAACTAATCAATACGTTCTCAAGAGTTCGTATTCCAACTATTAAAGAGGTTACCCAATCCTAAATGCAAGATTCTAAAAATTTACCCCCGGGCCCACGTGCCAAAATTCCAGAAATTTTCGAAGAAAGTTGTTACCCATAACCTTCGAAACATAATTATATTATTTTCACTAAGTTTCACAACCATTTTTGTGGTAAAATCCCATTTTTTATTAGACCCTAGGTTTTTCATCTAAACCCATGATTTCTACCAATTTTCATGTTAACATCTACCCATAATCTATGTATTAAACACACATTAAGTAGAAATTACTTACCTCACAAAGCTAGGGTGAAATTCCCTCCTTGAAAGCTCTCAAATCCCCCAAGAGTGAATGAAAATGTGATAAAAATGGCCTAAGTCCCGTATTAAATGAACCATCACTGCCCAGTGACTTCCGCACCTGCGGTGCTTTGGGCTGCATCTTCGGTCGTGCATCTATGTCAAATGCCTCGCAGGTGCACCTTTCCTTCACCTGGCCGGGCTCCACATATGCAGACAAGGAGGGCCGCTTGTGCGAGCCTAGCCGCACCAACGACCAAGGCTCTCGCACCTGCGCTCACGGAGGTGCGTCCAATCTTCTGCATCTATGGATTCTGGGATGCCCTCCATTTCTCGCTTCTGCGTCTCGTGGCTCACACATGCGAGGCCGCACCTGTGGCTGGCCAAGCGCTGGTGCGATTAAGACAGATCTGGGAGCTTCAGCTGTTGCTCCAAGCTTCCGACTTGGTCTGAGCCTCGTTCGATTGACTCTCGGGCCCCCCAGGCCCCGCCCGAACATACCAACAAGTTTAGAATCATATAGCAGACTCGCTCAAACTCACGGAATGCCCAAAACAATATTAAAACTAAGGATCGCACCCCAAAACCAATTGAATCAAACTTATGAACTTCAAGTTCTTCTATTCACTCAAAATGTGCCGAAACGTACTTGGACTACTCGGATTGATACCAAATTTTGCGTGCAAGTCTTAAATGACATTACGAAACTATTTCTGGTCTCATAATTCTGTTTAGACCTCAATAAGACCAAAACCCACTCCAAACCAAATTTAAAGAACTTCAAAATTTTTCAAGAACCAATTTTTGATATTAGGCTCCGAAACGCTCTCGGTTCATCCAAAACCCGAGCCGAGCATATGCCCAAGTCCGAATTCAACATACAAACCTATCAGAATTGTCAAATCCCAATTCTAAGGTCGTTTACTCAAAACATTGACCGAAGTCAAATTTATCCTTTTAAGGCCAACTTAAGGGACTAATTATTCCGATTTCAACCCGAACCCTTCCAAATCTCAAACTAACCACCCCCGCAAGTTATAAGATAGTAAAAACATATTCGGGGAGTCTTATTTAGAGGAACGGGGTTCTAGAAAGCAAAACGACTGATCGGGTCGTTACAGGGTATTAGGGGACCATCATCATCATTATCTGGACATTGTAATTCTGGGAAAATATATGCCATTGCTCCAGTCTGCCAGACCTGTGGTAGATCACATTTGGGCCAGTGTCGTGTTGTGACTGGAGAGTGCTTTCGATGTGGCTAGTTGGGACATCACTTGAGGGATTGCCCTCATCCTTCGAGGAATTTTAACTAGGCTTTTATTCTGTCAGTTGCACCTACTTAGACTACTTGTAATACCTTAGGTGCTACAGGTACAGGAAATAGAGGTTGAGATGTTGGAGATCGTGCTACTGTGAATCAAGGACAAGGGAATAGTGGTAGAGGTCAAGCGAGAGTTTTTGCATTTACTAGACGTGATGCTCAGGCCTCGAATGCAGTGGTTACATGTATTCTTTCTGTCTGTTCATTTGATGCACTTGCGTTGATTGATACAGGATCTACTCACTCCTATATGTCCTCATACTTTGCTTTGAGGTTTAGTAGACAACCTGAGCTATTGAATGATCCTTTTCTAGTTGCTATTCCTGTTGGGGAGTCTCTATTAGCTGAATATGTATACCGTGCTTATCAGATTCGGGTTGAGGGTAGAGATACTCTAGCTAGCCTTATTGTACTTGATATGATTGACTTTGACATGTTGATGGTAATGGATTGGTTATCTTCTTGCTATGATATCGTCAATTGTCATGCAAAGATAGTTAAGTTTGAGATACCGAACGAATCCAGTTTTATTCTAAGCGGGAGTCAGGTTCCAGAGATTTGCAAAGTTGTATCTTTTATGAAGGCTCAACGACTTCTGCAGAAAGATTGCTTGGGTCTCTTAGCTATTGTAAATGACACAAGAAAGGAAACAGTTAGTATAGAAAATGTACCAATAGTGAGAGAATTTTCTGATGTATTTCCTGAGGATTTACCAGGATTGCCTCCAGTACGAGAAATAGATTTTGGTATTGATTTGCCACCTAACACACAACCCATATCAATACCCCCATATCGGATGGCACCAGCAGAGTTAAAGGAGCTAAAATAACAATTTCTAGATTTTTTAGATAAGGGTTTTATCAGACCGAGTATATCTCCATGGGGTGTACCAGTATTGTTTGTAAAAAAGAAAGACGGGTCCCTGAGAATGTACATTGACTATAGGCAGTTGAACAAGATAACTGTACGTAATAAATATCATTTGCCTTGTATAGACGACATGTTTGATCAGTTACAAGGAGTCAAGGAGCTGCCCTCTTTTCAAAGATTGACCTCCATTCTGGTTATCATCAGCTTAGAATTAAAGATGAAGATACTTCTAAGACTGCTTTCAAAACTCGATACAGGCACTATGAGTTTCTTGTGATGCCTTTCGGACTGACTAATGCTCCAGTTGCATTTATGGATTTAATGAATAAGGTGTTCAATCCGTTTCTGGATAGATTTGTAATAGTATTTATTGATGATATCCTCATATATTCTCGTAGCCAAGGAGAACACGAGAATCATCTCAGGACTGTGTTGCAAACATTGCGAGAACATCAGCTTTATGCTAAGTTCTCGAAGTGTGAATTTTGGCTAGACTCAGTAGCATTTCTAGGGCATGTTGTATCCAAAGATGGAATTATGGTAGATCCTAAGAAGACAGAAGCTGTGCAGAAATGGCCCAGACCTACTTCTCCTACTGAGATTCGTAGCTTTTTAGGCTTGGCAGGCTATTACAGGCATTTTGTGCATGATTTCTTCAGAATAGCAGTGCCACTGACCAAGCTAACACAGAAAAATGTAAAGTTTCAGTGGACAGAGGAATGTGAGTAGAGCTTTCAAAAACTCAAAACATGTTTGACAACTGCACTAATATTAGACTTACCATCAGGTTCCGGAGGATTTACGGTGTTTTGTGACGCATCGAGGGTGGGATTAGGATGTGTTCTCATGCAAAATGGGCGCGTTATAGCTTATGCTTCAAAACAATTGAAAAAGTACGAGCAAAACTATCCTACACATAATTTGGAGATGGCTGCAGTGGTATTTGCTCTAAAAATTTGGAGGCATTACCTATATGATAAAACTTGTGAGATTTATACTGACCATAAAAGACTGAAGTATATCTTTCAGCATAGAGATCTGAATCTTCGGCAGCGTCGGTGGATGGAACTACTCAAAGACTATGACTGTTCTATTTTGTATAATCCTGAAAAAGCCAATGTGGCGGCTGATACATTGAGCAGAAATTCTATGGGGAGTTTGGCACATATAGCTCCTGCAAAGAGACTTTTGGCCAAAGATATTCAGAGACTAGAAGATACAGGTATCAGATTTAGTGTCGAAAATTCAGAGGCATTGTTGGCTTGTACTCAGGCTAAGTCTTCATTAGTTGAGTGCATTAAGGCCACCCAATATAAGAATAAGCGATTATGCAAATACAGAGATAAGGCCTTAGCTGGTAAAAACAAGGATATGATTGTTGAAAGTGATGGTGTTCTTCGAATGGGTGACAGGCTATGTGTCGCAAACGTAGATGGGTTGAGGCATGTTATTCTTAAAGAAGCCCACAACTCTAAATACACTATACATCCAGGATCCACTAAAATGTACCATGACCTGAAGCAATTTTATTGGTGGGAAGGTATGAAGAAAGATGTTGCTAAATTCGTTTCTAACTGTTTGACTTGTCAGCAGGTCAAGGCTGAGCATCAGCGATCCGCAGGACTATTACAACAAATTGAGATTCCAGAGTGGAAATGAGAAAGAATTACTATGGACTTTGTCGCCCATCTATGTCAGGACCCAAAATTCCCATCTTCGGACCGTGATGGCGCCTAATATTTCACTTGCTAGGCAAGCCAACGTTAGAATAATATTAAATAATTTTTAAACAATCTTTACTTTATTAATAATCAAGGAACCAAAAGCGGAAGCAAAGTTAGAAATATATCCATAAAAACAACGATGTCTAAATACCATCCCATAATTGGTGTCACACGTGTACAAGCTTCTAGAATAATACAAATAAAGGTCTAAATAAAATAAAGCTATCTGAAAATAAACACACAACTAAAGTAAAATAGACGGGGACTTCAGAACTGTGGACGCCATGCAGTTATACCTCAAGTCTCCTCTGAATAGCAGAAATCCGAGCAAGTCTATGGCACGCCGCTGGGACCAACTCCGAAATCTGCACAAGAAGTGCAGAGTGTAGTATCAGTACAACCGACCCCATGTACTGGTAAGTGCCGAGCCTAACCTCGACGAAGTAGTGACGAGGCTAAGGCGGGTCACTTACATTACCTGTACGCAATATTAGTAACAACAATAATAATAGAAATAAATCAGGTAACTCATTTATAATAATCGAAGCCAACTCAGCAGTCATATAACCAATTATCATTTCCATCAATTCTGTTGCAGCGTGCAACCCACTCTCACAATATATTCACATTCAATTCTGTTGCAGCGTGCAACCCGCTCTCATAATATATTCCTTTAATCAAATCTGCTGCGGCGTGCAACCCGATCCCCCAATATATATATATGTATATCGACTTTTTAATAAGTCTGTTGCGGCATACAACCCGATCCTCCAATATGGACTTTTCATAAGTCTGTTGCGGTGTGCAAATATCCTCCAATATGGACTTTTTATAAGTATGTTGCGGCATGCAACCCGATCCTCCAATATGGACTTTTCATAAGTCTGTTGCGGCGTGCAACCCGATCCTCCAATATATTCATTATAATTAATTCTGTTGCGGCGTGCAACCCGCTCCTCCAACATATTCATTTATCAATTCTTATAGAAGAAATTTCTCCAATAAGTACAATAATTAATATAAAATTATAAGACAACAAGCATACAATAATTATAATTTAATTATGAAACAAACAATGACAAATAGCAGATTGTTATGGAAATCACGGAGAAAATAGGCAGTTTAATATTTAATATGCTAAATGTCAAATAATAATTAAAACACATAATTCAAATAGTATGTAACAATTAATGCAGAAATTCAAGAATTAATATTTGACAAAGAATAGGAGAGAAACAGTTATTATAATAATTAATTTAGGATTTAAAATAATTTATGATTTTTCAAGTAAGCAGGCAAACAATTAATTTGACGACGTATAGACACTCGTCACCTCGCCTATACGTCGTTTACATGCAATTCATATAACAATTAAATTAAGGGTTCTATTCCCTCAAGTCAAGGTTAACCACGACACTTACCTCGCTTTGCAAATTTCAATCAATTACTCGACCACAGCTTTTCCTTTTAATTTGTCTCCAAAAGCTTCAAATATATTCACAAACAATTTGATATACTCAATACGAATCATAAGAATTAATTCCATATTAATTTATAAATTTTTCGGATAAAAATCTGAAATTTATTAAAATATTCGGCAGTGGGACCCATATCTCAAATCCTGAAAAAACTTATGAAATTCGAATACCCATTCTGAGACGAGTCCAACCATATAAAAAATTTTCAATTCCGATGTCAAATGGACCTTCAAATCATAAATTTTCGTTTTTGGAATATTTTATAAAAATTTAATTTTTCTTCCATAAATTCACGGATTCATGATATAAATAAGTATGAAATCATGAAACATAATCAATATAGGATAAGTAACACTTACCCCAATGTTTTCTCGTGAAAATCGCCCAAAAATCGCCTTACCCGAACTCAAAAATGGAAAAGGGTTGAAAATGGGACGAATCCCATTTTCCAGAACTTAAGTTCTGTTTCTGGGACTTTTACCCTTCGCGAACGCGGTCAGTGCCTCGCGTTCGCGAAACACAAATTTGTGCTATCCCATTTTGCACTTCGCGAATGCGAGGGCTACTTCGCGAATGCGAAGCTTGCCTAGCTTGGCCTTCGCGAACGCGAGATGCCCTTCGCGAACGCGAAGGCAATAATCCTGGAAAGCCTCTTTCCCTTCGCAAATGGGAGGCTTCGGTCGCGGAACGCGAAGCTTTGAACCTCAGGCCTTCGCGAACGCGGTCACTCTGTCGCGAACGCGAAGCATGAAATGTGCCAGCCCCAATTTTCTCTTCGCGTTCGCGAGAGTACCTTCGCGAACACGAAGAAGAACACATCAGAAGTCTGAAGTCTTCAGAAAACCAGATTTCCTAAGTTCGAAAATGATTCGTTAACCACCCGAAACCAACCCGAGCCCTCGGGGCTCCAAACCAAACATGCACTCAAGTCCTAAAATATCGTACGAACTTGCTCACGTGATCAAATCGCCAAAATAACACCAAGAACCATGAATCAGACACCAAATCAAAGGAAATTTTCAAGAAAACTTTAAAACTTATATTTTTACAACCAGACGTCTGAATCACGTCAAATCAACTCTGATTCTCACCAAATTCGGCAGACAAGTCATAAATATTATAGTGGACCTATACTGGGCTCCAGAACCAAAATACGGACCCGAGGTCAATAAATCCAATATCAGCAATTTTTTAAAAATCATTAAGCTTTCAAGCATTTAATATTTTTTCAAAATTCCATATCTCGAGCTCGGGACCTCGGAATTCGATTCCGGACATACGTCCAAGTTTCAAATCACGATACGGACCTACCGAAATTGTCAAAATACTGATCCGAGTCCGTTTACTCAAAATGTTGACTAAAGTCTACTCAGTTGAGTTTTTAAAGCTCTATTTCACATTTTTAATCCATTTTTTCACATAAAAACTTTTCGAAAAATTTTACGGACTGCGCACACAAGTCGAGGAATGATAAATGGTGCTTTTTGAGGTCTTAAAACACAGAATTACTTATTAAATTTAAAGATGATATTTTGGGTCATCACATTCTCCACCTCTAAAACAAACGTTCGTCCTCGAACGGAGTTAGAAAAAGTACCTAAGCTGGAGAAAAGGTGTGGATATTTACTCCGCATGTCCAACTCGGACTCCCAGGTAGATGCCTCTACCGGTTGGCCTCTCCATTGCACCCGAACTGAAGGATAACTCTTATACCTCAATTGTCGGACCTGCCGGGCTAGAATAGCCACCGGCTCCTCCTCGTAAGTCAAATCTTTGTCCAATTGGACTGAGCTGAAATCTAACACATGGGACGGATGACCATGATATTTCCGGAGCATAGACACATGAAACACAGGATGAACCGCTGATAAATTAGGTGGTAATGCAAGCTTGTAGGCTACTTCACCCACCCTTTCAAGAATTTCAAAGGGTCTGATATATCTAGGGCTCAACTTGCCCTTCTTTCCAAACCTCATTACACCTTTCATAGGTGAAACCCGGAGCAATATTCTTTCTCCAACCATGAATACAATATCATAAACTTTACGGTCGACATGACTCTTTTGCCTAGACTGAGCTGTGCGAAGTCGATCCTGAATAATCTGGACCTTATCCAAGGCATCCTCTACCAAATCGGTACCCAACAACCGAGCCTCTCTCGGTTCAAACCAACCAACTGGCGATCGGTATATCCTTCCGTATAATGCCTCATATGGAGTCATATGTATGCTTGACTGATAGCTATTATTATAAGCAAACTCCGCAAGTGGCAAGAAATGATCCCAAGAATCTCCAAAGTCTATAACACAAGCGCGAAGCATATCTTCCAATATCTGAATAGTGCGCTCTGGCTGTCCGTCTATCTGTGGATGAAATGATGTACTTAACTCCACCCGCGTGCCTAACTCATGCTGTACAGCCCTCCAGAAATGTGAAGTAAACTGCGTACCTCGATCTGAAATAATAGACACGGGCACACCGTGAAGGCGGACAATCTCACGAATGTAAATTTCAGCTAACCTCTCTGAAGAATAGGTAACTGCCACTGGAATGAAATGTGCTGACTTGGTCAACCTGTCCACAATGACCCAAACTGCGTCAAATTTTCTCTCAGTCCGTGGGAGCCCAACAACAAAATCCATAGTGATACACTCCCATTTTCACTCAGGAATTTCTAACTTCTGAAGCAAACCACCAGGTCTCTGATACTCGTACTTAACTTGCTGACAATTCAGACACCGAGCTACATATGCAACTATATCCTTTTTCATTCTCCTCCACCAATAATGTTGCCGCAAATCTTGATACATTTTGGCGGTACCTGGGTGAATAGAATACTTGGAACTGTGAGCTTCTTAAAGAATTAATTCACGAAGCCCATCCACATTAGGCACACAAATACGACCCTGCATTCGCATAACCCCATCTTCCACTATAACAACCTGTTTGGCATCACCGTGTCGCACCGTGTCCTTAAGGAAAAGCAAATGAGAATCATCATATTGCCTCTCTCTGATGCGCTCATATAAAGAAGACCGGGTGACTGTGCAAGCTAGAACCCGACTAGGTTCGGAAACATCTAACCTCGCGAACTGATTAGCCAAAGTCTAAACATCTACAGCTAATGGCCTCTCACCAACCGAAATATACGCAAGACTGCCCATACTCACAGCCTTTCTACTCAAAGCATCTGCCACCACATTGGCATTTCCGGGGTGATACAAAATGGTGATATCATAGTCTTTTAACAACTCCAACCATCTTCTTTGCCTTAAATTAAGATCTTTTTGTTTGAACAGATAATGAAGGTTGCGATGATCAGTAAATACCTCATACGAGACAACGTAGAGGTAATGCCTCCAAATCTTCAGCTTCATGAACATGATAATTCTTCTCGTGAACTTTCAACTGCCGCGACGCATATGCAATTACCTTGCTATCTTGCATTAATACTGCACCAAGCCCAATGTGATATGCATCACAATATATCGTATACGATCCTGAACCTGTGGGTAATACTAATACTGGCGACGTAGTCAAAGCGGTCTTGAGCTTCTGAAAGCTCAACTCACACTCGTCTGACCATCTGAATGGGACATCCTTCTGGGTTAGTCTGTTCAATGTGCTTGCTATAGATGAAAACCCTTCCACGAACCGACGATAATAACCTACCAAACCTAGGAAACACCGGATCTCTGTAACTGAAGTAGGTCTAGGCCAATTCTCAAAAGCCTCTATCTTCTTAGGATCTACCTTTATGCCTTTTGCCGATACCACATGCCCCAAAAAGGCAACTGAGTCTAACCAAAACTCACATTTTGAAAACTTGGCATATAACTGATTATTCTTCAAAGTGTGAAGCACACTTCGAAGACGATGCTCATCCTCCTCTCGACTGCTGGAGTAAATTAAGTTATCATCAATGAATACAACCACAAAAGAGTCCAAATAAGGCTTGAACACCCGATTCATCAAATCCATAAATGCTGCTGGGGCATTTGTCAACCTAAATGACATCACTAGAAATTCGTAATGCCCATACCGAGTTTGAAAAGCTATTTTAGGGACATCAGAGGTCCTAATCTTCAAATGATGGTAACCAGACCTCAAATCGATCTTCGAAAATACCTTGGCACCCTGAAGCTGATCAAATAAGTCATCAATTCTTGGTAGCGGATATTTGTTTTTGATAGTGGCCTTGTTCAACTGCCGATAGTCTATACACATCCGCATAGAGCCATCTTTCTTCTTTACAAATAATACTGGTGTACCCCAGGGCGAGACACAAGGTCTAATGAATCCCTGATCAAGCAAGTCTTGTAACTGCTCTTTCAATTCTTTCAACTCTGGCGGGGCCATACGGTATGGTGGAATAGAAATTGGCTGAGTTTTCAGAGCCAAATCAATACAGAAGTCAATATCTCTGTCGGGTGGCATTCCCGGCAAATCTGCAGGAAATACTTCTGGAAATTCACGAACAACTGGTGCTGAGTCCATAGAAGGGACATCCGCATTGGGATCGCGAATATAAGCTAAATAGGCTAGACACCCTTTCTCTACTATACGCCGAGCTTTCATATAAGAAATAATCCTGCTGGCAGAATGGCCAGGAGTTCCTTTCCACTCTAACCGAGGTAACCCCGACATAGCTAGGGTCACTGTCTTGGCATGACAATCCAATATAGCATGATAAGGGGACAACCAATCCATACCCAAGATGACATCAAAATCTACCATATCAAGATGTAGAAAGATCCATACTAGTCTCAAGATTACCAATAGTAACCACACACGAATGATAGACATGATCTACTACAACAAAGTCTCCCACCGGTGTAGATACACATACAGAAGCACTCAGAGAATCACAAGGCATAACCAAATATGAAGCAAAATAGGAGGACACATAGGAATAAGTAGATCCTGGATCAAATAGAACTGAAGCATCTCTATGGCAAACTGGAATAATACCTGTGATCACAGTATCAGATGACTCGACCTCAGGCCTAGCTGGAAAAGCATAAAATCGGGGCTGGGCCCCACCACTCTGAACTGCGTCTCTGGGACGACCTCTAACTGGCTGGCCTCCACCCCTAACGGTCTGACCTCCACCTCTAATAGCCCGACCTCCACCTCTAGCTGCCTGACCCCTACCTCTAGCTGGCTGAGCAGGCGGTGAAGCAACCGGTGCCGGTATGATGGCACGAAAATCTTTTTGAGATATGTTACTCGCCAATCTACAAGTAATACCTCTACCGATGGACAGAGACCAGAACCCACGGTGGCAACTACGGACAGGGGTGGAGGTCGAGATCGAGGTCATGTTAGAGGCTGAGGCAGAGGCCGAGGTAGAGCTCAGTCCAGAGCTTGAGCAGCTGCACCTGTTGTAGAACCTCAGGTGGACCTTCAGGAGGAAGTTCCAGTTTAGAATGTACCAGTTGGACCAATTCAGGTCCCGGTAGGATTCATAGCCACTCCGGTACTTCAGGATACTCTAGTCCGTTTGGTAAGTCTTATGGAGGGTGTGGCCTAGAATGGTACATTTCCAGTGGCACCAGCCATCTCACAACCTGGGGGAGGAGCACAAACTCCTACTACTCCTGCTCCGTAGCAGATGGCTCCCCAGAATCAGGCTCCAGCTGCCCCGCCAGTTAGGGTAGTTCAGCTAGTTATTGCGGCACAGATCAGTGATAGGCCCGCCATGTATTTTGAGGCCTTATTGAGACTGGATAAGTTTACCAAGCTCTTTCCATTTCACTTCAGTGGTACACCTTCTGAGGACCCACAGGATTATCTTGAACGCTGCCATGAGGTGCTGCGGAACATGGGTATAATTGAGACCAATGGGGTTGATTTTGCTGTATTTCAGATAACGGGTTCCGCCAAGAGACGGTGGAGAGATTATACATTGACCAGACCAGTTGGATCGCCTGCACTTATATGGGAGCAGTTCTCTCAGCTATTTCTGGAAAAGTTCCTCCCTATCACACTGAGAGAGGAATTCCGCAAGCAATTTGAGCATCTACAGCAGGGCAATATGACTGTTACTTAGTATGAGTCCCGTTTTTTGGATTTGGCCCGTCATGATCTCCTTTCACTACCTATGGAGGGAGAGAGAGAGTGGGGAGGTTTATTGAGGGACTCACTCACCCTATCAGACTTCAGATGGCCAAGGAGACCGGAAGTGAGATTTCATTTCAGACGGCTGCTAATGTCGCAAAGAGGATCGAGATGGTTCTTGCACAGGAGAGAGGGCAGAGGTCCGATAAGAGGCCTCGTCAATTCGGTGGTTTCAGTGGTGCCTCGTCTAGAGGTAGGGGTAATTTTGGTAGGGGTCATCCTCCCAAACCATTTCATTCAGCACTTCATGCATCTCCCTGATTTGGAATTTATAAATTTTTCAGATAAAAATTCGAAATTCATTAAAATATTTAGTAGTGGGACCCACATCTCAAATCCCAAAAAAACTTACGAAATCTGAACACCCATTCCGAGACGAGTCCAACCATACAAAAATTATCCAATTCCGATGTCAAATGGACCTTCAAATCTTAAATTTTCGTTTTTGGAAGATTTTATAAAAATCTAATTTTTCTTCCATAAATTTACGGAATCATGATATAAATGAGTATGAAATCATGACACATAATTAATATAGGATAAGGAACACTTACCCCAATATTTTCCCGTAAAAATCGCCCAAAAATCGCCTTACCCGAGCTCAAAATTGGAAAAGGGTTGAAAATGGGACGAATCCCATTTTCCACAACTTAAGTTATGTTTTTGGGACTTTTACCCTTCGTGAACGCAGTCAGTGCCTCGCGTTCGTGAAGCATAAATTTGTGCTGTCCCATTTTACACTTTACGAATGCGAGGGCTACTTCGCGAACGCGAAGCTTGCCTAGCTTGGCCTTCGCGAACGCGAGATGCCCTTCGCGAACGCGAAGGCAATAATCCTGGCCAGCCTCTTTCCCTTCTCGAACGTGAGGCTTCGATCGCGAACGCGAAGCTTTGAACCTTAGGCCTTCGCGAACGCGATTACTCTGTCGCGAACGCAAAGCACAAAATGTGCCAGCCCCAATTTGCTCTTCGCATTCACGAGAATACCTTCGCGAACTCGAAGAAGAACATACCAGAAGTCTGCAGAAAACCAGATTTCCTAAGTCCGAAAATGATCCGTTAACCACCCGAAACCAACCCGAGCCCTCGGGGCTCCAAACCAAACATGCACCCAAGTCCTAAGATATCATACAAACTTTCTCGCGCGATCAAATCGCCAACATAACACCAAGAACTACGAATCGGACACCAAATCAAAGGAAATTTCCAAGAAAACTTTAAAACTTATAGTTTTACAACCAGACGTCCGAATCACGTCAAATCAACTCCGATTCTCACCAAATTTGGCAGACAAGTCATAAATATTATAATGGACCTACACCGAGCTCCAGAACCAAAATACAGACCCGAGGTCAATAAATCCAATATCAGTAATTTCTTAAAAATCATTAAGCTTTCAAGCATTTAATTTTTCTTCAAAATTTCATATCTCGAGCTCGGGACCTCGGAATTCGATTCTAGGCATACGCCCAAGTCCCAAATCACGATACGGACCTACCAGAATTGTCAAAATACTGATCCGGATCAATTTGCTCAAAATGTTGACTAAAATCAACTCAGTTGAGTTTTTAAAGCTCTATTTCACATTTTTAATCCATTTTTTCACATAAAAACTTTTCGAGAAATTTTACGGACTGCGCACGCAAGTCGAGAAATAATAAATGGTGCTTTTCGAGGTCTTAAAATACAGAATTACTTATTAAATTTAAAGATGACCATTTTGGATCATCACAATCTACCACGAACCCTTAGAGGTTATGACTATGTATGGGTGATTGTAGATCGATTGACAAAATCAGCACACTTTTTGCCAGTAAAGACTACATATAGTGGAGTAAGATATGCACAAATATTTATGAACGAGATTGTCCAACTTCACAGAGTTCCAGTATCCATCATCTCTGATAGAGGATCACAGTTCACTTCACGCTTTTGGAAATCTTTTCAAGAAGCATTGGGTACACGAGTAGATCTTAGTGCTGCATTTTACCCACAGACAGACGGGCAGTCTGAACGTACTATACAGATCTTGGAGGATATGTTGAGAGCTTGCATTCTTGAGTTTGGAGGTAGTTGGGACGCTTATCTACCTTTAGCTGAATTTGCTTACAATAATAGCTTCCAGTCCAGTTTTTAAATGGCACCGTACGAAGCACTGTATGGTAGAAGATGTCGTTCTCCTATCGGATGGTTTGAAGCTGGTGAGACTAAATTATTGAGACCCGACTTAGTACAAGAAGATATTGACAAGGTCAAATTAATCAGGCAGAGATTGCTCATAACTCAAAGCAGACTAAAGTCTTATGCAGATAAGAGAAGAAGAGATATAGTGTTCACAATTGGGGACAAAGTGTTCCTACGAGTCTCCCCTATGAAAGGTGTGATGCGTTTTGGTAAAAGAGGCAAGTTGAGCCCCAGGTTTATAGGACCGTATGAGATACTAAATCGAGTGGAAGTTGTGGCTTATCGTTTGGCATTTTCTCCTGAGTTATCTTTTATTTATCCAGTGTTTCATGTCTCAATGCTAAGAAAATATATATTAGACTCATCTTAGGTGCTTGAAGCACTGACTATACCGCTCGATAAGAAGTTATCTTACGAGGAGGAGCCGATGGCTATTATTGATAGACAAGTAAGAAAACTACGGTCAAAAGAAATATTATTCGTGAAAGTCTTATGGAGAAATCATACAGTTGAAGAAGCTACGTGGGAAGTGGAAGATGCTATACGAGTCAAGTATCTTCATATATTTCAATCTACAGGTACGTACAAGAATTTAATTCGGGGACCGAATTTTATAAGGTGGGGAGAATGTAATGCCCTATATATTAATAAGGGCATATAAGTCTTTAACTAGTTTTTTATTTTTTTTAAAAAAGAGATATAATAGGAGAATGGGCTAAAGCCCAAAGAATGGGCTAAAGCCCACTGGAAAGAGAAACGAGAAAAGGGAAAAAGGGACGCAACAAAGTTGTTGCTAAACAACAGAAGCTAAAAACTAAGAAAGAAAGAAAAAAAACCATAAGAGGAATCAAAGGAGAAGAAGAAGAAGAAGAAAGAGGCTGGAACCAAACCTTTGAGAAATTTTAAATACGTACTGGCTCTTACGGGTAATACTCAAATTTTTCATCTAGGTTCATTTCTTCTGGTAATTCTTTTTATCTCAGTTTATATATTTGAAGGGTTTCACAAGGTATAAGAAATTTAATATCAATAAGAGTTATTCTAGGCAAATTATGCAATTGGAAGTTGGCTTAATGCTACTGTAGGATAAATTCACTTGGAAAAAGAAGGGTATTGATGTATTTGTACTTAAACTAGTCTCATTATATATGATCTTTGTTAGGTGTAAATTAAGTTAGGGTACAAAGATTGAGTTTTGGTGTTTAACTGTATTGCACTGGACAATATTGAATTTGGCTTTGAATGTGATAAGTCTAGTATTGAGTACAAAAGATAAGTACCAATTAAGAAGAAATATTATGGACAACAATGTTATTTCAGTTTCAACTTATGCACACGATTAAGGAAATTCAGTACATGGAATAAATTACATAAATACCTTTTTATTTAAAAGATTTTGGACTAATTTAAATTACTCATAGCATGGGTAAATATAATTCGGTGAATTGATGATAAAATATAAAACTCGGAGGATTGAGTATTCTAAATTAGTGATGAATTTAGCCTAAATGAGGCAATTAACACGAGATCGAAATTGATGTGGTTATAGATTGATTGAAGAAAGTTATATGGATTGCTCGAGGTGAAGTGTTTGGTATCTCGATATGAGTACTGTGAGTAGTAATATTACCGCAATTTGTGTTATCATAGCTTGTATTATTTACACATGATTTTTAATATGAATATGTTACCGATTATTTTGAGTTGTATGCGGGACAAGTCTTTTACTCGATATGATACCGAAATAGTAATTTGAGATGATTACCATTATTTTTAATATTCTCGATGTCACTAGATCTATTTTACCATTACTTGAATTTATTGTTATCGAAATAAAATTTCATGATTTGATAAGAACCGAAATGCCCTATATTATTTTAAAATATTTTCTACGAGTATATACGGATTACAGAGACAAGTATAAATGGGAGTAGGCGTTGAAGGATTCCGTAGCTAATGGCGGGTTTGTTAGACCCGGTGCACCTTGTAATTATCGATTACCGTTATAGCCCTCGCTAGTGGGAAGGTAGAACTAGCATACAGTTACTGATTTCCCTCGAGTAGGGACTACCGTTATATTTGACTTCTTGCGAAGAAATTCACAGTTATACCGATTACATGATCTGTTCATTTAAACCTCCCAAATATGAATATTGATATTATACAGTATCTACCGAGCTTATTACTGAATTGTCAATTGAATTATATTACATGACGAGAATGAAAATAATTTATTGTTTCTGAAAGGGCATTCTTATGATATTTTCGTTTAATATAGTAGCATGTTTTCTGACTTGTCCCCAATTAAAAACGATTGTGGTTAAGTGTTATTACTCAATGAGCTAGCGGCTTATTCCCTGCTAATTTTTTTTTACAGAGACAGCAGTTGACGTGGGCGAGGATTTCGTTAATTAGAGCGCACAGGTTGATAGTTCTTGGTGAGCCTCGCACTTGTTCGCGTGGGCGAAGATTTTATTTATTGTTATGGTCTTTTCTTTGAACTCTTAGAGTCGCTCCATAGTCATTCTTTTAATGTCATGAGTATTCGTTTGTTATTATAAACTTATGTTGGGTATCGCTCTTTATTATCAAAGTTGGAGATAAATTAGTATTTCTAGCTGTAAGTGGGTAGACTATTAATGGTAGATATTTTTTTGGGTTAATTGATTAAGTTATTGTTATTTGGATTGATATTAGGGTGTTTGGTTGTTAATTTGAGACAGGGAAATTTTTGGAATAGTCCAAAAACAAAGGAAACTCTGTCCGATTTTCTGTAAAATACCGATGAGGCTTACTTGGGGGCACTTGCTCCTAAGTGTCGGTCATGATCCTAAATTGGGTCGTGACAATATACCTTCTAACTAATATTTTTACTTGACAAAAAAAAAAATCAAGTTCAAATTAAAAGTTCTGAATTCACGACAAACACCAATTTGCAAGTTGAAACACTATATATATATATATATATATATATATATATATATATATATATATATATATATATATATATATATATATATATATATATTCTAGACTATTTTATTCGGTAATTTTTTACTTTTTCTACTAATAAAATATTGGGTAATTTTTTACTTTTTCTACTAATAAAATATTGGATTACTTTATCCATCCAGACTTAAGCAGGGGGATTTTTTGAAACTTTGATCCTCTAATTCGTTCTTATTCTTTCTTTGTTAAACATTTCCATCCCGCGAGAAATACACAAGCCAAGTTGCATGGCTTTTCTAACTACTAACATTATGTTCATTTACATATTAGGTGGAAAGAATATCAATGCTAACAATTCTTTTTGTTATTGATTGTATTTATTTTGTATGATCCTTTCCAAAACTTTTTGAAAGTCTTTTTCAAAAGTTAAACGATGAATAGCAGTCATTTCTTTCAGTCTCCAATTATTGGAGGAATCAAATCATGATTCCATTATTCCTTACAACAAAATGAAAGAAATAAAAATATATAAAAAAGAACAGAAAAAAACACAAAGAAGATCAATTATCATGCAAAATAAATATTCACACTGATAAAGTTATTTAATATTCTTATTAAAATGCATCTTAAAATATCTGATACAAAGTCGACAGATCATAATAGTTTAAATATCATTCGCAATTAATGAAGCCAATTAAAGTTATTGTATAATCTATTATTTCTCAAGAATATAATGGGTTTCTTTATACTTTTATGTCCCAAGTGCCTTTTTTTCTCTTTCAGATTTTCGATGTAATACTTTTAGTTCTAAAAAACGTGATTTATAAACACTTTTATGCAAATTTATATTAAAGAACCGAAGTGTGAATATTTGAGAGATTAAAAGTTAAATGAGTTAACCTTATGATTTAGAATATTTGACGTCACAACTCTTACTAATTTACTAGAATTGGTTACCAAAACACTAATGATATTTTATATAATGCGTTTCTTATTGTTTTTGAAAGATTGTGGTCATGTGGTCATGGTCCAAGGTAAAGTGGAAGCGAAAAAGGCGGCGTACCTGAGGTTAGTGGGGAGCATCGGCGAGGAGGAGAAGCGAGCGTACATGGAGAGTTATAAGGTAGCTAGGAAGGAAGCTAAGCTGGCGGTCACGGAAGCTAAGACTGCGGCGTATGGTCGTATGTACGAGGAACTGGGGAAAAAAAGCGGGGAGAAGAAGTTATTCCGGCTGGCCAAGTTGAGAGAGAGGAAGGCTCGGGATTTGGACCAAGTGAGATGCATCAAGGACGAAGATGGTAGAGTATTGATAAAAGATGCCCAAATTAAGAGGAGATGACAGACTTACTTTCATAAACTTCTGAATGAAGAAGGGGATCAGGATATTTTGCTAGGCGAATTGGACCATTCCGAGAATCACCGTGAATTTGGGTACGGCAGGCGTATCAAGGTTGAGGAGTTCGTTAGAGCTATGCGTAAGATGAGTAGGGGTAGAGTAACCGGGCCAGACGAAATTCCGGTGAAATTTTAGAAGTGTGTGGGGAGAGCAGGTTTGGAGTGGTTGACTGGGTTGTTTAATGTTATTTTTAAGGCGAAAAGGATATCGGATGAGTGGAGGTGGAAGTACGGTAGTTTTATTGTATAAGAACAAAGGCGATATCCAGAGTTGTAACAATTATAGGGGTATCAAATTATTGAGTCATACCATGAAAGTGTGGGAGATGGTAGTTGAAGCGAGGGTGAGGATGACGGTGTCTGTATCCAATAGCCAATTCGGGTTCATACCGGGTCATTCTACTACAGAAGCTATACACCTTGTTAGGAGGTTGGTGGAACTGTACAGAGAAAGGAAGAAGGATCTGCACATGGTGTTTATTGACCTAGAGAAAGCGTATGACAAGGTTCCTAGAGAAGTTCTCTGGAGATGCTTGGAGGCAAAATGTGTGTCGGTTCCTTACATTATGGCTATTAAGGACATGTATGATGGGGCAAAGACTCGGGTTAGGACAGTAGGAGGCGACTCCGATCATTTTTCGGTTGTAATGGGGTTACATCAAGGTTCTGCGCTCAGTCCGTTCTTGTTCGCCCTGGTGATGGACGCATTAACACACCATACTCAAAGGGATGTGCCATGGTGCATGGTATTCATCGATGACAAGTTCTGACTGATGAGTCGCGAGACGGTGTTAACGAGAGACTGGAGGTTTGGAGACAGGCTCTTGAGTCTAAGGGTTTCAATCTGAGCAGGACGAAGACGGAATACCTGGAGTGTAAGTTCAGCGTTGAGCCGGGGGAAGTGGACATGGATGTGAGGCTTGGATCACATGTCATCCCAAGTAGAGGCAACTTTAAGTACCTTAGATTGGTTATCCAGGGGGGAGGGGAGATCGACGAGGATGTCACTCACCGTATTGAGGTAGGATGGATAAAGTGGAGGTTAGCATCTGGAGTCCTGTGTGATAAGAGAGTGCCACCGATACTCAAAGGTAAATTCTATAAAGCTGTAGTTAGACCGGCCATGATGTATGGGGCTGAGTGTTGGCATGTTAAGAACTCACATATCCCGAGGATGAAAGTAGTAAAAATGAGAATGTTGAGGTGGATGTGTGGGCACACTAGGATGGATAAGATTAGAAATGATGATATTCCGGAGAATATGCATGTGGCTCCCATTGATGACAAGATGCGAGAAGCGAGGCTCAGATGGTTCGTGCATGTTCAGAGGAGAAGCCCAGATGCTCCGGTAAGGAGATGTGAGCGGTTGCTTGGCATCTTTCTTCTCGATTTTATGTTGTTCCTATTTTTTCTATGATTTCTGTGGTGATACTAATATTGTCTCCTTTTGTCTTTTCTTTTCTTTTTTTTTTAGCTGGGGGTCTTTCGGAAACAACCTCTCTACTCCTTCGGGGTAGGAGTAAGGTCTGCGTACATACTACCCTTCTCAAATCTCATTAGTGAGATTTTACTGGGTTGTTGTTGTTGTGGTCACGTAGGTACGAGGATAGTTGTCAAAGATGCTAATTGGTTAATCAAAGATTCAAAATCATTCGAACTATAAAAAATTTCAATCTACTCCACCTCTTTCATTTATTTTTTTCCCATTACTAGTTGGAGAGTAGATATTCTTTTCTTTGCTTTTAACTTATACTCGTATCTTTATGTAATATTTTAAATATATAATATTGTATTTAAAAAAAATAAAGAATCAATACTTAATTAAGTTTAAAATTAGGTTTCAATTTTTACTTAACAAACCAAAAAGGACGAGTAAAGTGAGTGGTACAAATTTTACTTTTAATTAGAGTTTTCTATTTCGAATTTTGAAAATAGAAAAATTCCTGACGGAAATAGCTTATACTATCTTTTAATAGGTCATGAGAGACATAAAATTGGATTAAGTTAGTGAATTTTAGATATTTAAAGAAAAAGAAAGATCCAAAAAGAGAATAATTTGAGTTTTGAAGTAGCCTGCCCTTTCGTATCTTTCACTACATAGGGTTCAAACAAAAAGAGGTGGGCTTGCGTAGTAGATAGCCTTGTTTAACTTGGACTTATATATATATATATATATATAGCAAAAGATATATATATATATATATCACTAAATTATATAAACATATAATAAATCATGAACCTAATAACTTAAATAATTAATAAGTATAATATTATTTTAAACTCATAAAACTCATAAACTTTAAATTGCACAGAGAAAGTTTTCATTTTTCAAGGCCTAGGATTATTATAGACCGATGAAAATGGATTATAGTTCAAACCGACTCTATTTCCTATGTTATAAATTCCAGATCAGACACAACACTTTTCTGTCCACATAATTATATGCTTACTATTTTAAACTTAAACCAAGAACCCCCCCTGTAACTTGGAAATTATTGACTAACTATATTTATATTTATATTTATATTTATATTTATATTTATATATTGGCTATAAATCAGAGATCTGTTACAAAAAAAGTATAGCCCCTTATCATTGAGCTTCGCCATCTCCTTCAACACCTCAGCATCAAGGTATTTGGCATTCTCTCTGTTCTTTTCTGTGTTTGAAATTTTACTTTGGATTTGTTTTCTCTCTGAATCTGTAATTTTAATAGCTGGGGTTCTAAGTGGTCATTAATGTAATTTGCTTTTCATCTTTTAGCTTTTGAGGTTTTAGTGTGCTTTTCTGTTCTTTTCTCTTTTTTGGGGTGTGAAAAATAAAAAAATTATCTTTTTTGGTTATCTTTGTTTTCTTGATTTTCTGCATATTAGCTGCAAGTTTCAATACAATTTTCTGTTTAAGCTGGGTGTTTATGTGTATTCTTGTCACGTTTATTGCTTAATTTATTGATGTTCTGAACTGAATTAGTTTTTAGTTTTGTTTATAGAGTAGAGTCCCTTGTTTTTTCTGCAAATATATCTTAATGCTGTGATAATAGCATGCCTTTGTCAAGTGAATCTTTTAGTTTTCTTTGTCAAAAAATGAACCTTTTAGTTTTGTCTTGTCTGAGATGGAGTGGTTTCTCTCCTTTTTTTTAAGTGTGGAGAAGGTCTAAATTTGGCCTGTACTCCTAATAATGACTCAATTTTTCCCTCCATTAGACTTTTAAAGTCTATTCATGCCCTTGCCGTTAGCAAATTATTAGTGTTGCCATTTGTCATTAGTGGAGCTTCAACGTGAAATACTCCACGTGTTCAAATTCTTCGAGAAAAAGGTCCAAATTTACCTCTCAACTTTTGACTAGGTTTTGGAATTACCCTTATTGGATCTTCGGTAGAGGTCGAGGGCAAAAAATGAGACTTTTTCCTAATGGCGGGGTGAGATTATACCAAAAATATAATTAGTGGCAAAGTTGAGCAATTTCGAATAGCAAATTTGACCGTTTCCCTTTTCTTTTAACTTAATTTATTTGATTTATTTCATAGTATATTCAGATAAAAGTTCATTCTTGATGTTCCTTTCTGTGTTTTAGTCCTAGAGTTTGTCCCTCGTCCACCTGGATATATGTCTTTAAACTTGTTGTTTCTGTATTAACCACATGGAGATTCACTTCCCTTATGATGGCCCTTTTGTCTACGAGTATTTTGATTCTAGGCTCGTGCTTTCCTCTATTTGGCCTAGGATTCCTCACATTTTCCATTTGATTTATGTATGCATAGAATGGGAAGTTCCGGTGGAACCAGTTATGGAGAATACACATATGAAAACCTTGAGAGGGAACCCTACTGGCCTTCAGAGAAGCTCCGAATTTCTATTACTGGAGCTGGTGGATTCATTGCCTCACACATTGCAAGGCGTCTTAAGACCGAGGGGCATTACATTATTGCTTCCGACTGGAAGAAGAATGAGCATATGTCTGAGGACATGTTCTGTCACGAGTTCCATCTTGTTGATCTCAGGGTTATGGATAACTGTTTGAAAGTCACTAAAGGAGTTGATCATGTGTTCAATCTCGCTGCCGATATGGGAGGTATGGGCTTCATTCAGTCCAACCACTCGGTGATCATGTATAACAACACTATGATAAGCTTTAACATGATGGAGGCTTCAAGAATCACTGGTGTTAAGAGGTTAGCCAATCTTTGCTTCTTTCTAAGTGTTGTTTAGTTCTTAGCGTCAGACTACTGTTCTAATGCAAGACACCTATGCACTATTCAAGGGCTTTGTGGTTTCACTTGCAATACTACTTATGCCTAACCATCTTTTGGCATTCCTTCGTTCTAAAACGATGAAGTACTTACCTTAGATAGGTGGGAAGATGCGGAGATAATGTTGCCATCTAACTTCGATGCTTTAAAAATCTCCTCCGCAACACGATGGCCCCAATGACCTGAGAGTAAAAGAAAACAATAATATTTATAAACACACACAGATATAGATTGCTATTCATAATTTTGGGTGTAGGTTACTACTGCTGCAATTTTGTTGTAGATGGTTGAGTCTACTCTTATCAATTTGTTTTGCTAGATTTTATGTATTGAAAGATGACGAAATTGAATCTATTTCTCGCACTCCTTTGACCTTTCCTTATGTTGGTTCTGTCTCGTCCTTCTGCATTTGCTGCCAAATCTTGTACATCCATAAACCTTTTCTCATATACAGTAAAATAAAGAAAAATATTATTACAAGTTTCTCTTCGAGCACCACAATCTGCTGCTATGTTCCTTTATGAGGCAAAACAAGATGTTGCAAATACAAGATTTGAACCTGTGACTCAAGGTTGTGGACTTTGCGGGAATAGACTCAAAAATCTGGTTCAGAAGCACATTTTTCATGCTGTTGATTTCTCTAGCTTTTGATCTCTTAGTATATTTGCTGTGTCATTAATGCCACCACAGGGAACTTTTCTACCTTGTAGCTGTTTCTGGTTTTTCATATTCGTCTCCTCTGTTGACTTTATAGTAGCTAAGAGACAGTACTAGTTCCAGATATTAACTTTTCAAATGTTGGTTACAGGTTCTTTTATGCATCCAGTGCTTGCATCTATCCTGAATTTAAGCAGTTGGAAACTAACGTCAGCTTAAAGGAGTCTGATGCTTGGCCTGCAGAGGTTTTGATCTTAAATCCATTAAACCTTTGCTGTATTTGGGAATTTGATCATTTGTGGCATTAATGGCAGTTTTTATTTTTGTATTAGCCTCAAGATGCTTATGGCTTAGAAAAGTTGGCAACGGAGGAGTTATGCAAACATTACAACAAGGACTTCGGAATTGAGTGTCGCATTGGACGTTTCCATAACATTTATGGCCCATTTGGGACATGGAAAGGTAATTTCAATGAATTATATTACATGTCATTGCATTGTCATTATATTTTTTTCATGAAATCATCAACTTTTTGTTTAAAACTACAGGTGGACGCGAGAAGGCACCAGCAGCTTTTTGTAGAAAAGCCCAAACTTCCACTGATAAATTCGAGATGTGGGGAGATGGAAAGCAAACTCGATCTTTCACCTTCATTGATGAATGTGTTGAGGGTGTTCTCAGGTACGTGGAGCTCTAAGCATGATAGCATTTCTCAGGAATCTTGTGGCACCTCAATAATCTTGGCAAAAGATACAAAAAGGGATTTTAGCATAGTTTTGGTCTACGCCTCTGGTATTTAAAAAAAAATATTCTTCTAAAACACACCCCCCTTGGCCCCCAGACCTCACAAGAAAGAAATCTAAAACGAAATGGAGGACCTTCTGAACATTGCTAGTCCTAATTGGTGATGTTTTAGTAACCGGGAACTGGTTAAACTTTGTTTTGGGAAATGCATTTCCATTGCTCAAACTAATTTATTCCTATTTAGGTTAACAAAATCAGACTTTAGAGAGCCAGTGAACATCGGAAGCGATGAGATGGTAAGCATGAATGAGATGGCGGAGATGGTCCTCAGCTTTGAGGACAAGAAGCTTCCTATTCATCACATCCCCGGACCAGAGGGCGTGCGCGGCCGAAACTCCGACAACACTCTCATCAAGGAAAAGCTTGGTTGGGCTCCTAGTATGAAACTGAAGGTATCGTTTGGCATTTGTTTGAGAGTTATGTTATTGTATAAGTGATGCACTTCTAATGTCTGTGTTCCAAATGATTCAGGATGGGTTGAGAATTACATATTTCTGGATCAAGGAACAAATCGAGAAAGAGAAGGTACAGGGTGCCGATGTGTCCGTTTATGGGTCATCGAAAGTTGTGGGAACACAAGCTCCAGTTCAATTGGGATCTCTACGTGCTGCTGACGGAAAAGAGTGAAGTAGATGAAGCCAGGTGACTGAATCTTTCAGTATGCACAACGGCCTTCTTTGTTAGTTCCACCATGTTTTGGTCGCGTGGAATGTCTACCTATTGATATATATTTATATTCTGTGCCAAAGCTTTTATTTTACTTCACCCTCCTTGCACCTATAAAAGAATGCCGAGAGATTTAGTAGATGCTTCTGTTCTGTGATTTGTTTTCGCTGTCTCAATGAATTTATGGTATTGTCCTAGTTTATACAGGACACGGATTTGCTATTTGCTATCAATCTATCATTTTCTTGCTCCTTTTAAAAAAAGAAATTTCGGACTCCTTATAATTTTGTCTTACATGCTTTTCTTGAGCCAATGGTATATTGGAAACAACCTCTCTATCTTCACAATGTAGGGGTAAGGTATACGCACTACCCTCCCCATACCCTACTTGTGGGACCGCACTGGGTATGTTGTTGTTGTTGTTCCTTATAACTCCGTCTCTGTAAGACAAATCTTTTGGAACCTTTACTTCAGTGTGGTACGACGGAAGTCATTTTCCATAGACAATGTTTGAGGTAAGTCTATATGGAAATTCACAAGAGTAGATAATTTGATTCTTTGAGGCACTAGAACAGTTAAGGTTTGTTTGTCTGAACTCTTAAGCATAGTTATTCAGATAATCTATGGTTCAAAACCCAGATTCTCTTTTCTTGCTGACCAATTAAGTTAGAAGTTGGGTGTTTCTCTACTTTTTTTGTCACATAACCAACATATTGTTTGATCTCCAACATTTAAGAAGGAGCTTATGTGTGAAACTAGGACACATAGTAAGAGCAAAGTAAAAGATTGTATAGTCAAACCTCTTTATAACAGTCTCGTTTGTTCTGATATCTTTTGGTTGTTGTATTGAAGTGCTCTTATAGAAAATATATATATTATAACATAGCATGAAAAATTGGTTCCAAAGAAAACTTGGCCATTATATGAAGTGCTATTGTAGAGGATGACCGTTATAGAGAGGTTTTGACTGTTCTACACTTTATGTTAATGTTCAATCTTAGGTTTCTTAATCAAGCATTATGTCAATAACTAGTTGGATAGCTTATGTAGCAATTAAGAGATTAAATGCAGGATAACTATTACTGTTTTGAAATCAGTATTAGTGATAAGTTGTTTTCATATTAGCTATCAACTCTTTCTAATTCTAATATCATCATCTGTACTACAAGCTAATTATATCATGATCTCATTCTCAATGTATATATTATTAATGCATTTACATCAGTATACTTTGATCTCTGGATTCTACTTGTGACAGTACATCATGAATGAGACTTTACTCCTAGGAAAAAACAGTTAAATAGATTTAATTTCTTTCTTTTTTCTTAGAAAAACAGTAAGTTTTGGAGTTTCTGAGTTTGGATTTAGTTTCTTAGGTCAATTTTGTATCTCTGTGTCTAAAGGTGAGTGATGTCTTGTTCTGTAGGTACTTAATGGAACCACTCAATTTTATCTTTTTTAGTTTCCATCTGGTATTCAGTATCCACCTTGGAGTCCGATTAATTCAGATTAGCGTCAGGAAAGCCCACTTTGGGGAGTAAAACGCTCCCTGCCAAAGACGATTTCATGCCCAGAACCTGAAATCTCTGATTAAAGATATTGGAAGATTTACCACTCTATCATAACTTTTGGTGGTGGAACCACTCAACTTGCCAACGTTATATACAATGAAATCTACCAAGAATGTGTTAGTTTTAAAACTCCAACCAATTTTACTTATGTAGCAAATGCTTTTCAGTTGAAACTATAAGGGCAGAAGACTCAAATTGTGTGACATTCCTTTTAAGAAATGACTATTGGTAACAACAAGAGGTAAAGTTTAGCTGCTTGAAAGTGGTTGAAATTTCTATTGACTACAAACAACAAAATCATATGCTCTTTTACTTATTTTCTCAACAACCCAACAAACCTTAAAATCTCACTAATTAATTATTCTTCTTGTTTTTCTTGTTTTTTTATAATTTTACAACGACCTTAGGCTGCAGAACTTTGAACTTCTTGTCAAAACCTTAAGTCACTTTTATCTATGTTCCCTTGCAGTACCATGAAAATTAGGTGTACTACCTATACTAAGTTTATATTCGAACTATTTAAACAATGACGAAGTCAGGAATTTCGCGTGATTCGTAAGATTTAGTATTTTATATAAAAAAATAAAATATTTGACCTATATGCACAATATAATTTTCTAGCGACGGAGGGTATTCAATTGACATATTTACCCAGCATTTAAGAACTAATACTCCTTCCGTTTCAATTTATGTAAATCTATTTTCTTTTTGGTCTGTTCCAAAAAGGACTCTTTTCTAAATTTGGAAACAATTTAGCTTAAATTTTCAATTCTACTCTCAGTGAGAAGCTTTTATAACCATACAAATATTCTGGCATGTTTACCACCACAAGTTTCAAAAGAACTATAGTCATATAAATGTTCTGACTTGTTGAGGATCATAAATTCCATAAGTCTTTATTTTTTTCCTTAAACTTCGAGTCTGAGGGAGTAGTTTTTTATTGCTATCTTATTACATAATTACTACTAATACAAAGCAGAGAGGAGAAAGAACAAGGTGGGATATGTTCAAGAAGAGTAGCAGCTAACTTTAGGGTAGTATTTAAATGTTAGTTTTCCTAGAGTAATCTTGAGAAATAATAACATTATAAGTAATCTAATCAAGTTGATATTTATTATTTTGCAGTTAGAGGATCATAGTCAAGTTCATTTGTTGATTAACTTCAACAGCAAGACTAATTACAAGTTTTCAATTTTCCCACTTGCTCCTTTACTTGTGCTTGATTTTTGGCAAAGGAAATGGACTGCTGATGCTGGCTGATTTAGTGGTTACTATAAAAATGCACTAAAGTTTATATAAAATTTCAAGAATTGATTTTTTAAATATATAATGTTGGATATTTAATTGATGAACCAACTATCCAAATTACAAATCAATCAATTTGAAGGATTATTGATAGGAACACTCAACAATTGCTTCTCTCAGCCTTAACCTTATCTTCTTGTTGACTCCCAATGTAGTACAAAGTACCAATTGTCCTACCAATTGGCAAGCAAATACTGTAATGTTTAATGTCTTTCTCTAGATAGTTTCTAGGAGTACAATTTTAAGGGAAGATGGTATGTTCCTGTCCATGCTACTACATTTAGTTCGTTTCACTACTGCTAAAACATGAATTCAAGACGAATCAATTCTGTAGCTAAATACAAAAATTCGTTGTTAATTCTATCTAGTGATGAATGAACTACAGATTATCAAAAAATTCTGTTAGCGATGAGCGATTTGCCTAAAGTATTATATCTATTCTTTTTTCGAAAGTTTATCCGCTTAAAAGTATTGCCGGTTATTTTCTTCACCATGTCCTCATCATCCTGACCTCAATCACGGACCTTACGGTCAGAGGTAGAGCCACATTATTGACTACGGATTCGGCCGAACTCGGTAGTTTTGGTTCAAATCATGTATTTATTTTAAATTTTTTATTAAATATATATAAATTATTAATTTAGAACTCGATCATTTAAAAGGGTTAGGATCACTAAGCCATAAGCTTGAAATTTCGGCTCCGCCTCTACTTACTGTTAACATGAATGGTAACCAGGATTGATGAATAAATAATAAATTCAGATCACAATATGATAGTTGGAGTAAAAGACTGTACTACACACCCTGTGTTAGTGTTCAATCTTAGGTTTCTTAAGCAAGCATTAGGTCAATAACTAGTTGGATAGCTTATATAGCAATTAAGAGATTAAATGCAGGACAACTATTACTATTTTGAAATTGGTATTAGTAATATATTAGCTATCAACTCCTTCTAATTCTAACACCGTCATCTTCTGTACTACAAGCTAATTATATCATAATCTCATTCTCAATGTATTTAGTGACGGATTAGCCACAAATTCTTAAAAAAATTTGTTTAGCTACGAACGATTTAACGACGAAGTTCATAGCTAATTTTAGTTTTTTTTTAGTGTTTGGAGTCAAATTCTAAAGATGATAATGCGAAACTAGAAAGAAGGTTACTTTTCCTTTCCTTATGTAAGATTTGCCTAAAATATCACTATATATATATATATATATATATATATATATATATATATATATATATATTCATTTTTTTAAAGTTTATCAGCTTAAAAGTACGCCAGTTATCTTCTTGACCTACGTCATGGACCTTATAGTTAACATGAAGTTACAAAATTCATTGTGATAACCAGAGATTAAAAGAATAAATAATAAATCCTGAAAAAAAATTATTAGTTCTGCAGCTCTGAAGATATACTTAGAAGTGTCAAATAATGATGAACAATGCACTCATGCATATAAGCAGAAGCAGGGTGTACATAGGTCGGATTTGTTCGAATTTTCTAATTACCAAACCAAATCAATAAAATTCAGGTTTTTTAAAATCGGATTTTTCGGATTTTTTCAAAAAATAAATTCATAAAGTCTTTATAGCACAAAACGTAAAATTTGTGCTCCAAATATTTCTTTAATTAATCCTAGTAAGACAGAACTATATAAGATATTTTTCAATAAAATAACATAAATATGAGATGAATCATGGCATTGTACTAAAATATTCAACAATAAAGATAATAAAGTTGCATAAAATTAATATTATTAATAAGCCATAATGAAAACAAACATAATTTAAAATTACGACTAATAAGTATTATTATACATGACTAACTACTAAAAAAAAATAAGTTATACATTTTATCCAAACCATAAAAAAAACTAAAAAATAGATATCCAACACTATTTTCATTCATAGTACAATTGAATTGAATGTTTTATTAGTAGTAGTATTGATTTGATTTTGGTTTAGGATTTATTTGAGATACTATTATTTATGGACTATAAAACTTATTGGAGCATCCAAAAATTATAAGTCCAAGCTTGAAATAATATGTTAAAAGATAAAATTATGAAAAAACTTAAGAAATATTTATAAACCACACTACAATAAATATTTTTATGTATTAAATATATTTGAAACTTCTATACATATAATGTCGGGTTGGTTTGGTTTCGGTTTGACTTTTTTTAGTTAAAACCAAACCAAACCAAATATGGTCGGGTTTTTTTTTCCAACACCAAACCATAGTCGGGTTTTTTTTCTCGATTTGATTAGGATTATCAGGTTGGTGCGATTTGTCGGTTTCATTTGTATAGCCCTAAATACGAGTTCTAAAGTTCTCGTACTTCAGTTGTCATTTTAAAAAATAAATTTTTTGATCAACCCTTAGGAAGCATTTAAACCTCTCATATAACTTTTAAATACTTTTTTCCATTTTAAGACTCTTTTTGACTTTTGGTTAATCCAAGTCTGTAATAGTGACACGGTCGGGATCTATTCAGTCTTAATTATATATCTTGGGATTCAAGTACTGAAAATATAGATTTTTTTTGTAAGAATTTATTCTATATGAATCCAAATTAATCATACATACATGACGGTTTAGCATTGCGTAGAAGAAATTTAAGTATAATCCTATGTTACCAAAAGTAACATAATGATATAAGTTGGGTTTAACTCTAATCTTTGTTATACAAATAAAATATGGTTAACTAGGATTTAAAGTTTCGGATAAACCTAACTTCAAATTAATACTACTAGTAAGTAGTAACTACTTTTCTTAAAAACTTCTTTGACTTGTCGAGCATGCAAATATCCCAAGAAAACAGCCTCAGCTCTTCTTTCTTACTGAATTAAGAAATTGAAATTGAAAGAGCAAATATTTCTTAAATACATGCCTAACAAGTAACAACTTAATATATCTACTACAAGGCACATGTTTAAACAATTAAATATCTTTACGACATTTTCTTTTCTTTTCCCTTTTTTTTTTGGTGGTTGAGGAAGAAGCCTATCTGTTTGAAATAATCGGTACATACCAAATTGAGACCAACAATACAATAACTCAAAGAAGAATTAACCTAAATACCTATCGGAAAAAAATAAATCAGCGAATGTATTTCATGTATAATATGTATATAATTTATATAAATTGATAATAATAAAAAAACAGTAAATATGATAAGATATTTGTGTAAAGATTCCATAACTTAACAAGTATATGTATATAATAAATTCTTTTTAACAGTATGTAACAAAATATTTTTTTGAGTAACATTTTTTCCCACTATTTTTTTTTTACTATTATCAAGGGATGGACAGGTGGAATTCCTCTATCCTTTTGCCCAATGTTTCGGGTGGAGCTTTGAAAATAGAGAAGTTCATATAGGAAGTGTTTCTCTTTTAATGGATCACAAGGTGAATTCGAATTAGTCCGATTAGTGAATACCGAATACCATATAGTTATACAGAAAAAGAAGTTTTCGTTCTTACTCTTAGGATGCAAATAGTGATAATTAGTCAAAATCATACTTTATTTAAAATTAACGCCGATTAGGATATATTTATATATTCACTACCAGAAATTCGGCAAAAATCGATCGCGGTCTACCGACCTATTTTGGTCGGTCAAAAAATCGACCAAAGTCGATCGATTTTTCAAAATATTTTTAAATTTCTTTTTACGAAACCGACCAACTTTGGTCGGTTTTCTTTGGCGCAAAAATGCGGGAAATTATTTTTGAGTCCCGCGAAATTTATTTTTCAAGAAACCGACGAACTTTGGTCGTTTTTTCATTTAAAAGAAATTAAAATTAATATTAAAAAAACCGACCGCAATCAGTCGGTTAATTCGGCCGGTCATTTTAAAAAACCGACCGAATTTATTTTTTAATAAAACCGACCGACATTGGTCGGTTATTTTCGTGCGAAAATACAATTAAAGCGTATAAATGAAATAAAAGACAGTCTTAAAACAAAATGCACCAATGGTCTAATGGTAGAATAATATCCTGCCACAGTACAGATCCGGTTCGATTCCCAGATGGTATATTTTTTAATTACATAATTAAAACACCGACCGACTTTGGTCGGTTTTTTCGGTAATTTTTTTTTTTTGAAATTTAATTGACCGACCAACTTTGGTCGGTATGCCCTTCCGACCTTCAAAATATCGACCACACGTTAATGGTCGCGTTTTGGACGGTTATTGGCCATTACCGATCAACTTTGGACGGTTTTTCCCGAATTTCTAGTAGTGATGGTGGTTCTTCTAATTTTATCCAGTCCAATAGTAGTAATTTAGTATACTGATAAAATTAAAATAAATTAGAGAAAAACTATAGGGAGTGGAGAAGTGGGGTTGGCAGTTGAAGAAAGAACTATAAGGATGTGACCTTAGTTTAAAATCAGGACCACATTATATATCTAACACACTAGAGACCCCATTATTGTAACAGATAAATACAAAATGGTCCAGCTTTTTAGCATAATATAGTGCTCCTGAACTGTAGCAGTAATAATTCGTAAAATAGGAATAAAGAGAATTCAAATTTTATATGCTGAAGTTTATAAAGTTTACACATTCTGGGTAATTTGATTGACATTAACAGATTATCTATCTCCTTTTAATGACTCAAATTTATTGAGTTGCGAACATTTTCAGATAAGTTTTTCACATTTTGAGTTTTTATAAAGTTGGAAAATTTTCAGAAAATAAACTTAGACTTAATTTGTAAACTTAATTTTTGCAAAAGCTTGAAATAAAGGAGGTAGGGGCCTTCAACTTTTCCAATGCTCTAATTATGGTACAATCTTGGAATATGTGCATTCAAAAATTTACCCTAATCTAACGAATATTCCAAAATTCTCAACTCAGTTTTACAATCACAGTATTTTGGATTTGATCCCACTTCACAGTTCACATCCCATGATATTTTAGAATTATTTATTTTTGAGTTTGTTATAGAATTTATTGAGAGGACTAAGGGCTAGAAAAAAAAAGATTTGGAGCCTAAATGAGATAGGTTTGAAATTCATAAAGTGAAAATGAGTACTTAGGTATAGATAATTACTATTATTAACTTAGGCCTTCAACTTTATTTTCAAAAATGATTCTTTTCTTAGTAGGATTATTTAAAAGAAAAAACGCTGTTCATCTTGGTCTCTGTTATTTGGCATATTGTGCTTAACATTTCACCTCAGATAACAAAATGCACCAATTAATTGGCCAAAGAATTTAATATAAGATGTAGTTATTATAAATACCTAGTCAAAATGTAATATTTAACATACCATAAATCTCTCAGAAATTTTTTGTCATAACATGTGTTAACATCGAACCATCATATCATACTATATTATAAGTGCAAATACTCTAAGTCAAAGTTAATTTACAAATTTACCCATTTAATATTAAGTGTCAGTTTTACCCATCATTTTTACCCTTTAAAAGTACATTATCTCTTGGTTATTGATGTATAAAAATGTAACAACACTAGACTACAATATACAATGTATATGATACACTTTTAAACTTGTAATTCTTTTAGTATTCCTAACTAATTAATTGTGCTACTTATTATATTCTAAACTAATTAATTCATAAAACGTTTGAGTTAAGACTTGAAAATATATTCCAAATGGAATACTAAGGGCCGCAGAGCTCTCTCGCTGCATATATAAGAGCTGGCAGCTGAGTAGGAAACGCACACAACAATATATGAGTTGTGTTTTACCTTTAGTTACCGAACACTTTGATTTCATATCCTATCTACTGTTAAATTCCAAACATTATATTAAGTCGTAACGAACTATAGCACTTTCTTAGGCATTTATAAAAGGAGGCTTGGGTCGCATTGAATATGGTTTGCTTGTTTGGTTGATATAAAGCGGTAAAACGAAAACAAACCAGAAGTGAGGCTTTATGGAAGTGAGGGGTTTTAGCCTTTTCCATTTCTTGTTTGTAAAGTAACAACCAAACCATAAGTTGTTTCCTCAAGAAAAAAATGTGTTCTACTTATTTATTCTGTCATCGCCATTTGTATTAGTTTTTTCATAAAATTTCTTGTAATTTTGAAGTGTTCATAATTATGATCTTATTACATTTTTATTTTTCATGCTTATCTTAACTTTTTAAATAAACACTAAGTTGATGTGAACCACGTACTTTTATCGTAGAGTATAAATTTATGTGTAAAATTCTACTAAATTTATAAAAATAGTATATGTGAACCCATAACTTTAAATATATAATTGATTTTATGTCAATAACCTTAAATATTGAACCCATAGAATTTAAATCATGGATCAATCAGCCTCTGCCAACCATGTAGATCATAATTAATGAAAACTTTTCAATGGAATTCAAGTAGATATTAAAAAAATGGCATGGTAGTTTCTGCATTTCGATCCAAATAATTCAAACATTGATACACGTGCAGCGCAGGTGTCTAAAAACTAGTTAAGAGATAAAAGTGAAATATTCATTAGAAAACATGTCATATTAATAATATTTATGATATTTTATTAATAATAGTTAACGTGCGCTGACTGTGCTCATCCATGGCGAATGGAAAAGGACGGGGACGTGGATATGGACGTGGGCGTGGTATGCCCAAGAAGAACCTCGTAGCTATTTATAGTAGCTCTGTGGGTGCTCGAATCCAAGCTGATGAAAAGGAAAAGGATCAATTAGGCACACCTTCTCATAAACAGGTGGTGCAAGAAATTGGAATTGCAATGGGGATAACGAGCTGTGAAGCGGGATCATCATCGACAAGCTCTAGTGTTAAGAAGAGGCTAGATCTAAACACTCCTTCAATAGCGACTGAAGTCAACAGCCCTGAGGAGTACCAGATCCAACATGCAAGTAAGGAAACAAAAATTTCTGGCAATGAAACAGTGAATCCTGTGCATGCTGCTACTGGAACAATAATTGTGGAGAATACTAAACCTGATGAGGTTGTTGATGTGAATTCCAAACCGTGGACAAACCTATTTCAGAGGAATAGAGCAGTTGAGAATGATATGTCGTTATCTTACATACCCCCACAAATTATTGATGGCCAAATTATTGTGCAATTAGACAAAGCTGAAATTGATCTAGAAACAGAGAAGTGGAGAAGTGTTGTGATAGATTATATCATTAGGGAAGTACCAGGTTACAACACTATGAAGAGATACATTGGGATGAATTGGGCAAATGTTGTTGAACCTGAGTTATGCCTACATGAGAAGGGCTACTACATCATTAAATTTCAAAACGAAGCAGACATGAAGAAAATTTATTATTCTGGGCCATATACGATCAACAATAGACCTATTATTTTAAAGCCTTGGACACCAGATTTTGATTTCAATGAGGAGTTTCCTACATAAATTTCTTTGTGGGTCCAGTTCCCTAAGCTGCCTATGAACTATTGGGGTCATGATTCTTTAAGTAGAATGACTAGTACAATTGGGACTTCTATCTATGCAGATGAGTGTACTGCAAAGAAAACTAGAGTGTCATTTGCGAGGATGCTGATAGAAGTAAACATCACTAAAGACTTGCTCCTAGAGTTAATGGTTATGGATCCTAATGGCAGGCAATTCACACAGCTAGTCAGGTATGACTGGAAACCTGAGTATTGCCAGAAATATCTGGTGGTGGGGCACAAATGTGGCATAGAGCAACGGCCAAACAATCAGCAAGAGAAGCAACCTATAAGGAGAAGAGAGCCTAAGAAGGTCACAATGGAATGAGATGCAAAGGCCCATTGAATGGAGGAGACAATCAAGCTAACCAACTAGGAGACCAAGCTCAGCAGCATGCACAAGACATTCCCCCTCAGCAGACCAATGGAGGTTCATAGGGTAGAGGAAATGTGCAAACAATTGTTGGTACTCATGAACAAGAGCAGCAAGGAAATTTTCAAACACCTATACAACACCACAAGGACAATTTGGAGACAACAGTAGATAAGAGCAAAGCTGCAGGAATTATGCCTGAACTGAATTTGGTAAATTTTCCAGCATTGTCAGCTATAGCAGTGAAAAATGCCTTCGAGCCATTACAAAGGGGAGGTTGGAATGCTAACACCCCACCACCTGATAAGGGTAGGGGTTACATGACTTGCTAATAAAGTGGCTCTTCTGGAATATCAGAGGTGTAAATAAGAGATACAAACAAAAAGAGTTAAAAAATTATATTAGTAGTCAAAAAATAAAGTTAGTAGCTATAGTTGAAACTAGAGTCAAAGAACATAATGCAAGCAAGGTAATGCTAAAAGTAATTCCAGGGTGGAACTATTTTACAAACTATCAACATGCTCCAAATGGAAGAGTGTGGCTTACATGGGATCCTCAATGGTATACTGTTACACTGCTGAGAACTGAAGCTCAACTTATACATTGTTTGGTATAGGATAGGCTGGGTGTGGTGAATTGTGAAGTTACAACTATCTATGGATATAATACCCTAGAACAAAGGAAACAATTGTGGGAATCTATAAAGAATCTAGCAGTAAGAATTACCAAGCCATGGCTCTTATGTGGTGATTTCAATGTTATGTATTCTAATGACAGACTTATGAGTAATCCTATTAACTATACAGAAATTCAGGATTTTGCTGATTGCATGACTTCACTATCTCTGAATGAACTGTCGAGGACAAGGGAGTATTACACATGGTCAAACAAACAATATGGTGCAGATATATGTAGCAGACTTGACAGAACACTTGGTAACTTTGAATGGATGATGTAGTGAGGTCATGTGACTACTGAATATGGGCTGCCATTTATTTCTGATCATACTCCCATGATACTCACCTTACACTCAGCTCCAAAATATGGCAAAGTACCATTTAGATTCTTTAATGTTTGGGCTGAGCATGATAGTTTTATTGATATTGTGGAAAGGATTTGGGGACAATCATATTCTACTTGTAAGATGAAGAATGTTTGGATGAAGCTGAAGGCTCTAAGACTACTGTTCAGGGCTTTAAATAATGAACAGTTCAGAACTATTAGCTTGAAGATTGAACAGGCTAGAGTGGAATTAGAAAACATACAGGGAAAGATCAATACAATATATAATGATTCACTGCTTGAAGAAGAAATGAGCCTACTACAGAATTTAGAAAAATAGTCTCTCATAGAAGAGAATGTATTGAAGCAGAAGTCAAGAGCAAAATAGATTAGGCTTGGTGACTCAAACACCAAGTATTTTGCAGCTGTCATGAAGGGAAAAAGTTAGGAGAAACAACTAAATGAAATTATGGACCTCACAGGTGATAAACTTACCCACCCTGACAGCATAAAGCAGGAGATCATTGAATTTTATAAGTCACTAATGGGATCAATAGCTCATTCTCTCCCTGCTATAAACAGACTGGTTATGAGAAATGGAGCAGTACTGTCACAGCAGCAAAAGATTGCTCTTTGTGCTGAGGTTACTGACAAAAAAATATATGCTGGACTTTGTGCTATTGATAGTGATAAAGCACAAGGAATAGATGGATACAATGCCTACTTCTTTAAGAAGACATGGGTGGTCATTAAAGGTAAAGTTACTCAAGCTGTCAAAGATTTCTTTATTATTGGGAAATTATATAAAGCTGTTAACTGCACTACTATCATACTGGTGCCTAAAATACCCATTCCAAATACAGTCAAAGATTATCGATCAATTGCCTGCTGCACCATGCTGTATAAACTGATATCTAAAGTGCTAGCAGCCAGGATACAACAAGCCATTGCCTCTATCATCTGTGAGGCACATGCTGGCTTCATTCCTCACAGAAGAATAGCTAATAACATCATACTACAACATGAGCTAGTAAAGGCATATACAAGGAAACACATTTCTGACAGATGTATGATCAAGATTGATCTTCAAAAAGCCTATGACTCAGTCGAGTATAGTTTTTTGGAACAAGTCCTGATAGAGCTGGAATTTCGTATGAGATTTATAGCATGGATAATGGAATGTGTTACCACTGTTAACTATATTGTCATGATAAATGGCGAATCCACCCCACCCTTTGATGCTTCTAAAGGTTTGAGGCAGGGAGATCCTATCTCCCTCTTCTTATTTGCCATAGTTATGGAGTATCTCAGTAGAAGTCTCAACAGTCTCAAAGAAGTGAAAAGTTTAAGATTTCATCCAAGATGTGCAAAGCTAGGAATCACATACCTTAGTTATGAAGATGACCTCCTGTTATTTGCTAGACGTGACCTTCCCTCAATCTCTGCTATTCATAGATGTTTTAGTCAATTTTTCCAAGTATCTCGACTGCAAGCAAATCTGAGGAAAAACTTAGTGTATTTTGGTGGAGTCCCTCAGACTGTAAGAAGGGATATTCTGCAACAGTTAGGTTTCACATTGGGGGAACTGCCTTTCAAATATCTTGGTATCCCACTTGCTACCAAGAAGCTTTCATTGATACAATGACATCCTTTGGTAGAGAAGATAGTTGCAAAGATTTCTTCCTGGACAGCAAAGAAATTATCATATGCTGGTCGAGTACAGCTTGTTCAAACTGTGCTATTTGGTATTCAATCTTATTAGTCGCAGCTGTTTACTTTGCCTTCAAAGGTTTTGAAGATGATTGACTCATACTGTAGAAGCTACATCTGGTCTGGGATAAATGTGGTCACAAAAAGGCTTTGGTAGCCTGGGATAAAATGTGTACACCTAAATCAAGTGGGGGCCTAAACCTGATTAATTTGCATTTATGGAACAAGGCTGCTCTAGCTAAAGTATGCTAGGATGTAGCACCTAAGCAAGATCGACTATGGATAAGATGGATACATGCTTTTCTACATCAAAGACAAACTCTTTGAAGATGTGGCAATTTTCCAACAAGCAAGCTGGATGGTGAGACAAATCTTAAATGCTAGAACAACTCTTCAACAGGTGCAACATCAGCAACATCAAAGAAAGAGTATGATCAGCAGTTTCTACTTGCAGTTGTTGCATGTTAGGAGACAGACCAAGAGTTAACTGGAAATGCTTGATGTTCCAAAATAATGCCGGGCCAAAATCTATATTTACCATGTGGATGCAATTACATGGGAGATTGCTGACTGCAGATAGGCTGATACAATGGGGACTAGTTGTAGATCCAAAGTGCTCCTTATGCCAAGCTCATGATGAGAACAAGGAACACTTGTTTGTCAACTGTCTATTTACTATGGAATTATGGTAGAGAATCCTACATTGGACGCAAAGGCAGGATGTTACTAGGGATAACTGGGAACAACATATGCAATGGATTATACAATGTGCTAAGGGTAGGACACAGCGAGCACAAGTCTTTAGGATGGTATATGCTGAGATAACTCACTTCATTTGGATTGAAAGGAACCCGCGATTGTTTGAAAAGAGAAGCAGAGGAGTTGATAGTATTACACGAGAGTTAGGTTGCATATGTAACGTGAGAGTCACCACTGGGATTAGTAGCAATTTAATGTTTAATATAGATAGTTAGTGTAGGCGTTAGAATTTGTAAGAGTTATAGCTGCTGAGTTATAAGCATGCTATGGATATGTAAAGTTTACTTGTGATTAATATAAAATTGTTAGTTACCAAAAAAAATATGTAATATTAAATTGCTTAATGTGAACACCATATATGAGTATATCTTTTCCTATTCACTTATTACCCTAAAAGACCAATTTTCTGGCTAGATACACAAGGAAAACATGGGGAATGAAAAATTAAAAGGGAGTTTTCACAAATTATTTGTAATAAGTTCTATGACAAAGGAAATTTACCATAGTAACAACAACAATAACAAACACAGTATAATCTCATAATTCGGATCTGGAAAGGGTAATGCATACGCAAACTTTATTTCTATCTTTGTGAAGGTAAAGAGGTTATTTCTGATGGACTTTCGGCTCAAGAAAGACAAGCATAGTTACAACAGTAATGAAAAAAAATACGATAATGGAGAAGCCATGAAAAAAAAACAGTAACAACAACAACATAATAAGATAACCGAAGCAAAAAAAATAACAAATAGTAATAAAAATCTAAGAATAAAAAAATATAAGAACAATACTACTTTGTCTTGATTTCCGATTGATGAAGAAGAAGGAAAATGAAACGATTCTATTTTTAACTCGCCCCCGGCTACGTGTCCTTTGGACACTACTGATATGAAAAATAAATACGTTCTACTAAGTACTACCTACTAACCTTCTACTTTAATTCTCGATCTCGACATCCTCATGTTAAAAAAGTAAAAATAGAAAGAAAAAACAAAAAGGTGTGGCAAATGGAGGAATGAAATTTTCAAAAGCTTAGTGGGCGTTTGGACACAAGAATTGTAAAATTTCAAAATAGGGGGAAAAAAATTTTCAAGTGAAAATGGTATTTGAAATTTAGAGTTGTGTTTGGACATGAATATAATTTTGGGTTGTTTTTGAAGTTTTGTGAGTGATTTGAGTGAAAATTTTGAAAAATAGCTTTTTGGAGTTTTTCAAATTTTCAAAAATTTCCAAAATGCATCTTCAAGTGAAAATTGAAAATTTTATGAACAAACGTTGATTTCAAAAAAAAGTAAAAAAATTTTAGAAAAAAAAAAAATTTCTTATGTCCAAACGGGCTCTTAATATGTTCAATGGTTTATTTTCTTGTAGCCTTTGGCAAAAAAGTTCATTTCATCCTCTTCTAAGGTCTGTGAAAACACAAATTTACAATAGAGAAAAAGTTGCAAATCTCAATTCCAATACCACAATAGAGGAAAATAGAGAGAGGGGAAAAAATAAAAATAAAAAAAGTAAATAAAGGAGAGTAGGTGGAGGGTTGCTTTCATAAAGCTATTATTATTGTCAAAGCTTTGGGCAATAGCTTTTTCTTAATTTGCTTTGTACAGATATCTGGACCCCACTACCACTCATAAAAACATATAAAATAATTACTATAATTAATACTATAAAGAAAGTGACCCCACAAACTTCTCCTCTCATCTAAATTTTGGTTCTCAGAGTTTTCTAACTGTTACTAGACCCAACCTTTATTATTTATTTTTATGCAAATAAAATAAGGTTAAAATATATAGGATATACACTACACAATGGATTGCCAAAAGCCCCACAACAATCATTGTGTGTATATAATAAATAAATATTTAAAGAAATATTAATATTACTTTAGAATATTTAAAAATGAAATAACATGATGATTTACTTATATAGTACTTAATTAGTATAATTATTGTGATAAAATATGACAGCAGATTAGGTCTGTAGCAGAGGCCATTTGTTATTTAAAGTGGTATAATCAGATAAAATACCTCTGATTGACCAACGTGGTTTTACACAATTGGTGTCAGAAAATGAGAGTTTAGTCTTTGATTTATTAAACTTTAATTATGGGCTAATCTGGAAAAAAGAAAAAAGATAAATGTCAGTGCCTCCAAGCTGGGATCAATAAGAACCAAATTAATCTTTACTAATGATTTCATAAAAAAATATATTCATGGAATATGCCCAAAATTATAATCCCATCTTTTTCTTTTTAAAAAAAAAAAAATTAGTTTGGTGCCTAGCCTATGTGTTAAAAACTTAAAACATTGTTAATGTGCTTACAATAAAATAATTTGTACATTAAAGTCTTGGTTAGTGATATTTTTTGAATTCACCGAGGGCGTATCCGGTGTAAAGGTTACGGGTTCATCCAAACCTATAGATTTTGTCCATACCTTTTATTTTTGCCTAATAAATTATTAAATATGTATAAATAATAAATTTTGGACTCATTCAATTATATGAGATATAATAGAATTGTGAATCTATACCCATAAAATTTAATTCCTGAATCTGAATCTGAAGACCATTATTATTTATTGTTGAAAATTAAAAGAGACGTAAGTTAGTTCAATATATCGTTGATATTTATACTTGTCAATTCAATTTATTAAACCTTTGAACCTCTGTATATGAAAGAAGAATAAGCAAATTGGATAACTATTTACCATTTCTGCAAGTTACCGATTTCTAGAAAAATATTAGCATCCTCTTTCTGCTTGTAAAACATAAATTCTGGTTAAATAAATGTAATCTCTATACTTAAAACTCTAATATTTGGAAACCCAAAAAAAAAGAAAATAAAACTTTTGTATTTGCTATCTTTTCTGTTGTTTGACTCTAATCTTGCCGCGTAGACAATCATAAATTTCCACCTCAATCTGTTGACCTACTCTATTTAAGTTTTTGCATTGACCCATTAAAAGTTCAAATAAAAGAAAATGATTCTACAAAGATTTTCTATATTTATTTAGGGATCTCATGTGTTATTTTTATTTTTTATCAATGTTATGTGAAAAAGACCAAATAATTAAAATAATAATTTATAGTAGATCATAAAATTAAACATATTTTAAAAAGGTTATCAGGTAATTACCCAACAAACAGTCAATAGTGTGTAAATCCAAGAAAGTATTCTTTGCTTGGGAGTTGGAACCTTGAAATCAACCACTCCTACTATTGCCCTTACCCTAATTATTACCATTCCCAATATATTTGAACCACGTGTTAAAGCTCAGTAATTTTTGTAACTTCTACTTTCTCTTTCTAAAAAGCTCACACAGTTAAAAGCAGGTCAAGTTTGTTCACCCACATAACATAATCCCACACTATTAAAGAATATGCTAAATATAAAAATAATCGAGTAAAATTACAAAAAGAAAATAAAGGCCGAGGTAGAGTAACGAGTAAGTTCAAGATTTTCTTTTCTTTTCACATAATTATCAAAGATTGAAGAAATCTCATCCAATCAGTCACATTTAATAACTTTTTAACGAGGGCGGTTTAAGCTGACAAGTTTCTGAATAAGAGGTGTTGAATTTTATTTTATAAAACATAAAATTAGTTTACATGATACACGTGCTTTCAATGTTTGATATGGCGTAGTACAAAAGATAAATTTATATTAAACCTAGAAATTGAAAAACAAAAAAATTGAACACTTAAAAAAGAATAAAAAGGGGGGAAAGAGAGAAAATTACTCCATTTGAGAACACACACGAAAAGAGAATATCACGTTATTCTAATGACTCCTCCCCTTACCGCTTTGCCTCTTCTTCACGGCGTTCAAGATTGCACGAGTTCCTGCCGTCATCCCTCCCACACCCTGCTGCATTCTCTTCTTTCTATGTATTCTTCTCCATACCACTAAAATTATTTTTCTCAAATTAATAAATGTGAAATTAAAAATAAAAGGCTGAAAATACAGATTGTTCCCTAATTAGGAAACATTTGGATATGCATTTAACAGGCTATATTAGAATATCGAAAAACTTTACCCAAGACAAGAGAGTGAAACGCAAGAAGACTATAAAATTATATCCGCATAACTTATAAAATTCAGTTTAATCTAATGAATGAGATATAGAGAAAAAAAGTATGTAGACAAACGCAAGCTATTTATAGAACACGAGTTCATATCATGAAATTCGAATATTAACATTAAAATGACAAAAGATACGCGTAATGATTTGATCTCTTTTTTGCGATTTTTAATGCTTTGGAAAATTACTACAACAAGGATAGTTTTTGATTCTTATTACAGGCCCTTGCAAAAAAAAAAAAAAAGGAATTATAACGGAGAACGGAAAATTTGAAAAAAGGGTTTCCGATCATAAAATCTGAAACTCCGATTGCTTCTATATATTTATATATATTTATAATTTGTACGTACTAGAAAAATTTTGGAAAAAAGTTAGAAAATTTTCAGAAAAAAGTAGACAAAACTTTTTTTTAGGGTTTTTCCCTGAGAAGGGAAGCCAATCCGGTGACGACGACCTTATTTCCTCTGTCACAACTCCTGGGCTTCAATGCCGGAGGTTGCCACGTCATCATTAACGGCTTTACCGGCTTCTCTTCCTCGCTGCCGGAAAATTTAACCGGCAGCGGCGATGTAAGCAACGTTGCCGATGTGGTCTCGTTGCTACTGGACTCTAAAGACGCGGACGACGGCGTTTTCTCACCAAAAATCAGCTCTAATTCTCCAAACTCAGAATCAGATATTTCTTTAATCTCAGCAGCTTCAGCTAACTCCTCCTCCTCCTCCTTGACCTCACTCTCGTCTCCGGCCTGTGCTTCGGCCACGCCGTCGGTCCCAGTTGCTGTTTTCTCGGCTCCGGCTTGTGCTACGGCGGCGGTATCAATTATTCGAGTGTGAGGGCTAAGCCACTTGGATTTTATGTACTCGGCTTTACGCCAGGGAGCGATGTGCATGCCTTTCTTCTTCAAACTCAACCGAGCCGCTTCCGAGACGATCGACACTATTTGCAGAAGCCGATCGGATTTTCCGACAAAGATGAACGGCAGCGACAGAAGAACCGCCTTGTAACTCCCCGTCGATCGGGCAATCTCAAACTCCGATCGAAAATCTACATCAACCAACACTCTTTCCCCTTCCACTATCACATCAATGTACTCATATTCACCTGAACAATTTTAAAAAGAAAACAATTCAGTACAAAATTGACCAAAATTTAATACATCAATAAAGCACATACAAAAGGGAAAAAATAAATTATCTACCCGCAGGTACAGAAGAAGTCTTTTCCCATTTGGATTTGCAGATGGAAGCATTGTAGCCAAGTTTCGAGAGTTCATCGGTCACAATTTTTCGCAAATCGTCTTTACGCTTGCAAGCTTTGTTTTTCTCAACAATTTTTGAGGTATCAGCTAATAGATTTCTCTCGGCCACACTTGCACACGGAATTAAGCTCTGAATTATCGCGACAAAAGTAACAATCAGATTGATTCGAAATAACGAATGGAAATTCATAGATATATAGTTCATAGTTCTGTGATAGTTCTCTTACCTTGAGAGTATCAGAGAAATCACCGAAGGAGGAGTTTGTAACTGAGTCAGCGAAACCGTCAAACTCGTCATCGGAGCTATCATTGGTGTTGCCGTTGAAACAATTGCAACGATTCAGTCCACATTTAGCAGTCGACGGCTTTTCATTGTTCTCCTCGATGAAATTCTGAACCATCTGGCCCAAACAAACTGAGCTCGGCTCAAACTCAGTAACTGCTCCTCCATCTTTTTCATAAGGCAATTCAATGCCGGTGCCGGCGGCATTCGGCTTCTCTACTGCCGACGAAATCCGTAAGACACTGGGGAACGGTCGATCGAAGAACCTTTTGAGTCGCGATTTCACCACAGGCTTTGCTGTATCGTTTTGGATCGATTCTCTGTATGTCGGAGAATCGATCGGCTGAATTTTCATCGGAGGCATCCTCTGTTAATCGTACACTCCCTCTCTCTCTCTCTCTCTCTCTCGTTCTCTGTGTAGAGCCTAATTATACTCTGCGTCAGTTCTGCTCAATTTTCAGAGCTTTTAAAAACCTACTCGCTTTGCGTGATGATGTCAAAATCAAAAATCAGAATTCTGCATCTGAAACCATTCAACTAAAAGCAGCCCAAAATCCTTACAGACAACTTCACTTTTCCGCACAGATACACGAAGAAAAAGGAAAAGCTCACTAATACAAGAAAAATTAAAATAAAATTTCACCTAAAATCAATGCTTTGAAAATATCAAGTTCATCATAATATTCACCTACACCACTTCCTTTACCAAAAATTGGACCAAAGTTTACAGTTTTACACAACTGCACATCATCCAATCAACATCATCACCGTCACATATATCAACGATAACCTCATCGAATCAATCAAAGCAGTCATACGTACTTTTACTTTTAAAGAAAAAGGAAAGATTGGCCAAAATTTGGATTCGGAGTTGAGGAAAAGAAAAGAATGAGTGTATTTTTAGGTCAAGGTTTTTTCATGGAAAACGTGACTATAATGAACAGAAACACGAGCATTGCATTTGTGAAGAAAGGAATATGTCGCCGGAATATTCATTTTCCGACGGGAGGTCGTTATCGCCGGGAAAGGGGAAACTATGTGAAGGAGAAAAATGAATGACTTTTCATTTTCTCTTCCTTTTTTTGCCTTTTGTTTTTCGCTCAGATTTTGGTTTTTTGTGAAGTTGAAGTTAAAATGATAAACGAGATTTGAGGTGTTTATATAGCGGGAAGTGAGGTGAAGAACAACGAGGGTGGGGGGGTTGCTGACTAGGATATTAAATTCCACGTCGGAAATTACATGCACGAATTATTGTACAAATTACGGGATTTTTGCTCAAGTGAAGGTATTAAGGCGTAGGGTAAAGTTAAGGGCTTTAAGATTATGACACGTAGTGAAAGGTGTTACGTGAACGGTTCAGATTAGAGCTATGGCCTATGTGAAGAGCGTGACCCTGGTTTTATGGGAGTTATGGCCTTGTTGGGGCAGAGGTAATTTGGCTGTTCTCATTCTTTTACTTTTCTTATGGGTAAAAACGTGCAGTTATTAATCATGGTTTAGTGAAAGAGGTAAATATGTTCAAACACATTATACATCTATTGGTATGATATAAATTATAGATGCGATTAATTTTTTATTAATCGTATTCTTTAACCATTAATCAGAATTTTCGAATTTGAGACTGTAAATTAAATAATCTTTAATAGAAAGCTCAAATTCGCAGATACGTTTTTTCTTAAGAAAAAAATTAGTTTTTTTCACTTTTAACTTGCGTCAGAAATTATTTACATTCGATATAATTTTTGTATATAACATACAAAATGTATATATATTCAAAAAATAAATAATAAAATTTCAGCTATTATTTTGACAACGGGTATATAGTGTCATTTTCCTAAAAAAGATTGCACCTACGGTAACAGTGTTACTGAGTGATTCTCTCACTCAAATAGTATTCTAGATAATTTAATTGTTCTATTCTCTTTGTTTCAATTTATGTGAACCTATTTGATTTGACACAGAATTTTAAAAAATAAAGAAGACTTTTAAATATGTGATGTAAAATGGGTCACATATATTTTATATAGTTATAAATCATTGCATAAAGATAAATTATTTCAAAATTATAAAAAATGTTACTCTTTTTTGGACGAAATAAAAAAAATAGATTTATATAAATTGAAACAGAGATTAGTTTTTATTTTTGGCATAGATGTCACAGTCAACTGTTATATCAACTTCTTCAACAAATGGTTTTGATCATATGAAAGTGTAATGTTGAGGATTTTGGTGAAAACTAGCTTTATTTAGTCAAATTTTCATGCGTCATGACATTACATTCTCTCTGTTTTTATTATTGCCCTATAAGGCCCTAGTGTCCTATTTAGTATGGGACCATTGGTATTAGCATTATTGAATTATGACCACATCATTGTAATTTTTTGTCTTTAATTTTTAATGAACACTTAAATTGACCTTGACTGCACTTAGTGGTGTCAATAGATATTCAAAAATCGACTAAATCAATCGAACCGTATCACACGGAATCGATTTTTAAATTTCTTGTTAAGAAACCGTAGGTTTTTATATAAACTTCTAACCGCACCGATAATTAGGGTAGGTTTTTTATTTTATAAAAATAAACCGAAAAAATACCGAACCGTACCGAATAAATTTTACATATGAAAAATATATTTCTCTAGTAAGTTTAAAAATAATAATGCATTAAAATTTTCTTTGGGCATTAAATTTTAAGAATTATGATCTACTTAAACTAAGTTATTTTAATTATCTTTATTAGCAAGACGCAAAGTATTCTAGCGATAATGAGTAACAAACTACGATGTATTGAATATGTTTCCTTTCATATAATTTAGATTTATCTTTTTGAATATTTAATTTTCTATAAACTTTATTCTTCAGTCCCAACTTGGTTAATATCTTTCCACTCGTGTGATTTATATTTTATTTGCCTTTGCTTGGTTTCTTTTACGTTGTTGTAGAATAGTTGATGGATCTATACTCTAACCATTTTTTTTTTAATTCATCACCCTTTAAACAGTAAAAATGTCTAGAGAATTTTGTCAAGTCCTATAAAAGAATGTATGTTATTGCATTCTACTTCTAATGGTAAATTTTACATAATATTTAAAAAAATACCGAAAATTAACCGAACCGTACCGATACCAAAGAGAAACCGACATGATTGAGACGGTTTCGAAAAGTCTAATTTTGATTATATATAATAGAATAATCGAAAAATTAATATGGTACAAATTTTATAAAATAAATGACCGAACCGAATCATTGACACCCCTAACGGAACGGATAGAATTTCCCTCACGTACACACACATATACAATACATGTGTATATATAATATACATAAGAGCCCGATTCAGAATTGGATATTTAGCTCATCATCGAACTCATTACTCGTTTTAATTATTGGATTCTTAATTATATATTTAAACTTATTTAATAAATTTTATAATACAAATACAAATTTAAGAAGAAACTGCATAATTCATTGGGACTCATATGTACTAATAAGCTAGCCCCGCCCCTGTGTATGTATAGACGTATATTTCTTATAATGTCCTATAAGATATATATTGTGTATTAAGTTTTTGGTTTCGATTGGTGTAAATTCAATCACTAGAATTTAAGATGATAAGAAATTATCTATTGGTAACAAATAGCTACCTATTAAGCAAAGAAAATCTTATTTTAAAAGCTTAAAAATAAAAATTATATATATATCATCTATTTTTGGCATTAAACAAAGTTATTTTGAAATACAAATCACACATTTATTAATTGGTACAATTCTTTTTTCATAGTTCATACGATCACTTTTTTTTTTTCTTTTTTTCCCCTCAAAGATTTCTGAAGTTTACGAATACTACAATTAAATTGCACTGTATTATTGGTCCAGTTAAACGCAAAAAGATTCCATTTGGCATTAAATTGGTTTTTGGGTCAAAAAAAAAATTGAATAGATACCTTGACCATTGCTCTGGTTGCTTGACAATAGGGGTAATGTTTAGCATTTTATTTCTTTTTCTTTTTCTTTTTCTTTTTTCGTCTTTAGCATTTTATTTCTGAAACCATTTTTTGATAGGGTCCATGGCTATAAGTTAAAGGTCATACCAAGTACACTGCACTTTACTCAATTAGAAAAGCCTAAGACTAACAACTTTATTTTATATGCTATATTTTTCATGTGAAAAATTGATCTACTCTCTTCATATAAATGAATCCTAAAGAATTGATTATTTAGTGTAGTGCTTTAGCGAAGTCGAAAACACAATAAATTGTTGTTTTCATATTCATAGCCCCTATGCAATAAATTTTTTTAACAAAATATGGTAGCTTTACACACTAATTCAAAAAATAAATTTTTTTTTTTTGTCATACTACTTACTCTATCTCCAAAAGAAGAGGATTACTATCTTCGATCCACTTTAATTGATTTTTTTGTTATTTTTTTTATAGTCCATAATATTAATTTTTTCAGATATCAAGAAAGAATTAATTTTTTTTTTCAAAGTTGTTTTTGAAGTAAAAAATCAATGTGTTTTTGTTGTATTTTTATTAAATAAATTAACATTAATATAATCTATTTTATTATTAATTAATATTAAAAGATGAATTTCTTAATATGTATGAAAATAACAAAAAAAAAATTGATTAAAGTGGAATGGAGGGATTAATATTTTACAAGCTTTTACGTAATTTTTAACTATAAATAGTAAGTATGAATTACGGAATTAAACTGTTTTCTCAATCATTATAATTTATTTTTTAAAAATATTTAAAGTGGTCCACATGGCCGACCAACAAAGAATAATGGGGGTCCACATGGCACTTTCTTTTTTGTGATTGTTCTCCTAAAGAAAACATGACTGCCAGGCAAAGTTAACTTCCAAAAATCCAAAATCAGATAAAGTTTGAAATTTGTGAACAATTTATTGAGTTTTACAAAAATAAGAAAGAGGTAAATAAAAAAGAAAAAGATAGACAAAAGATGGAATAGCTTGTTGCCAAGTGTCCATTTAACTTTAAGGGGACCATTCCTTTTCCTTTCCCTAGCTGTTTTCCTTTTCTCTGTGTGCTTTAAACTCAATTCAATTTCGTTTGGTCCATTCTACATCATTTAAACATGTAAAATGAAGTTAACCCCACAAACAAAATTTTAAATTATTGGTCAAGTAACTCTCATTTAATATAGTCTTGTGTTAATAAATTCATATATAGTTTACAAGAATGTTTCAACTATATATATATATATATATATATATATATATATATATATATATATATATATATATAAAACTATATAAAACTATTGACTAAAAACGGAAGGATGAAATGTGCAAAGTAGATCACGCACCTGTTGTGGTACTTTTTTTCAAACTAAAATTAATAGGATATCTGAAGATATTTGAAGCGTATATTACACATTATAAACTCAAAAAACCATTCAAATATTTTATCTTTTAACGACATATAAATTTCCTAATATTTCTTTTTATCACTATATACTTCAAAATTAACTTTATACTAGTATTTCTTGAATTGTGTTGTAAAAATAGCACTTACTGTCATACTCAAACTGTTGCCTACTACCAGCCCATCATAATTAACTGTGTTTACTTCTTTTTTAGTTTCTACTGATTTATATTTCTCCTTTTTTTCTTTTTCTTTTTTAAAATATTTCCTATTTTTTGTTTTTTAATTAGTTTCGAAAATTGCCCGTCGTTTTCTTTTTTTAGTATTTTAAATTTCTGAGAATGACATATGAGATGCACATGAAATAAATTTTGTTTTAGGTCTAAAAGTCCATTGGTAATAGATATTCTATTTAATCTGATGTCAGCCCCTAGTTTCATATATACATAAATGTTTTAAAAGAACAGAACGATTTTTTTTTTTTGTATTAATTTTATGAGTGTTTGCATTTGATTTTGAGAAAATTGTTTATTGATATGGAAAAAATGAAATAAAAAAAAGTGTCAATAGTAACATGGCCCATGGTTGCTATTGGATGACATTTTGGGCCTAGTAATGTATTTGTACTCCAAATTTCAGATAAGGCTGTGGGGCCCATATTGTAGGCCATCATGTGAGTTTAGAAAATAAATTGGTTATAAATAAAAGAAAAAGGATCAAAAATAATCTTATACTATGAGTAAAAGATTATTTTTGCAAGTTGTTTATACTTTCGTTCTACTATTATCCCTGACGTTATAAAATTGATGCAGAAATACCTCTCCTTCGTTACGACCAGGGGCGGCTCAACGAATCTCGTGGCCTAAAGCGAAATCATATTTAGAGGCCATTACAATTTTTTTCAAAAAAAATAGGAAAAAGAGAACAAAAAATAAAGTGGAGGACTATCGAATATTGAGGTCCAGAACTCAAAGTAAAAATTTTGATTCGGCTATCATCATAAATCAGAAAAAAATAAAATAAACGTACATAACATAATAGCTTACGTTTCGAGTATTAACGGTGTAAAAAATATTTACTCTGTCTGATCAATTTAAACGGTGATTCTAGTTCATTCTATTAAGTAACACTTATTGGTGAATATCTAAAATAAATTATAAATAACCAAATATAATATGTAAAGAAAATCGGTGCATGAATGTTTTTGTGTTCATGTAGTTTCAGAGAACATTATAAAAGAAATTTATTATATTGTCGATATATATAATTTAAATCTTATATGTAAAAGATAAAATTAAAATAGAAAAGTGAAGCAAATATATTAATTAATGAGGGAAGAAAATTATCATAATTTATAAATTTATTTTATAAAATAACCTCAATCAAGTAGCAAAAAATATACTATAACACTTACTAATTATTTATATAAATTATATAGTATATAATAATAATAATAATAATAATAATAATAATAATAATAATAATAATAATAAATAAATAAATAAATAAGTTTTAAAATAAATTTGGAGCCTTCAAAATTTGGGGCCTAAGGCAATGGCATCACTGCCCAAAATCTTAGAGCCGCCCCTGGTTATGACTATCTACTATGGCCAACACCATTCCACATGGTTTATACATGTTAAAGACAAATATACCCTTTAAATTAAAGTAAGTAATCTCTACGTCATAACTCTTTTTATTATTAATTATTATTTTTTGATTTTTATATTGTTAATTATTGTATAATAATCCACTCGTTATTATCTATTGTATAAATAACTCTTATATTATGATTTTTGAATAATTAATATGTGAACTAAATGATCTTTTAAACCGTGCAATCGAAATAGTTCCTGATCTAACCCGTGTATAGTTTTATTATAAAGTACATATTTAGAGTAAAAATCTTCTTCATTAGGTAAATGGTCAAAAAACCTAAGAAAAAAGATTAAGAATACTGTATTCTTGCACGCATACGACATACTGGTAGTACGTAAATAACAAACAAATATAGTAATGGAGTGGTAAGTACTTCTTGATTCTGAATTAGAGGTCTCGGGTTCGAGACGTATGAAATCGTCTTTGTTCGGAAACGCTTTAGCCCTAATATAAAATTTTTTAGAGCGAATTTGGATTTAATCGGTTTCTAATACGAGTATCGGACATGGGATAGGAAACCAAAAGAAAGTAGTACAATACTCCATCCGTCTCATATTATATGTCATGATTCTCTTGTACACGACTCTTAAAAAAATTAATTACGATGAAATTTAGACTACTTTACCCTTATTCATGTCTTAATATTTAATTTTTCTTTATTTATATTTGAACAAAGTTATTCATAATTGAGATGTTTGTAGTCTCCAATGATAATAATTACTAAGGGTAAAAAAGAAAAAATATAATCATTTTATTTTTAAATTTTAAAGTCTCAAATAATTTGAGACAACTATTTTTAGTAACCACGACTAATAATATTAGACGGAAGGACCCATACTTAAAAAATAAATCCACTAAACGACAATGTACCATTTTGTGCAAACAGAAGTTATTACGTGTGAATTGGGAACAGAGAAACTATCATTTCAAACTGGTCCCCACCGGACAACCATTGACAATATCTCCACACGGATACATTAAGCCACACGTGTAAAAGGACTAATATTTTAAATCTAATTAATTATACCGTCGCCTAAGATTTCTTCTATAACAATTCAATTTTTATGTTAAACAGACGCTCTGATAAGTAATAACAATTGGTGTTAAAACTAAAATAGTAACTTAATGTTTGCCAATATAGGGGAAAGACAGCACGGTACACGAAGTATTTCAAGTTCACGCAGGGTTCGAGGAAGAGCTGTACTCTAAGGATGTGATGAAAATGACAATCTACCCTGATGCAAGTATTAATGACTGATTCCACGACTCGAATCCGTGACTTATAGGTCACACGGAGATAACTTTAAAAAGAAAGTGAATCTTTTATTTCCTTGATATAGTATGATAACAAGAGCAAAAAATCCATATTAATTTCCAAAAATATATTGAATAATTAAAAGAAATGGAATGGTCTGACCGAGAATTTCTTACAATTGCACTAATTATTTTTAAATTGGAACACCTTGACTTGACCTAATAATAGGGAAAACGAAAGTCAATAATATCGTGAGATATTTTCAAATGTGAATCCTTAACAAAGAAAAGTTAGCAATATACAACTGTATAGCCATCAAAAACCTAACAACAATAATAATATAATTGTAATCTAACAAGTAAGGTTTTAAGAGTGTAGTGTGTATATAAATTTTATTCATATTTTGTGAAGATAGAGAGACGGTTTCCGATAGACACTTGGTTTAAAAAAATAAAATCTCGACATTGGTGAAAAGGAAATACAATATCGAAGTAACCATATAAAAAGAGAAACAATAGCAATAATAATAAGATAAGAGGAAAACTGAAGCAAGAAAAACAACAATTAATAATAGAAATATAAAATAAAGAAATACTAGACTACTACTTCAACTACAGAACTGAAAGAAAGAACGTTGTATTACCTCCTAGCCTAAATAAAAACCTAAACCTTGCAAACGAAAATTACCCATTAAAACAAAATCAGACCCAAAAAGGAAAAGAATAATTAATAATTTACCCTCAATAAAATAAAGAAACATTTCAAAAAATGCAAAAAGAAAATGTAACTAGTCGTTACTGATTTTAATAAAAAAGGTATGTTTTTTCTTTCTGTGTAGGAACTTTAGAGAGACAATAGTATTAATAACACAATACTTTTTATGATTGTCTCTTGAAATAATCAAACCTCTTTCTTTAGCACTACTCATTATATCTTCTTTTTCTTTATAGACTTTTAAGAACATGGGATCGTAATTAAGTAGAGTACTAGTAGCTTTAATTTTATAACTCAATATGTGCTTTTTGTTTACCTTGTTTTACCTTTTGTACGTTAAGGTAAAGTTGCACACTTTATGTATGGGGGAAAAGAATAATAATGAAATTATTGGGACCCAAATTTCATAATTAGATTTAGGGATATCAATCTCCTCGAAATCCTAATCTCATAATTATGCATTTTAAAATGGCCCTTAAAAATAAATAGTAGTATATATATGTTACTATCTTCTTTCTCCAAGCATAAATTAATCTTGAATATTTGTTCCATTATCTTTATAATTGAAATCTGATTATATTATTGCGTCATATAGAAAAGTTATCTAAAATATCAAATTGTTAGAAGTGGGATAAGTATGATATTGTTATTACTTGAGAAAAAAAATACAAACGATTAACGTCCTAAATGATATCAAAATTAGAATTTGTCATATACAGCACAAATCTGAATTAATTTAGTAGCTTAAAGTGTAAGCAAATATGAAGCGTCATTTTCTACTTAGCAATAGGGCCAGATCAAAAGTATGTGAAAATTAAAATTGTATTTAATCTGGATATGAATTTAACTTGGGAAAGAATTAATACGAGGGAAATGCATTATTTCACTTAAAATTGAACGAAATTATAAAATAGATGATGATTTATAAATATATGTTATTATTTTCAAACAACATTTATGTTCAATCGCCTACAAAATCAATGTGCAAATTAAGATTTAACATAAAAAAGTTTAACTCTGGTGCTTCAGACTCTTTTCATTCTTTTTGGAAAACGGACAAGGGATTATTTCCCATCAAATTATTGCAGTTTGAAGGAGGTTTTTGTAAAAGAAAATTTGCATGTGGGTCCTCTTAATTTCCTTTATTTGCATTTCACACCCCTCATTAAACTTCCACCAAATTAGATGAGACATCAAATTCCGAGTGTTAGAATTTTGATAGTACTTTGTACAATATTACACATCCCATCATAATTATGGAGTTTTTTGAGGGGTCCTCCTCAATTGTTTGTGTTATCACAATTATTTTAGTTCCTAGACATTAGAAGCTTATACTAGAAGCTGGTTTCTCTTTTTCACATTCTTTTTTTAATTGTTTTGATGCAAAATAGGAATATCTACCAATTGGGGTATCACATTTAGGTAAAATTATTCGCGCTTATAGCAAATTAATAAGTGCATTGTATGTGTTTGCACATTAGCCTAACTATACAACAACATACTTGGTGTTTTTTCATGGGGTCTGAGGAGAGTAGTGCATGTGTAAACCTTATCCCTACCTTGTGAAGATAGAAAACTGTTTTCGATAGACCTTTTCGGCTCAAGAAAAATATTTACCTAACCTAACTATGGTTAATTAATATATTTATATCCTATTAAATCATTTCACCATAATAAGTTGATGTAATTTAATGTAAACACCCGGTGCAAATGATTTTGTTCATAAAAGACTTGTCGCTTAATAGAACTATGAAGATTTTTTCCAATGTGGACTTATGCATGTGGAATTATTTAATAGTTTTTGTATTTTTTTTTCTTTCTTGATCATTGAAAGCAATGTTCATTTGTATAAACCAATTTTATTATATTGTCTTAAGGATTAGCAACCAATTTATTTTTAGATATTTATCATTTCCTTCAACCTTTTGGCCAAACAAAAATTTTAATTTGTGACCACTTGTGCAAAGCATATCACTTTTGTCCTCTTATGTAAGAAAAAAAAAAACGTAACAAAGTAGAGGTTTGAATTTTTCAAAAGGTCAAAATCAAATTTATTAGTTTCTAACTTACTACCTAAAAGAAATTTTAAATATATCTTTTTTCATAAATCTTTCTGAAATACAAGCTCATCACAATATCTTTGTAGCTTGACTTGCAGGCTAAATTTAGTTTTCTCCTGGCAAAATGCCAAAGTTTGGTGACAACCTTTGAGAAGCTACATTTGTAAAATTCCACACTAATCTCATCCTATTTATTTATTTATTTATTTATTTTTAAAAGGAATTATTTCAACATCTTATCCAAATAACTATAGAATACGTCAGTCTAATTATTAATTAATAAAACATCCTAGAAAGACCCCACCTCAAACATTATTTCGTTGGCCAACAAATCCCTAAATGTTAAATATAGTCAATACCTATATATCACCCCCCCCCCCCTGCACCCTACACTCCTTTGTTTTTATAATTCCTACAAATACAAATTTTCCTTATCCATAAGGACAAGATAATTAGAAGCAAATGGATCATTTAAGTAGAGGCGGAGCCGGGATATGAATGAGTAATTTTAGTTTTTAAGTTATGGAGTATTTAGTGTTTAAATTAATAATTTATATATATTTAATGAATTTCTTAATACAAATACTTAATTTGATTTAAAGTTAGTGAGTTCGGTCTAACCTGTAAGTTACACTCTAACTCTGTTCATGTGTTTAAGTTTTGGGTTTAGAGTACCATTGAACCTATTTGTGTCGATTTATACTAAGTTAGTATAAGTATATATACCTTTTAATTTTGTTCAAGTAGTTTTATACATAATTCGAGCCAAATATAGTGTTTATGCCTACACAAATTGTTCATATCTTATATTTCTGGGCGGGTTGGACGGTTTGGATGAGTTTGGGCTCAAATTGCCACCCCTAAGCATAACGTATAATTTTTCCGTCTCAATTTATGTGAAGAGGTTCGCCATACAGAAGTCAAAGCACTTAATTTTCAATGTGAATTCGCACAACACTATTCAATTAACTTAGAAAGAATTTTAGAAAATTGCAGTAAAAGAATAAAAACACCTTCATTTAAAATGAAACGAACAGAGCAGTACGTAGATTTAGTTGTAAACATTCAAGATTATGTAGATGTATGTAGGTGTATATATTATTTAGCTTATATTTTATGTTGTTTTTGTGGGACGATCCGATCCAAAAAAAGTCATGTCAATGGTGTGTGGGGAACACTTATATTTGTCTAAAAATATTAAATCTTGATTAACTATAGATGAAAAATGACCCACATGAAAGTAGAGGTTTGCTTTATATCATAGCTATGTTTTTATTTATTTATTTATTTATTTATTATTTTGCCTTGTAATCTTCAATGTTCTTAAGCTCTCAAAGATAATCTTTCAAATCGTCTCTTTGCTGTCATCGTATATTTTAAAGAAATACAATTTTCTAATCTTCATGATATATAGTATTTTCATTGTGATACCCTAATAAAAGAAAAAAACACCATTTATCAAAATTGGAGAAGTGGCTTTTCATATTCATTAGCGTGCCGTTATATTATATTGGTTTTATTAAAATACAAGAGGATAAGGGTCTATCTTTCTTCAAGATATCGAAACGATTTTCAAAAGAGCATGACAAAGCATCCCGCACAGGTTCGGAGAAGGACGGGCACCCGAAAGGGTATAATATATATAGACAATTTATCCACGGCTCGAACCCATACATATAGGGCTCACAAAAGTAACTTTACTGTTACACTTCGAAACGATTTTAAAGTGTGGAAGATTTCAATCGGGCTATCTCTGAAGAAAGGTAGCGGCACGAAGGATATTTCACATCTCGATTAAATAGCTAACACGGGACTGGGTTAAGCATAGCGAGTGACAATACATGTCCGCTCATAAGACCGAATACAAATTTAATGCTAAAAAGATATTTGGTTAAACTTATAAGCTGATTAAACTAGCTTAATCTCAATCGAGAATTAATTGTAACCCATAAAATTGGAATCATACTAAAATATTTTGTTGCATGGCCTATATTTTGAAGCTACATTATTCACAATGACCATGTTTTTACTACTCGGGGAAAAAAATAGGGTATCAAAACTTCACAAGAGAAATAATGATTTTATTTAAAGTGAGAAAATGACTGATTAAGACATGAAGCTTGTTCTGATAAGGAAAAACTATGTAAAATACAAGGCATTATTTTTGTTCATTTCTCTTTATCAATACTATACTTCTAGTCAGATTCATCATAGTAGTAGTTTGAATTCTTGCTTTTGGCTTCTTTTCTTTACTTTGGTAAAAAACCTAAACATTACAATATCCTTTAAAAAATTAATTATGCACTTATTAATCTCTTCATCCCAAAAAAATTTGCAAAGTTCAAAATACTTTGATCGAATTATTTAATTAGTAGTCTCAAACCAAACATTGATTCTTTATTTTTTTAAATAAGATTTAAATATTTAAAACTCACCTAAAATTTAAAGTATGAATCACAGTTTTGTATAACTGAAAATATCCGAAATTTTTCTAAAGTTATAATCAAAGAAACATATAAAATAATATAGTAATATTTCTAAATTGACTTTTATTTTTTGGGTATAACCTCTTGTATCCTGTCTCATTGAGTCGACTAATTCAGATTCATGTTGTGTAAGACCATTAAATGGAGAAGTGCTTTCTATCAAGGGTTTTTCCGTTCCCAGGGCTTGAACTCTACAACTCTCTGGTTAAGATTAAAGGGATTGATCTCATTCTTCCCACCACATCCCTTGTTGGTCACCAGGGGCGGATATAGCCTTATGTTTATGAGTTCCCGTGAATCGAGTAACTTTTGCCTAAATTTTGTATAATTTATATTAAAAAATTACTGAATATTTACAATTATTTGACTATTGAACCTAGTTATTATGTATATATAACTCGAGTTTGTCGTAAGAACTTATAAATTTTAAATCCCAAATCCGACTTTTCGTAGTCACTTTTCTTTTTCCAATATTCAAGTTCGTGTCACTCTTTCAAAATTAAAGTAAAAAATGTAGTAAGATTAATTAGAGGTAATATTCCTTTCTTATAGGCATGACTTAAGTCCATGATCACTAGAAAAGGACCTTTATGAATTACTAGTGAAAAATAACAGGGAAGGAAAGACAACAGAAAAACCCCACAATTTGAAGGTAAAGAACATAAAAAGGGTAGCTCAGGTGCACAAGGTATTTCGTATTTACGCATAGTTTAGTGAATAAATACTCGTCAAGAAGTGTGACGAAAACAATCTACCATACTACAAATATTAATAATTATTTTTACAGCTCAAACATATAACTTATATAGGTAACAAGAGTAGTAAAATTAAGTGATATGTGAATGTGGTTGTCATTGAAATTGATGTTACTTTAGTGTAGCAGGTGATAATAGGCTTTCAAGTCACATCCAAAACCCTTTTTTCTTTTATTTTTATTTCCAAAAATAAAATAAAAATAAAAAAAAAGCAGGTGAAAGGTCCCACTTTGAAATTATAGAACTTGATAGTTTTTGAGGCCATGGTTGTGACTTGTGCAAAAGAAAGTTTGGTGGTTATGAATCATTTGCCCATTTCAACCTAATCCAATTATTATTTTCAAAAAAAGAAAGGAAATTATATTCTGCATATCATTCAGGAATATACTTCCAAGTGGCTAACTTGTTAAAGGCACTCATGTTTCCTTGTCTTGTACAACCATATACATTCTACCACTACACTCAAAGATATAAGAAAAAATATATCTTAGGTTTATTTTATTGGATGGTAAATTTTATATGGAAACAAATTCTTTTGTACCATCTACTTGCCTCTTTATAATAATAACATATTTTATGTTGATCACAATCTCATTTTGCAAAGCTTGGATTAATTTCTCTCTTTACTAACCTCACACACACATATATATATTTTGGAAAGAGGAGAAATAACATTTGTGACTATTCTTCTTGTTTTTACTCGATAAAAAATTATGCAAAAATGACTTTATGTTTCAAGATTAAAACAAACTAAACATGGCGTGCAAATTTATTTACTTATAAAAAATAACACTAATTTGAACTTCTAAGGAAGTTTGGTGGTTCTATAGTAGATAAATTTTATTTTCTCGTAAAGGTTTTGGCCTGGCAAGGTATTGTCTGTTGTGGTAACACCTAGGGGTGTTCATAAAAAATCGAAAAATCAAATCAAACCGAAAATCGAACCAAATCGATCAAAAAATTCGATATTTTTTAGGTTCGGTTTGGTTTTGGTTTTGAATTTTAAAAACCGATCAAATTTGGTTTGATTTTGGTTTTAATAAAAAAAATAACCGAAAAAACCGAACGAAACTGACTATAAAAGTAGCTATTTTAAATTTATTATTACACATATATATATGTATATTTTTATATAAAATTTTATGGTACATACTAGTCATTTATATTTTTAGTCTAGTTCCTTGCTATTATAATAATCTAATTCTTTGCCTTTATATTCTAGCTTGATTGGTAGTTTTCTTTTGCTAAGTACAAGAATTTATTTCATGCTAAAAATAATCGATTTTTAATTGAGTACTTTAATTATTTATCACTATTTGATTCAATCATCATCAATATATCTTGGTAAATGATAGATTTCTCAAAGAGTAATTGATTTGATAGTGTTACGTTGAAAATATAGTCACCGGAATATGCGTTTGGTAGTGTATATCTCATATTTAAGAAAAAAATCGATGAATAACCGAAAAACAGACAAAAATCGAATCAAACCGAATCGATAAAAAAATAACGACTTATTTGATTTAGTTTCTTTTTCGAAAAAAACCGACCCAAACCGAACGATGAACACCCCTAGTCACATCTATGAGGTCTCACGCTTTTGTCCCTTAGGATTTAACCCAAAAGGAGAGTTATTTCTGAATTCGTCCTTTTATATATGAATCCTAACTTCAAGCTTCAAGTGAAATCCCTTTTGAGTTCAATCGATGGCGGTATGTAGGTTATCACACTCACCCCTTAGGGATTTAGTAAGCGTTTGGACATAAAAATTATAAAATTTCGGAAAAAAGTGAAAAATAAATTCAAGTGAAAATGATATTTGAAAATTAGAATTGTATTTGGACATGAATATAATTTTGGGTTAATTTTGTGAGTGATCTGAGTGAAAATTTTGAAAAATAGCCTTTTGGAGTTTTTCAAATTTTCGAAAAATTTCAAAACTCATCTTCAAGTGAAAATTTAAAAATTTATGGCCAAACAATGATTTCGGAAATAAAGTGAATTTTTTTCGAAAAAAGCAAAAATTTTCTTATGTACAAACGGGCTCTTTAGTTTCCTAGCTGAGGTTTGCTCCACCACGGTACTAGAAAAAATGACTTCTATCAATAATGTACGTAGGTAGAACCCTCCATTCTGATTGGTATATCATGAAAAAAGAAAGCCATTTGTACCAGGCGCACTGCGCTTTCCCTTGCCCAGATGTTCGCCTTTCTAAGTCAAGTAATGGTGACCCACCGAAGACTGGAGCTTCATAACATGTTGACGAAGGCCCCCGAACTAAGGGTTCGGTCAGTAGAAGGGACGACTTTGTCTCCCCGGAAGAAGAATAGCCCCGCTCTCTAGCCGACTGATCCCGTTGATCATATAACTGGGAGGAAACGTGTCACATTAGAAGTGAATGATCAGAGGTGTCCTCTAATCAGCACGACGAGAGTCTCTTATACCACTTGTAACAATTCATGCCCAACTTTCAATGTATAATCTATTTTAACCCAACCTTTGCAGTTTCATAGTTTGTCCCTTTGAGATTTAACCCAAAAGGTACCTCAACAGTTGAAACCTAAGTGTTCATACTAGGCAAACTTTTTGTGGTTATGTAAACCTAAATATTGGCAAAATGAACATTTGAAAATAGAATAATATCACATAGTTTGGAACATCAAAGTTTGATTCCTTTTTTTTGCTAAAAGATTGAAAAGGATATGGAAATCCATCAATTCTGTTAATATTTTATAGTAGTGAATGACATTAGGCATCAATAATAACCATCTTCTTCTGCCATTAGAGTCTAATATTTATATGCGAGAGGAGACTATACTAGACTGTATTGTTTGTTTTAATATTATTATTATCTTTTTAAAGAAAGGACTGAACTTCCAATGCAACAACAAAAATAGCCACATTGAAAAAGAAAAGAAAAAAGCAATAAGGAGAATGACTTACAAGGCAATAACTATAACAATAAAGATAAGAACAGTATAGAAATGACTTTCAACACAATATAACAAGAAACAGACACTAATTAATAAGAAAGATGATGACAACTCATTTAAAATTAAATGCCATCAATTTTTGGGACAAAATTTTATTTGAAAGAATAAATCTGAACCTAGTATCTCAGATCTCCTATTCCTTCTTCAATTATTCACCCCCGTCCACTTTAATTTAATTTTTTTTGTATCTTTTTTGATGGTCCATAATATTTGATTTTTTTTAAATATCAAGAAGAAATTAACTTTACTTTTTCAAAGTTACCCTTGAAGTAAAGAGTATAGGAATATTTGTTATATTTTCAATGAACAAATTAAGGTTAATATGATCAATTTTATTGTTAACTAATGTAGAAAAGTGAATTTCTTAATATGTATGAAAATATTCAAAAAATCAATTAAAGTGGGCCGAAGGAGTATTTGTTACACTTTTTTTTTTAAATCTCTGATTAAAGATAAATGAATACTACCACAATTCTTGTTGGTCATTTGTTGTTTTTTCTTGTCTCTACGTCTTGCCAGCTATTTTTTCTTATTTTATGTTTTCTACTTTATTTTAAAAAATGTAATTTCCTTGTCAATACAGGGTCCTTGTGATTTTGGAGTCTATTCCACTTACATCAATCATATTCTATGTTTGTTTCAATTATGATTAATTATCGTAGTAGAGCTGGAATCATTAATGTATAAATAAAATACCCAGAAACTAATAATGAACCTTCAATTATTAGAGAACCTCATACTTACCCCACAGAGGAAAATTCACTTTTTATTCCAACCTCCATATCAATAAGCAATCAAATGATAAACTACACCTTTATAATAAATCGACTAATAATTCATGAAAAGTACTGAAATATTTTCAGTATAGTTATTGAAACAAATATATCTCGGTCGAATAAAACAAAAATCAAAATCAGAATATATGAGGCTGATAATTTTCCCATTGTACTGCTCTTTCTATTGACAAACTAAAGACAGGTTATATCCTTTCAATGTCAATCAGATGAATTCTATTTAGGCCAAATGTTATTAAACAAATTTCCAAAAGGTAATCCAAACCGATAGATAATTAAAAAAAACACCAACAACAGCATGCTAATAGCAACTGTAAGAACAAATCCATAATTATCGCGATCATTTCTAAAGCTCACCTCTAAATCAATAACTCAAGTTGAAGATACATCTTCAGAATCCTAGGAAAACAGGGGGTATACATTGCAACATATCTATGTTGACTACAAGCGACAGTTGAATTACACCAAATGTCATTGAGATCCAGCACCTGGAACGAGGACACACCGAGGAAGGATTGCTCATCGTTGTTTTACTCCCTAGCAGAACCAACTGTTGAACTTCATAATTGGTTTAATTGGCATATAATTGGGGTTGCCTAGCTCAAAACTCAAACACAGAACTAATATGTGCACTCATGGAACATTCATAACTTGAATGGACTGCAGCATGTCGGAAACAGCAATGATGAGGTCACCTGACTTGATCATGCCCCGAGCTTTTAGTAAAGAGAATGTCTTGTTGAGGTTGCTTTCCATATCATCGGAGAAACTCAAGCGGAAAGGCATTAGACCCCATTGCAGGTTCAGGCGTCTGCGTACAGATGTTGTCGTTGTAAATGCAAATATTGGGCAGTCAGGACGGCAGCGTGACAAGAGAGATGCCATGTGCCCGTTCTTGGTGTAAACAAAAAGAGCATCAACTTCCAAATTGTTAGCTGCACAGCACAACAGAAATAAGCATTGGATCAAACAGTAAGACATTAGAATATAAAAGATCATGATTAGATATTAGGATATGTTTTCTTCTCCTGAGTTCAAACTCTCATCAATATGCTCAGAACAAAGTACTTGCTATTGTCCCACAAAACTGTAATGTAATACTTCTGGAAGATATTAAACTTTCTCCCACTCACATAGAGAAATAAAATTCTTACGAGAATCACTTTCACTTTGAAATGACATTTGTCTCTTCCAGCTCGGAAAGAGAAGCTTGGCTTAGTTAAATCTTTCATTTTCCTCTTCTATTTCTAGAATGTACTTTCATGAAGATGAACATTGAAAAGTTAATCCCGTTCAGCAACCTTGTTCTTTTAATGGCGGTGGAGTCCAAGCTAGCTGGCGCGCACCTCGACTAATTCCACCAGCACAGGTACCAAGTAACTTTGCCCACCAAGGCTTGGGCAGAGTTACCTCTTTCATTATTTAAGATAGGAAAAAATAGAATGACCAAAAGAGTACCTGAGTGATCAGCCCAAATTCTGTATTTTCTCAACCAAAAAAACTACAGCAGGACAAGACAGTTCGTATGGGTTGTCCAGAAGGCAGCTTCATGGAAGGCAATTATATAGAGAAGTAGAGAAGATTACGGTCCTTTATGCAAAGGTAGGGTTATATTCAGAATCCATTTTTTGTATTTATAAATTAGTGTAATATTCAGGACCATCTTTTTTATGAAGTGTAATATTGAAGACTCCCCTTCAATATATGATGACTATTAGGGTGGAAATGTGCTTTTTGGTTTACTCCCACCGCCCATTTCATTAGTATTTGAAAAAGGAAGTAACATTTTCCAGTTAAGTCTGAACTGAGAGATGACATGTTTGAAAAGTGTGGTTGAGAAGGCAATAGACATATATGTAAAGTTTTTGTCAGCTGACTGCCAACCCACATACAAATATATAATCAGCCTTATTCTATCCAATCAATAGCATAGAATAAGTACTTCATATCATTTGTAAAAAGAAAAGGCACATAATATCTACTTATTTATCTTTGCAGCACTACGTGCAGGATTACAGTGTAAAGGTCTTAAACTATCAGGGAATTAAAAGCTGTGGTCAATAACATTCTTTTGTAGATGATACTCAAATGTGTTCGCTACCCCTTCTCTCTTGATAGTGACATAATGTTAGACACATGTAAGGATGACGTGCACGTTTAGTACACCCCCCCCCCCCCCCCCAAAAAAAAAAAAAAAAAAACCCCACAAAGTAGATTGCAAAAAATACAAGTGTAAGAGAGCTAGTATACTGTAAAACCTATTACTTTGGAAGATGCTATATCCTTTACTGACATTATTATAAAGGGCATGACAAATCTTTTCATACACATCCTTTTTGAAGAATTAATAACCTTACTGTATTTGAAATTTTAACAGAGACCAAAAAGCACGGGTCAAAATGACTTTATCATAAAGCATCACAAGCCTTCATGTAGAGGTCCAAGGAATCTCCATCCCACCGCCCCCCCAAGTGCACTAACCGTCCACATATTTTTGATAACCGAGAAAATCCGCGAAGGCCATCTGGCCCGCAGTCTGAACCTCAGTGGAAATGGGCCTGCCCGTCTACCATACTCCACTTAAATACCAGGCATTTTCCTAGAATAACTGAATTCTCCAAAAACTCATCCTGAATAACTATACTAATTCTTAAATGTGTCCACATGATAATTTTTCAGATAATAGTTGACATGCTACAAGATTTGTAGACACTTCTCAGTATTCCCTACACTTTGAACCATAAATAGAAATTTATTGTGTTTTTTATCTGGTTCTAGCATTAAGGCATGCAATAACCGTGAAAATCTAATAGCTGTGCATCACAACCAGAATATTTGAGATTCATGATACTCAAGTTGTTCTGACATAATTATGAGGGTTTTATTATTTCCGCCTTTAATTGTTTCTAACTATGTTGAAAATTGAGCAGATTGGTTAACCCAGAAAAATTCCTCGTATCATGCAGCTTTCTGTTAATTCTCCTATTTTTCAGATTTATTTCTTGCTTGTTTATAAACTATAAACATGCCCAGTTTCTTGAAGTTACTTACTCACTTTATAAATATTGGGAAAATACTATACATGATTTATTGTGAATATTCATGATTTTTACTATTTTACCATTTAATTAGTCTAATCTGCATAAAAATATTAAGAAGGTATTTTTACATCTGCGGGAGATAAAACAAATTTAAAAAAAGCAATACAATCAGTATTCACAAAAATAGAATCTTACCCATCTTGGCGGCAGAGTTGCAGATCTCTTCTGAAATACTATCTGAAAATGAAGATGCTATGGATGGCAATTCAATAACTTCACGGCGTTTCTGTTCCCTCCACATTCTTTCAATTCTCAAGCTAACACTTCTTAGGACAGTCAATGCCTTCTCGGGAAACTGTCCCATGGCCGACTCACCAGAAAGCATCAAAGCGTCCCCCCTTTGCCTAACTGCTTCAGAAACATCAGCAACTTCAGCTCTAGTTGGAATAGGGTATTCAATCATAGATTCCAGCAGCTGGGAGGCTACTATAACAGGCCTATTCAGCTGCCTGCATATCTGGACAATCTTCTGCTGCTCTGATGGAACCTGTTCTAATGGAATTTGAGCACCAAGATCTCCTCTCGCAACCATAGCACCATCTGATGCCTGGATTATCTCTTCTAAGTTCTTCAATGAGTCAATGCTCTCTATTTTTGCAATTACAGAAATATCACTGCACAGCACCGTCAAGGTGGATATATGAATAATTTGATCACTGAGAATCTAACATCTTAGTGATATTTGGAAGTAAAAAGGTGCATCTTGCTAAATGCACCTTTCCATGCTGAAACTACATTCTTACCTATCCCGAGCCCGGGCTTGAATGTAGCTCTTAAGATGCTTAATGACTTCAGCAGACTTGACAAATGATACAGCAATAAAATCAACACCCTCAGCAATACCAAAGTCTATGTCTAGCCAATCCTGCAGCAACAAAATTCATGAGATAGAGACCATCTAAATATACTAAGTTTCTTCAGTGAAGCAAAATTAAAACAGCTGTATACATGGATCCTGTGTTAAATTTGGTAGAAGTAGATCACAGTGTATTCTACAAGCTATTATACTAGAAGTCACAGTACAAAATTTTTGTCACACAGGTAATATTGCAGTATCAAGAGTACAGTCGTCAGATACAGCTATTAAGAGTTCCTAGTTCCGTTTAAAGTTAGAATATCTGGAAATTTTAGCTGATATAAATTACTCTTTTTTCCCATCTTTGTTGTGTTCGTTCTGATTGGGGTGTGTTATTAAAGATTTAAGTAAAAACATGATACACGCGTTTAAGAGCAATAAGTCAAAAGGTAGAGGGGAAATTATGTAGCCCGGCTGGTTGGCTATCTAGCTGAACTTCCACCTTATTGATAGGGGTTCGATTCCCCACCTTGTAATCCCCTCCCCGTTTCCCCTCCCCCTCCCCTCTATGAGTAAAATAAAATATTCTTCCAAAAAATCAAGAGGTACAGACACAGAATTATTATTTTTGCAAATAAGAGAGAATTAGTGGGTCCCATAAAACTTTTGAAGTACAATGCCTACTCAAAATGTAAGCAAACATTTACGGGAAAAAGTTAAACAATTATCTGGAAGAAGATCCTTGGTGCTAGCCGCTAGGTATAAGAAGAATGCAATTGGGAGAAAGTAGATACCCTAAATTCTAATAATCCCTCTTTCTCAAGTTATGTGATAACAAGTGTTTAGGCACAAATTAAGTTAATTTAACGGTATTGTACTATTAGTAGTGGAAGAAAATACTGAAGTAGTAGTCTAAATGTTGGTTTGATAGGAAAGCTGTCACATCAGAATTTTTAATTTATGCTTGTAAGATGAATTTGAATACTTGAAACTTGTGAAAGGTGTATCCAATGATAATATTAGTAGAGTGGTGTCAAACAATTTTCCAAAATAGGAAAAAATGTCACGTGAATTGGAATAGTGAGTATTAATGGTCCGAGCTATTGATTAAATTAATTTTGACAACATTAAGGTGCAACATAACTGAACTAGATAAAAGGTGCAAAATAAGAAAAATAGTTCATGTCAAAAACAGCTACACCAGAGATGTAGATCTCAATTGTAACTATGTAAACAAAACTCATAATTATATTCAAAGGATCTGGAAAGGAATATAGGTGCAAACCTTTGAGGAAATTGTTGGAAGCATGGCATTGCGTTCCCTTACTAGTTTACCATCCCGCCAAAACGTCAGATTAGCCCGAGGTAGAAGTAGTCCAGGATCTGTGCAAAGACACTTAACATCTGGGCCAATTTTCTCAACCACTTCAAATCTCACCATTCCACCATCTACTAGTAGCTCATCACCCACTTTCACATCTGCAATGAAGTCGTTAAGCCAAAAATTAAGTGAAAATTAAAAATTGATCCAAGTATAAGGAGTGACAGTGAAAACATATAGAAAGTCTTGGCAAAAATGATCATTTTATTTTTGCAAAGCCATCATAATTAACAGTCTATAGAGCAACAAACCTTCAGCAAAGCCATCATAGTTAACAGTAACGGTGCGTTCTGGGAGTGGTGGATCAAATGAACGAACAGTGAAATTCCAAATTTCACCATCCTGTATAAAGAGAATAATTAGCTGTTACACATTTATCCACAATAAGGGAAACTGATACTATTCACTGTTCTCCATAGCCCCCAACAGAATTTCACAGATTATGCTGGTGTTCAATGTTCTTTCTAGTTCTAAAATGCATAAAATTTCAAGTCAAGCAGATACAAATGCCAAGACCAGTAAAACAAACTAGTTTTGCATCTATCTCTCAGGTTATTCTCTCCAAAAATATCTTGGAAAGAAAAATTCAGTTCAAAATTGTAGCAAAGATCCAACCACTTGTGCCAAACATACCCATCTGACAAGTACTCAGCCTGATTCTATCCTCCCCCCCCCCCCCCCCCAAAAAAAAAAAACCAACCAAAAAACATTTATATATATATATGTATCCTGATTCTAGCTTTGTTTTGCACCCACCTCAGAATTTTTCAATGATTTAACACAGCTTTCCAAATGGCAAGTCATGTTTGCTGACACCACAAAGAGAGTAATAGGTTATTTTTATTGTATCAATCAGGCAGCATCTAGGCCCCATCAAGTATATGTAAAATCAGTTTTCCTCAGCAGATTTGGGCAAAAAAAAACACTTACAGAGGGCTCAATTCAGAGGTTCTAAAACTGCTTTCCAGCTTCAAATGTAGGCACCATTTTAAATGGAAGTTTACCCAATTTTGACTTGAAGCACAAACTTTTGTAGTTGAAGTTAATTTAATTTTATTTTTTTGATAAGGTAATAAATTTCATTAAAACGGGCAAAAGCATGCCCATATACAAGGAGTATACCAAAAAGTAGAGAAACACAAGAAAAGTAAAAGTACCTCTTTGAAATGACTAGAAAGGTAATTCTTTTTATTAGTACTAGATAAAGACTTCTACGAAGCTACTGAACACCCATTAGAGACCTTAGTCAATTACAGTAAAATGCACACAAATAGAAAGGCTGCACCTTCCAAAAACCCTCGATTCTTCTCATAACACAACAAAACCAAAACCAAATATCGCTAATTCCCACAAATAGGTGCTTTAGCAAAATCCAATCTCTTATGAATATACGTCAAGAAATTCCTTATCCATAAACCAGAATCTGGTAACAAATTCCCACTTACTGCCACTGTAAAACTTTTTATTTCACGCAGTTTCTTAAAACGAATGGTCGTACCAAATTCAAGCTGCATATATACCTCAGCTTTGGTGGATGAACCACAGCCAATCCCAATTAATTTGGGAATATATGTATTCAAAAGACAGAAGGGGAGCCTTGGAGCAACGGTAAAGTTGTGTCTGTATGACCTATAGGTCACCGGTTCGAGCCGTGTAACTAGCCATGGATGCTTATGTCAAGGTAGGCTGCCTATATGATTACACCCCTTGGGATGCGGCCCTTCCCCAGACCCTGCGTAAACGTAGGATGCTTTGTGCACAACGCTGCCCTTTTTTTATGTATTCAATAGACAGTTTAACATTCTCACCCTAAATATTGTGACCGAGAGTAATACTGCCAATTAGACTAATTGGTGTTTGGTATGATTCATGTATCAAACGCTTAACAAAGTGCCAAAAAGTACTTCTTTTAAAGAAGCACTAGAAGGTACTTATCTAAAGCTACACGAAAAGTACTTCTTCTTTCAAAAGAGTACTGGAAAAATCACTTAAAAGCTACCGCACACTCCCAGATAGAACCTTAGTTTATTATAGCAAAATGCACTGATTTGGAAAGGTTGCAAATTCCTAAGAATCCTAGTTTTTTTATTCTTATTGACAATTCTATTGTTTCTCACTACCAAACTCGACAGATATGGGCAGCCACTCTACCCTTCTCCACTCCACTTAAATACTAAACTTAGTTCACCAACATGATTCAAGCTAAGCAGAGCATCCCAGTTCCTCTTTTTTTTTAAGGAAGCAAAGCATCCCAAAACTCTTTCTTTTTTATGACCGAGAGATCCATCCAGGCCAACCCCAGTCTTCAAAACTCGAGGATAATGAGCCCCCCCCCCCCCCCCTCACACACACACCCTTTGCCACTTAAATACCATGCTTAGTTCCCTCCCAATTCTGGTCAACAACAATAAAAGGAAAGCACTTATAAAAAACAAATTTTACTAATTCTAACAACCAGCTACTGCTGTTAAATAAAAACATTTCACGATTATACCTCAAGACTTATCATGATCCAGATTACAGTATAAAAAGAGATAAGCTTATAATTTCATGCAATGAAAGGGATAGGTATACCAAATTCAAACCGAATACTCCCTTGGAACAAACTAAAAAGTAAAGTGCATCACATAAATTAGGACAGAGGGAGTATGTACCTCAGCTTTAGCAGAAGAAGCGCCGCCAAGATCTCCCATATGAATCTCACTACCTTCAGTATCCATCATAATAGCTACAGCAAACCCTTTCTCCTCATTCAACCTCCTCACTCTCTCAATCACCATACGATGCCACTCACGTGTTCCATGACACATATTTATCCTAGCTACATTCATTCCTCCCTCAGCTAATGCCTCCAGCTGCTCAAACCCACACGAGGCAGGTCCAATCGTGCAAATCAACTTTGTCCTACGTGTACTCCTAAACCCGTTCTCCTTTAACTCCGCCTCCGTTACTGTATCCACTTCAATCGAACTCGAATCGGTCCCCGGTGCAGCATTACGACCGTACTCCTGCGTCGCACTCGATAATAACCCTCCTAAACCATTCTCCGATACTAACACCGGGGACGACTGCGATTCGTCGAGATCTGACGCCGCCGAGGACGACGCTTTCACAACTAACGTCCGCAATGATTTCTTCACCGGTAACCGTAAACTACCGGTTGACGGGAAAACCGACGGCCTTGAGATTGTGAAAGTCGCCGGAGAATGTGAAGAAGAGGAAACAAAGAAGTTAAGAGCTTGTGACATCTTTTATTTCTCACCGGAGATTTTGAGATTTTTAAGGAAATCTTCGGTGATCGGGTTGAAGGTACGCAATTTATAGAATTTATAGTCGCCGGCGGACGGCGGAGGTAGTTAACGGCAGGAAATGAGAGGGAAATGGAGAGAGTATTGAGTGTGAGTGAGAGTAGCTTTTATACAGGGAGAAATAGGAAGGCGGAGATAGCGAAGCTGTGAACTTTGTTATTGTCGTTGAACAACATCAACAAAGACAAAAATGTTGGAGGATATACTCTACTGTAATTTCTTAAATAAGTAATTAATATAATTTAATTTGTTATAACATGTTATTTGACGTTTATTCTATGTTATCAGTTAATAATAATAAGTAAATTCAACTATAATTATCTTTTAAGTTTTAGTTTATAAAAATTAATACGTAAATAGATTTTTATATATACATTGATAGTATAAATAAATTTTTACGCTATCACATTATCGATACAAATCATTTGTGACTTTAGGATAAAATATAACGAAAAAGAATAGATGAATATCGATAACAGTATAAGTTATAACTCACATATATTGAATCAAATATATATGTGTTGAGTGCGACTAAAATGTTAGTTATAAATCGTATTTATAGAATGCTATTTATGGTTGCTAATATATTGATCCACATTTTGGATTTACATGTTAGTTATACATAAATTTTCCTATCAACATTTTATCTCTTTTAATCTAGACTCCTACGATGGTAATCCATATATAATCGGTGGTTGCTAATTCCTTAAACAAATGTACGAGCCTATTTGGCCATAGATTGTGGCTTAAAAAATTAAAAAAAGATTTGGAGAATTTTGAATAGAAAAATTGACCGCTAAATATTTGCTTATCAAATTGGCCCATTATTTTAATTTATAACTTGAAATATAGAATTTTAAGTTTGAAAAATAGGTTTAGGAGTTTTTCAAATTTTTACTCCCTACATTAGCTGCTTGTAGATAAATTTCAATAGAGTAACAAACGGATAGTCTTCTTCAGTAAGATTATCTATAGTGGAGTAATATTGACTAAGGTGTGATTTTTGAGTAAATGATCTCGGAATCGGGATTTGAAGGTTCCAACAGGTTCGTATGATGATTTTGGATTTGGGCGTATGTTCGGATCGGGTTTTGGATGACACGAGAGCGTTGCGACACCTATTATGGAAGTTGGCAGTTTGGAAAAAAATCATAAATTTGAGTTGAAGTGCATTTCAATGTTATCAATGTGCGTTTGGGATTCCGAGTCTGGGAATAGCATCATATGGTGATTCTGGTATTGGGAGCGCGTCCGGAAGTGGATTTGGAGATCCGTAAGTTATTTCGGGATCATTTGGCAAAAAATGGAAATTTGAAGATTTTTGGAGTAGTTCTGTAATGTCAATTATGACTTGTGTGCAAAATTTGAGGTCAATCGGACGTGATATGATAGATTTCGGCATCGAAGGTAGAAGTTTGAAGCTTCAAAGTTCATTAGGTTTGAATTGAAGGGTGATTCGTAGTTTCGATGCTGTTTGGCGTGATTTGAGGCCTCGACTAAATTTGTAATGTATTTTGGGACGTGTTGGTATAATTAGTTAAGGTCCCGGGGGTCTCGGATGGATTGCGGATGGTTAACGGATCGAATTTGGCCTTATGAAATGCTGAAGCTGCTGTCACCTAGTGTAACCGCACCTGCGAGGTTTTGGCCGCAGGTGCGGGGGCCCAGGGGTCGCAGAAGTGGAGCAAGTCAGCCAGGGGAAGGACCGCATGTGCGGAGTTTTGGTTGCATCTGCGCAAGCGCAGAAGCGGAAGGAAGCTGGCACATGCGATGTCGCAGAAGCGGGGGATCTTTCCGCAGGTGCGAGGCCTTGTGTTTGGGGTGAGTTCCGCAGAAGCGGAGCCGTGGTCGCAGAAGAGACACCACAGGTGCGGGTACTTTTCCGCAGGTGCGAAAATATCGCTGGGCAGAATCGTTTTAAGAGCGGGTTTTGGCTTTTCTTCTCTCATTTTTCACTTGTTTGTGGCGATTTTTGGAGAGCTTCAAGGAGGGATTTTCATCATCCATGTCAAGGTAAGTGATTCCCACCTATTGTAAGTTAAATACTTGGTTTATATATGGATTTAAATATGAAAATTTGTAGAAATTTGGTATTTTGAAAGAAAACTTTGAAATTGGTATTTTTGATTTTCAACCACGAAATTTGACATGGAATTTGGAACGAATTTTATATTTGAGTTCATGGGGTTATAGGTAATGTTATCTTCGAAAATTTTCGGAATCCGGGCACGTGGGCCCGGGGGTGATTTTTATCGACTTTTCGAGCAGAGTTGGAAATTATTGTAAATTGAATTATAATGAGTATTAGAGTATATATTTATGGGTTTGCACATTTATTGACTAGTTTTAGAGCGTTGGGCGTCAGTTTGAGTTGTTGGAAGTAGGGGTGGGCATAATACCAACCAAACCAAAAATTTCAGTTTATTCGGTTTCGGTTTTTCGATTTATTCAGTCGGTTTGCGGTTTAGAGTTTTAAAAAGTTCGGTGTTCGGTTCGGTGGTCGGTTTTAATGATTCGGTTTTCGGTTAAACCGAAAAACCAAAAAATCGAATTTCGGACCTCTGCAATAAGTAGCTGACAGTGAGAAATCCAAAAGAAAAATGCAAGTTGTAAAAAAACCAGAGCCATTTCACGTTGATTCCTCAGGGGACTGCATTATACGAAGATAAAGCTAACATTATAATGAAGAAATGATTGGTTCATTAATTTGTAGTAATAATGAAACAAATGAAAAAAAATGTCCAGTTCTCAATTATATGTAACAAAATCATGTGCAAGTTGCTTTTGTTCATTATTTTTGCATCTATTGTTTTGAAGATTATTTTTATGTTGTAGATGAATAATCCAGTTCACATCTTACATGGTGTACTTTTATGTTATAGCAGCCTTTAAATACTAGTGTCGAATTGACTTAAGAATAATGGGTAAATTACTGATAGAAATAGTCACTTTTACTTTAATATATATACTACATGTTTTTCTTTCTCTATTTGAAATAGAGTGAATGGGCAGTTTGCTATTCTACCCAATTTTTCTAGCTATGTTTTTCGCTATTGACAATAGAAGCACTTGCACCGATTGCAAAAAGTAATCTATTTTTGTTGTTCCGTACTATTTTTGTCATGGCTTGAAATCGAAAACCGAACCGAACCGAAATTATTATGGTTCGATTTTGGTTATTAAAATCATAAACCGAAAACTGAATTAACTGAACTAAAATTTTACAAAATCGAACTGAACCGACCGATGCCCACCCCTAGTTGGAAGGGCTTGGGAGCCGGTTATGGAATTTCGGGACGAGGTAAGTCTCCTTTCTAACCTTGTAAGAGGGAATTAACCCCATAGGTGAATCAAATCATTATGTGCTTCTATTTGGTGGGGGGCTACGTACGCATGAGGTGATGAGAATCCGTGCGTAGCTACTATTATACTTATGTTCGGGTAGTCTAGGACCCATATCATGTTGTACTTGCGATGTTGTGCCCTACTTGTTAAATTAATTATTTAAAATATTTTAAAAAACTCGATAAAGGAATTATAAAAAGGTTAAACTTCATTTACTTGACTGTTAAATGGGAATTTAAAATTCTTGGAATATTTGCCCCATAATAAATCTTGAATTGATTGTTTAATGTGTTTTCTCTTTTGTGGAGCGGGCCGAACGCCTCGCTAGTAGATAGATGCATCTATGGTTCATGCCATTCGACCCTCGGCAGTGCAAAATTTAAATATTTATATTGGATCGGGTCGTACGACCTCGGCATGATTTGCGCATGGTTGAATTAGTTGCTTTGGAATTTATGATAATTGATATTGCTTCATTGGCCTGAGATACAAAATGATAAACGATGAAAAATAAATTTGGAAATCTTTTATTAACAGAAGAATTATTTACTTATTTGATGATATTGAGCTTACAGTTGTTCTATCTAATCCATGCTAAATTATATCATTGGTATTTTATTTATAGCCCATAGTAAGTGTCGGAGTCGATCCCTCGTCACTACTTCTTCGAGGTTAGGCAGGATACTTACTGGGTACGCGTTGATTTACGTACTCATACTACACTTGCTACACATTTTTGTGCAGGTGCATATATGTATAGTGGCCTTGTGGACGCAAATGCGTGGTTATTTGCGAGGACTTAGGTGAGCTGCATTCCATGTTACGAGTCCGCAGCCAGCAGAGTATTTTTATTTCTCCTGTCCGAATTTGTATTCCGGACAGATGTTGTATTTTATTTTACATTCCTAGTTGAGGCTCATGCACTTGTGACACCGGGTTTTGGGGTGATTTGGGTTGTCCTATATTGAAATTATTTAAAATATTATTATTTACTCTGTAAATTCCATATTTTACTATTTAATTGAAGGAAATATGATTTCAAAAATATTAAAATGAGACCCAAATTAAGTATTTATTTTTGGCTTGCTTGACAGCGGTGCCCGGCGCCATCACGGCCTTTAATGGATTTTGAGTCGTGACAACATGGTATCAGAGCACTAGGTTCACTTAGGTCTCACAAGTCATGAAAAAGTCTAGTAGAGTCTTTCGGATCGGTACGGAGACATATGTACTTATCTTCGAGAGGCTAGAGGACTATTAGGAGCACTTCCCTTCTTGATTCCTCGTCGTGCGATTTGATTCCTTTGAGGCTTATGCCTTCATTTCCTTTATATTCAATCTTATGCGACGTGAAGCGCTTGTTATAAATTTGGAATCGAGGAATTTTAATGGTACTACTGATGTAGAGCAGGATATTTCTCCCTGCGTATTCGATTTGGGCTAATGTCATCGCCTTGTGGAAGGATGTTCTGTCATCTTAGCTCAGTAGCTGTATTTATGATGGTTTTGGGGCTATGCACCAATTGCTATGATGTTCATGAGTTTTTATCGCACAATATTAAAGTTATGGTAGGATACTTGTTTACGCGTAGGGGCAATGAATGAATTGAAAGAAGGTTTTTCTCAATGCGTGATTCAGAGGCTCAATGTTTTATTTCCAGTAGAGAGAAAGGCAATCGGACTAAGAATGTTCAGGTTGGATTGATGGAGTAACGAGACTTGGTATTTTCAAGTGTGGTGGAATCTTCATTCGAGATGTAGTGTCGTCGTCCTTGATTGAATGTGATAAGTTTGCCGGTGTTATGGCCTTCTTCAAATCGCCTTTGGGGCAGAGTATTGTGAATGGTGCCGGGGAAGCGGCTGTCAGATGTCACAGTGTGCTGTGGTCCAGAATCGAATCAGTAATCCTAATGTTGATGGATCAAGGAATATGATCTTCGGGGAGGTCTAGAGTTGGCGGCGATTTGTTGGTTCGGGTGCTACAAAGATGAATTTTGAGTTAAGGCAACAACTGGGCAGCGAAGGATGAGGAAGGACATGTGGGAAGTGTCTTGCGGTGGTTAAACTTCTAGAAGGCCAAGTGTAAGGAAACAGAAGTCGAGTAGTTGCTCAAAAGAGAGGGTTTGACCAAAGTGACAGAGTAGCATACGAGCTCTGTGGTAGGATAGCCACACGCCTTGGGGGAAGTTAGAGTGATTTGGGATTCATGGTGGACAGTGAGGGCTTAATTTGGAATATTGGCTGCTATATTGAGGAAGATTGGGTGTGACAGGAGGGAGTTGCTTAATATGAAACAGGATACAACATGACTTTGGATTGGAATATATTTCGCACCTTTAGTTGATGTCCATAAGGAGTGAATAGACTTGTACAGCTGGTGAATGAGCACGGGCTCAAGATGGTTTATTGGCTTCGTGGTAATTGTACTTGGTACCGCGTTGTTGGAGGATGTCGTTTTCCACATGTGGGATATCTCTTGTGAGCAGATTAGCGATTGTGTGGTGTTGATGAAGCTTCTACGAAGAATTTTACTGGCCATCCAGTAAGAGGTCGAATATGTAAATATGGCTAGTGATTCAAAGCATTCAATTTCGAGGAATTTGGCGGGTCGATTGCGCAAGATCATGTCAGTAAGGAAGAAGGAATCTTGGTAGGTTCTAGGGTCATGTAATGCTAGCTTCAAGCTTAAGTGGGAGAGCCTCACCACCTACGGTTGGATTGCATGGTTGTCTACTTGTGAGGTTTCTGGTTATCAGCATATTGGTGGGTTGCTACGACTAAGGAAAGAGAACATTTTTAGTGGTGATTTGATCTAAGGATTTGAGGAATATGTGTTATATCTTATCGATTCGTGTTCATGTTTTGGGAAGACTCAGAGTCTATGCTTCATATGGATGTGATGTATAAGGAAAGAAATTCAGCCGGTTGCTTCTTTGAGAGGGTGTTCATGTGCTAATAGGGTCTTGGAGTTTGATTATATTCGAGAACAAGTCAGAGTGGATGAATCTCAACAATGGTCCTAGTAGGTTCAAAAAATTAAAGTGTGGTGCCTAAGGATTTCGAGCCAGTAGTATGGTTAAGTATTGAACTTTTGTAGTGGATTATGAAAAGTGGCTTGGAGTGTTCTACGTTATCTTCAGTCTGCGGTATGCATTGGAGGAATGGGAGAATATAACTTCGGATTCATGGAAGAATTTTCAGAATGGGTGTACCCGTTAAAGATGCGAATATGCGCACAAGGAAAGTATGTGATGGTTCATGGATTTTGAGACAGCATGGTCTCGTGAAATAAGGTCACTCGGGATGAGTGCGTATTTGGGGTCGTTATATTTTAAATGGAGCTATTATTATTCCTAAGGCAAGTCCAGGGTAAATTAGAAGAAGTCTAATCAGTTAGCAATGGTGGAATCGGCATGATGTGGCAATGATCGGGTCCTTCAACATGCTAAGTTTTACAGGTGGTTGTGGCGGTACGTGCGAGGCTTGACGGCCGCCGTAATTTAATTTATTTGGAGGTATTTAGTTATTATGGCCTGTTATGAGTAGATGGATCCCGGAAGGGACATGGTGATTTAGACCACTACGTGGGGTTGTATTTTATGCGGTTATGGGAATTCAGTCACATGTGGCAATGCTTCTCCTGAAATAAGTTAAATGAAAGGTTTCTATATGATGAAGTGTGTACCCTATCGTTGGTTTGGGAGTTATGATGAAATTCTTATACTCTTACGTATTGGTATGTTAGGTGCGGTGAGCGGCATGGGAATTGGAAGTGGAGGATCAAGGTTGCAGTTGACATCGACACGAATGTCAAGAGCTTGGATGAGTAGGGAAGGATTCAGATGTTTAGAGTAAGCTGGTATTGTCTTAAGCATCACCTGAGATCGGTGTCCTATGTAAGAGGCTTTGTGTACTGATTTGCGGATTCTTGATTTGCTTTATAGCATTAATGTGGCCGGTAGTATGGAGGTGCAGACTTGTTACCTGGTGCGGAAGGTCGTGGGAGTGCATCCCACAGGAAGATTGTATAAGTGTGACATGTAATCACCTGATTGATTAAAGATTTAAAACCAAGTATGAAGATTGTGGTACTATCGCTAATGTGAGAATTTATGCCTGAAGGGCGCTCGGTTCATTTGGTTGTGAGTTGTGGAAGTTTGTTTCGGATTCGACTGTTGTTCTTGCGTGTCATGGAAAAATGGTCATTGTGGATCCTTGAGAGGTTAATTGCCTAAGCATGGTATGATCAGAATCAGTTTGAGGTCTGTTGATGGGTCCAAATGTGGATGTGTACTCTACACCGGCCTGGGTGTGTTCATTCAGCATAACATTCCTTATGTAAGAGTATTCGGGCGTGGGGTGTTAATTTCGTCGTCGACTATTTCATGTAATACTCTATTGTGCCATGTGGATTGTGAGACGGCTTGATTATTTGTACAATGTGTTGAGGTCCCGCGTAACGGTGGTATTATGTGAGCATGATGGCTCTCGAGATGCAGATCATATATCGTACCTTAGTTGTGCTTGAGTTTTATAGAGTATGACGTTGCCCGTCTCCCCAGGATTTATACTATGCACTTGGCGTGCTTATGGTTTATATTCGGGCATTTCATGAGTATAAGCGTTACGGCTCGATGTGTGTTTTCTTTAGATTATTATGTGTGGATCGGGTGGCACGCCACCACAGGCATATGGTTGTATCGGGTGGCATGCCACCACGGATATATTATTTGGATCGGGTGGCATGCCGCCACGGGTATCATGGTTGTATCAGGTTGCACGCCGTAACGGTGTCATGTGTGGATCGGGTTGCATGCCGCAATAGTATGATATTGAGTATAGTTTCCCATAGCTATTATTGTGTGTTTTGCTTCTCGTTTCCTGAGTAAGGTTCATAACATCTTTTCGGTTATTTAAATTAGTTACGTGGGTTGAGTAGTTCGTTTCCTTATGTATCACATTCGAGTTGGTAGCTTGTTGGCACATTGTAGCATCATATGAGACTTTAGGCAGCGTTTGAGGTGGCTTATTACCTGAGCAGCTTGTACTGGGTGAGACGGGATTATTGGACCTGGGATCAGTGCGATCTGATTTATATGAAGCATATTAAAGAGTAAATATTGTTAATCAGTCCAGAATGATGTAATGGTTCTTGTTGGGAGGAGAGACTCCATAAATTGTGACTCGGTAGTTGGTATGAATTTCTACACATCTCTTCCGTAGTGACAACATTTCAAGAGTTGGAACAAGGCTTATATGTGTCATGAGGTGTGTTGTGAGCATCAAATTCGTGGGATTTCGGCTATTGTTGTCAGAGGATGTTATTATGGTCATGTGAATAATGCGGTGCATGGTGTGAATTCAGTGAGAGTATACCATCGTGTTTGGTGCAGTGTGTAGTGATTGATACGATGCTCGTATGTTGGAAACAGGACTGGTGGAGAATTTCGGATTTTGGAATTTGGCACTAAGGCTTATTTGACTAAATAAAGGGGAGAATCTTTAGATTGGCTTGAGCTGATGTGCTCAACTGGGTGTGGTAGCACAGGTAGGTGCGTGGCATTAAACAGCGATTTCAGACAATTCCAGAGCAGTGCATAGCACGTTCGAGGACCAACGTATGTTTAAGTGAGAGAGAATGTAACGACCGATCATTTTGATATCTAGCGCGTCGTTTAGCGGTTTAAGACCCTGAGCAGCTTCACTTCAGGTATTATGACTTGTACGCGTGGTCGGAATTTAATTTCGGGAAGTTCGAAGTTGATTTGGAAAGAAAATTCTCATTTCGGAAGCTTTAAGTTGGCAAGATTGACTAAGGTGTGATTTTTGAGTAAATGACCTCGGAATCGGGATTTGAAGGTTCCAACAGGTTCGTATGATGATTTTGGACTTGGGCTTATGTTCGAATCGGGTTTTGGATGACCCGGGAGCGTTTCGACGCCTATTATGGAAGTTGGCTTTTTGGAAGAAATTCATAAATTTGAGTTGAAGTGCATTTCAATGTTATCAATGTCCGTTTGGGATTCTGAGTCTGGGAATAGCTCCATATGGTGATTCTGGTATTGGGAGCACGTCCGGAAGTAGATTTGGAGGTTCGTAGGTCATTTCGGGGTCATTTGGCGAAAAATGAAAATTTGAAGGTTTTTGGAGAGTTTGACCGGGAGTGTACTTTTTTGATATGGGGGTCGGATTTTGATTTCGGAAGTTGGAGTAGGTCCGTAATGTCAATTATGACTTGTGTACAAAATTTGAGGTCAATCAAGCGTGATTTGATAGATTTCGGCATCGAAGGTAGAAGTTTGAAACTTCAAAGTTCATTAGGGTTGAATTGGAGGGTAATTCGTAGTTTCAATGTTATTTGGCATGATTTGAGGCCTCGACTAAGTTCGTAATGTATTTTGGGACATGTTGGTATAATTGGTTAAGGTCCCGGGTGGATTACGGATAATTAACGGATCGAATTTGGCCTTATGAAATGCTGAAGTTGCTGTCACCTAGTGTAACCGTACCTGCGAGGTTTTGGACACAGGTGCGGGGTCACAGAAGTGGCCCAAGGGTCACAGAATCGCAGCAAGTCAGCCCGGGGAAGGACTGCGGGTGTGGAGTTTTGGCCGCATCTTCGCAAGCGCAGCAGCGAAGCGTGGGGCACAGAAGCGGGAGAAGGCGCAGGAGCGGAAGAAAGCTCGCACTTATGATGTTGCAGAAGCGGGGGATCTTTCCGCAGGTGTGAGGCCTTGTGTTTGGGGTGAGTTCCGCAGAAGCGGAGGCATGGTCGCAGAAGCGACGCCGCAGGTGAGGCTACTGTTCCGCAGGTGCGAAAATATCGTTGGGCAGAATCGTTTTAAGAGCCGGATTTGGCTCTCTCTCATTTTTCACTTGGTTGTGGCAATTTTTGGAGAGCTTCAAGGAGGGATTTTCATCATCCATGTCAAAGTAAGTGATTCTCACCTATTGCAAGTTAAATACTTGGTTTATATATGGATTTAAAGATGGAAATTTGTAGAAATTTGGGATTTTGAAGAAAAACCTAGAAATTGATATTTGTAAATTTCGACCATGAAATTTGACATGGAATTTTGAATGAATTATATATTTGAGTTCGTGGGGTTATGGGTAATGTTATCTTCGAAAATTTTCGGAATCCGAGCACGTAGGCCCGAGGATGATTTTTATCGACTTTCGAGCGGAGTTGAAAATGGTTGTAAATTAAATTATAATGAGTATTAGAGTATATATTTATGGGTTTGCACATTTATTGACTAGATTTGGAGCATTGGTCATCGGTTTGAGTTGTTGGAAGGGCTTGGGAACCGGTTATGGAATTTCGGAGCGAGGTAAGTCTCATTTCTAACCTTGTATGAGGGAATTAACCCCATAAGTGAATCAAATCATTATGTGCTTCTATTTGTGGGGGGCTACGTACGCACGAGGTGATGAGAGTCCGTGCGTAGATACTATTATACTTATGTCCGGGTAGTCTAGGATCCATATCATATTGTACTTGCGATGTTGTGCCCTACTTGTTAAATTAATTGTTTAAAATATTTTTAAAAAACTCGATAAAGAAATTGTAAAAAGGTTAAACTTCGTTTGCTTGACCGTTAAATGGGAATTTGAAATTCTTGGAATATTTTTCCCTTAATAAATCTTGAATTGGTTGTTTAATGTGTTTTCTCTTTTGTGAAGTAGGCCGAACGCCTCGGTAGCAGATAGATGCATTTATGGTTCGTGCCGTTCGACCCTCGGCAGTGCACAATTTAAATATTTATGTTAGATCGGGCTGTACGACCTGGGCATGATTTGCGTATGATTGAATTGGTTGCTTTGGAATTTATGATAATTGATATTGCTTCATTGGCCTGAGATACAAAATGATAAACGATGAAAAATAAATTTGAAAATTTCTTATTAACAGAAGAATTGTTTACTTATTTCATGATATTGAGCTTACATCCGTTCTATGTAATTCATGCTAAATTATATCATTGGTATTTTATTTATAGCATATAGTAAGTGTCGGAGCCGCCCCCTCGTCACTACTTCTTCGAGGTTATGCGGGATACTTACTGGGTACGCGTTGATTTACGTACTCATACTACACTTGCTGTACATTTTTGTGCAGTTGCATATATGTTTAGTGACCTTGTGGGCGCTGAGGCGCGGTTATTTGCGGGGACTTAGGTGAACTGCATTCTACGTTACGAGTTTGCAACCAGCAGGGTCTCCTTCAGAGTATTTATATTTCTCTTATCCGAATTTGTATTCCGGACAGATGTTGTATTTTATTTTACATTCCTAGTTGAAGCTCATGCACTTGTAACACCGGGTTTTGGGGTGATTTGGGTTGTCATGTATTGAAATTGTTAAAAATATTTATTATTTACTTTGTAAATTTCATCTTTTACTATTTAATTGAAGGAAATATGATTACAAAAATATTAAAATGAGACCCAAATTAAGTATTTAATTTTGGCTTGCATGACAGCGGTGTCCGGCGCCATCACGACCTTTAATGAATTTTGGGTCGTGACAAAAAGAGTACACATATTTAGTAATACGCAATTCTAGCTGCCTCATTAAAAAAACCTTACAAGAAAAACCATATGGGAAAAACCTTAGTAAGGAAAAAAGAGCACAACGCGTATTTCACTCCCCCTGATGAAAACCTTGTTCCAAATATTTGAGTCTCCGCATTTCAATCTTGTATATCATCTTCTCAAAAGTTAAAGTTGGCAAAGATTTAGTGGACAAATCTGTTGGATTGTCACTTGAACGGATTTATTGCACATCGATATCACTATTTTTCCGAAGATCATGTGTGTAGAATAATTTTGGTGAAATGTGCTTCGTTCTATCTCCTTTTATAAATCCTCCCTTTAATTGGGCTATACATGCTACATTGTCTTCGTATAATATTGTGGGTTTTGTATCACATTCCAACCTATATTTTTCTCGAATAAAATGAATCACTGATCTCAACCATAGGTATTCCCTACTTGCTTCATGAATAGCTATTATCTAAGCATGATTTGAAGAAGTAGTAACAATAAATTCCTTTGTGGAGCGCCATGATATGACATTACCTCCACATGTAAACACGTACCCGATTTGAGATCTAGCTTTATAGGGATCGGATAAATAACCTGCATCTGCATAACCAACAAGATCTGCACTATCTTTGTCAGCATAAAACAAACTCGTATCAAGGGTTTCCTTTAAATATCGCAATATATGCTTAATCTCGTTCAAATGTATCCGTGTAGGAGAAGAGCTATATCTTGCTAGTAAATTAACATAAAATGCTATGTTAGGCCTTGTAGCATTAGCAAGATACATAAGTGCACCAATTGTACTGAGATAGGATACTTCGGGACCAAGGAGTTCATCATCCTCATCTGGAGGTCGGAATAAATCCTTATTCACTTCAAGTGATCAAACAACCATTGGTGTACTCAATGGGTGCACTTTGTCCATGTAAAAGCATTTTAAGACCCTTTCTGTATAGGCATATTAATGGATAAAGATCCCGTTTGCTAAATGTTCAATTTGCAGACCAAGACAAAGTTTTGTCTTTCCAAGATCTTTCATCTCAAATTCTTTCTTAAGTTATTCAATTGCCTTTTGGAGCTCTTCTGGAGTTCCAACAAGATTTATGTCATTGACATAAACAACAAGTATAACAAATTATGAAGCCATTTTCTTTATAAAAATACATGAACAAATAACATCATTTATGTAACCCTCTTTCAGCAAATATGCGCTGAGGCGATTATATTACATGCGCCAAGATTGATTTAAACCGTACAAAGATCTTTGTAATCTGATTGAGTACATTTCACGATACTTTGAACTATATGCTTCAGGAATTTTAAATCCTTCATGGATCTTCATATAGACTTAATCAAATGAGTCATATAGGTTATGACTTGCATTTAGATGGTATGACATCTTCAGGGGTCTGGACTACATGTCTGATCCTCATAATCTTTTACAATATTGTGAATTATATTATATCAAATATATCGTCGACGATCATTTTATATCGGTTCCTAAGCGACATAACTTGTTAAGATCTCATCACTTTTCTTATTTTCAGGTACCTGAACTTCTTCTAGAGTTTCATGAAATGTTATGTCGTGGGCTCTTCTAGAGCTCATTTCCTACTCATTATGATCATTTGCTCCTATCATTTTTCAAGGATTGTTACCTTTGGAACCGATCGGTTTACTACGCTTCATGCATGCAGTAAACTTTATCCTTCAGGGACTTCAATTTTAATAGGAGCATTTGCAGCTGAAATATGATATTTAATTTTAAATCAACAAATGCTTCTGGCATTTGACTTGAATTATCTTCTAAGTGAGGATCATATTAATGATAATTCAATTCATATAGCATATTTTCTAGTTGTTTATTCCATCCCCCAAATGTTAGAAAAACTAACACATATCCTCAATCTGCTTTGGAAAACCTATCTTTGTGCATTGTGCTAGAGAAATTAATCATATACCACACATTAAAAGTTATTAGATAGTAAAAATATTTGGTTTCTGATCCTAAACCAATTGTGAGGGGAGGACTTATCATATTTTGTTGGTCTGATGCATACAAGTGCTGTTGTATGCAATTTAAAAAATCTTAGACCAACACATGAAGTTTTGTTCTCATAAGCAATAGTTTAGCCATTAATATGAGGTATTCAATGCTAAACCGGCTTGGATATAAACCAGTGTTATCAAGATGAACTGTCTTGATTTCATAATCTGAAAATTATGCTCTTAATTGAGAAAAGCAATTCAAATGCCAAACTGCAGGTTGATAATAATCGTACATGCAACCATCTCATTGTCACGATCCAAAATTCCACCACAAGTGTCGTGTTGACACCTAGTCTCTAAGACTAGGTAAGCCAATTTTCATTACATTTCGAAGCCATTTTTTAAAAATGAAACCAACAACGGAAATAATTATAACAATCTCCCAAGACTGGTAGTACTAAGTCACGAACTCTAACATAATACATGAAATGATCTCAATGATCGAATACTCAATACTGTTTGATTAAAAATTAACAGTACAATAAAATGAACTGACTCCAAGGGACTGCGACGACCAAGCAGCTCTACCTTGAATCCTTGCGATCACACTCTAACTCTGTCCAGGTCCGATACCTCCAATACCTGGCTCTGCGCAAAAATGTGCAAAAGTGTAGTATGAGTACACCACGGTCAGTACCCAGTAAGTATCAAGACTAACCTCAGTGGAGTAGAGACGGGGTACAATCAAGACACTCACTAGTCAAATAACATGTACAATATAGCAGTATACAATAGTACTAGAAAACAACTAGCAATGATAACAACAAACTCAACCAGTGATATAACAACAAGGCAATAAGAACATCATAATTATTACTCAGGCGAATAAGGAACACAAGTACAATCAACAAGTCAAGTCCTTCAAATATAAATCCTTCACATATTATTCTTTAAGATAAATATATTTCGAATATACTTCTTTTGAATAATTATCTTCCAAATATAATTCTTTTCAATAAATATATTTTCAAGTAAAAGTCACAATGTGACACCTCATTTCACAATTATAAAAATTACGGGTCTCAGCCCACTTTCATATTTTCCACGGCACCTCGTGCCCATAATTCTATCACCATCACACGGACAACTCACGTGTCAATAATAAAATCATCATATTTTTCCTCGGTACCTCATGCCCATATTATTTTTATAACTGCACGGACAACTCACATACCAAAATATCAATGTATATAAGATCCGCAAGATCAATTTATTTTCAATAAAGTAAGGTTAAAATATTTAAATCAAGTAAGAAATCAACAAAAAGATAGTTTATTTTAGAAATCATTTGAGAGAGAAAAAATGACATTTTCTTTAAAATAAAGCATCAGATAAACTACTGATTCGGATATAAAATTTATTAAATTAAACATACTGAAAATTTTCTTTTATTTAAAACAACTCAATCATCAAAGACAAGTACAACCCAAAAATACAAATCCTCAAAGTCTCGTACGAAAAAGTCAAGGTCAACACAATACATCAAGAAATACAAAACACTTAATATTAAGTCAAAAAATACATCACGAAAAATAGAAGAATTTACAAATTACGAAAAAAAAAAAAACAAAATAACCAAGGGCAAGTGCAAACATAGTCCCGAAGTAAGTGCTCAATAGGGGATCTCCCGAGATACTGTTTTGTAGTCCTAAAATAAATATGCAACAATAACAATGCCCCCAGGCCATCACAAATCAATCCCCGACATAGCCCCCCTTGTCTCGCCACGTGTGCAATAGTAAAGTAAATACCCGCCTTGTCTCGCCACACGTGCATAATAATATTTCCACCTTGTCTCGCCACATGCGCAAATCCACATATATATAAATAGCCCGCCTTATCATGCCGCATGTGCATAAATCAATAGTAATAATAGCACGGCAGAAACCTCGTGCAAACACCCGAACATAACTCCCACAATATAATGTGCCAATATTACATCTCATAAACTGCACCTCAAGTGCTCAAATGTTACAACATAGTATAGATTGCACATCAAATGCTCAATTATTATAACTTATCATAGATTGCACATCAAGTGCTCAAATATTACAACTTATCACAAATCGCACATCAAGTGCTCAATTATTATAAATTATCACAGATTGCACATCAAGTGCTCAAATATTACAACTTATCACAGTTTGCACATCAAGTATTCAAATATCATAATTTGCCACAAAAATCAACAATACCTTATTTTCCACAATAAGGAGTCTATGGCTCGACCATAATGTGCACAAAAATCTAAAGAAAATATCCGAAAGTGAACAATTCAACAAAATAATATTTCACATAAAAATCAAGGTGACAATCACACCAAATCATCATGTAAAAATAATCTCAACAAACAAGGATGTAGGCATGACAAATAGAGGATTTAATAAGTGCCAATAATTTCCAATTTAGTACATAAGGGCGTCAAAGGATTTTTAATCAATGAAATTCGCACATATAAACCAAGTACGTACTCGTCACCTCGCGTACATAGTTTTTAATTACACAATTTGCACATAAGACTCAACCTAAGGGGGAATTCCCCCACTCGAGGTTAAGCAAGACACTTATCTTTTTTTGTTTTTGAAGTTAGGCCGATATTCCAAAATCGCCTTCTTGCTTGAATTGACCTTCGGACGGCTCCAATCTTTCTTGAGCCTTCCTTACATTACTACGAGGTTCCGAAAATTCTAGCAACTTCAATCTATTTAGAAGCATAACAAAAGTGAACCATAATTAGGAAGATTTTCATGGTTTCAGCTCATTTGAGCATTTTATCAAACATTAGGTGTGCAAATTTGGTTACAAGGTTCTTTTACAAGCTTTCCTTCATTCCAAAACTCAATCTTTATTTATTTGATCTTAACAATCTTCCCACAAACCTTATTGGTACAAGCATATATACATAATACTCTTACACCCAAGAATCATACTCCCAATCACCAATCTTTTACCCCAAACTCGAAATTGAAGACTAGGGGTTGAATCTTACCTCTTTGATGAAGATCTTGTGATTAACTTCCTTGATTCTTGAAGATTGGATGATTAGAATGTTAGGTTCCCTCCTTCTCTCTTTAAAATGCTCTTACCTCCCTCTAAAACCCTCAGAAAAATACCCCAAAGCCTATTTATCAAAATGGGGTCGGGTTATGAAAATAAAAAAATTAACCCTCCGAAAGCAGGTCTGCGGTCGCATAATGGACCGCAGATTGGGTATGCGGGCCGCAAAACTGATCGCAAAATCGGTGCCCAGAACTGGGCTCTTCTGGTCCATTCTGCGACCAGTTTGCAGTCGCAAAAGCAGCTTTGCGATCGCATAACTGTTTTGCGATCGCATAACTATTTTGCGATCGCATAATTGCATTTTTCTAGCCTTTGGTAATTTAGCCATAACTTCGTATAGGAGTATCCAAATGACGAACGGTTTAAAGCGTTGGAAACTAGATATATAGACCTTTCTTTTGATAGGTAACACACTATATAAATCTTCATATCAAGAGAGGTATGCTCGTTTGAAGTTAGGTCTTGTGCGAACTCACTTGAAACTTTAGTCTATTATGAAATTTCCAACTTCAACATTCAATGTCGAAACCTATCGAATCAAGTCCGATTGACCTCAAATTTTGCACACAAGTCATAAGTGACATAACAGACCTATTCCAATTTCCAGAATCGGATTCCTACCTCGTTATCAAAAACTCAACCTTCGATCGAACTTTCCGAAAATCGTCTATTTTCCAACTTTCGCCAAAACGCATCGAATTGTCCTACGGACTTCCAAATCCAAATCCGAACACGCGCCTAAGTCCAAAATTACCATACGAAGATATTGACATCATCAATATTCTATTCCGAGGTCGTTTTGCTCAAAAGTCAACTCTTTGGTCAACTCTTTCTATTTAAGCTTCAAAATGAGAATTTCTCTTTCAATTAAATTCTAAATCTTCCGAAAATTAAACTCGACCACACCCGCAGGTCATAATACATATTATGAAGTTGCCCGGGACCTTAAGTCATTGAATTGGGCGTAAATTCTTAAAACGACAAGTCGGGTCGTTACACTCATATATGAATCTATAAGTGGGTCACATGATAGGTGAATGTGCCCATATTCACCTTTTATATATTTTAGAATTAGAGGTCTTAGTCCCAACTTTGGCTAGTATAATCATATTATTATGAGAACAAGCAACACAACAGAATTTTTGAAGAATCTTCTAGTTCTTCAATATATGCTTATCAGAATTCTCAATTAGGTCATCATATTTAAACCAGATGGCAAATAAAAACTTTTAGTTTATTATCGCATGTGCTATATTTTAGTAAACTTCTGGTTTACTATGACACAAACTTTTATATCAGTAAACTTCTAATTTAATGTGGCTACTTTTGTATCAGTAAATTTCTGATTTACTGTAGCTACTTTTGCCTCAGTAAAAATTTTTGGTTTACGGTGACTGCTACGTGATGTAGTACAAATTGAAGAATAAGGCAGGTAAATTCTCACATACATATTTACCCCCTATGATTGTGGAAACATGAAGATATTCAATATTTCAATCATTTGTAGTCTCAGTATGATTGTCATTGTAAACTTCGGGCTTATCATAACATATGTTTTGACCATAATCATAGAATATGAATGCTATATTTGTATATAAGCTCTTCGAGATCCTTCATTTATTATTCACAATCTAATATTATTCAGACACTACTTGAGCCATATGTCTTCTAGACAAACAGTTAGCTCTTCAGGAGTTTTTGATATATTTTGTACTATCAAATATTGCTTAGACACTTCTGGTATCATGAGAGAAAATCATAATCACCTCCACCAATATAAAGGCAATTCTAAATTTATAAATATCATAAATTAAGAATTTCAGTATTTTTACCAACTTTGTGACAAATATCTCCTTCAGGGAGAAACGCCATTAACATCTGAATATTTTATATCAAAGCGGCAACCACATAGTCATTATATCCTTCAGGGAAATATACATGAGTTGTTATTTTCTTCGGGGTAGTTAATAACAACTAACCATAATATATCAATATGGTTGTAGTCAAAAGCATTCTACAAGAATGCTTTTGCCTTAGAATAATACTTTTCAAAGATGTTTGACATACAACAGGTACGTGCGGCAATGATATTTATGCCAAAAAAAAATATTTATATCCTCTATTATTCTACCTCTTCAGGAGGTGAGTTATGGTATTCCTTCGTTCACTCAAGGGAATAAAAATGTGCTTCAAAAATAACTTTGAATAACTCATTATTTTGTTTAAGAATAGAAAGATACTGCTTCAAAATATTTTCCTACTTCAGGAGGAAATTTCAATTGTATTACTTCTTCGGGAGAAAATTTAAAATATAAAATATTGAGTATATATTCTCTCAATCATATTAACTCTTCTGGAGATGAATTGTAATATATTTACAACAAGAGCACATTCATATTTACGATTTTATTAAAATTATCACATTCACTTCGAGGAATGGATTAATATTTATAAAAAATTCTCATCCTTCAGGAAATCGAACATAACTATCTGAACGCGCATTAATCACATCAAATTGTGATGCTTCAACATCTTTTAAAATATTTACTACTTCAGGAGCAAATCGAAGCGTGCATGTAATATCGAGAATATTTCTCTAGCTTATCTTCAATTGTAACCATAGAAAGCCTAAATTATCACTTCTGGTGGTCATAGGCATATACCATTTCTGGTGGTTAATAAAATCTAGTTACAATGAGATATACGAAACATAACCACTTCTGGTGATTGTATATTTCTTGCAAACTCTGCTGGAGTTTAAGTGGATCTAATAATATTATCCACTTTGTAATCATTTATTAAGATAATTAGGATGAAAACAAATACCAAAATAGGTATTGCATACGTAACATATAACTAAGCAAGCGATGATAAAGATATAAACCAAATATAAGCTAAAGGCTCAAATTACTTTACACAAATTTGGCCACTCCAAGCGTAAGTGATATCCACATTACTACTGCCAAGAAGAAAAGCTCACCACCTCAAGGATATAATCTGCCTTATGATGCTCGGAATGAACAAGATCTAACCACGAACGTAATAACGTCGCCTTACATTGGAGATGAACACTGAAATAGAAATTAAATTCGAAGTAAGTGCTCAAAATGGCAGTCTCATGCTGATAACGTGTTATAAATTAAAATCTGTAAATTAAATAAAATGAAGACAAGTATAGAGAGATTGATATATTATTCAACTTCAATATCTTGTACATAATGAACTGAAAACTCCTCTAGTTATAGAAGAAAGGAAGCAGCTGCGAGGCTTTTCAGGAAGCAGTTGCGAGGCTTTTCTTGAGCTGCTTGTAAGATGTCTGCATGAGCTGCTTGCAACCTACCTGTTTAATAAGAAGCTGATGCAAATTATTTCATTAAGTTGCTTGCAACCTTCCTGCATCAGCTATTTGTAGATAAATTTCAATAGAGTACCAAAAGGATAGTCTTCTTCAGGAAGATTATTTATAGTGGAGTAATAAATGGACATTCAAATTATAAATATTTTCATAACAATTGATGCATTTGTGACTTTGTAGTGTTTTATCAATTGAATCTTTTTAGACTTTTAGTATATATTTGTTGAAGAATTTTATAATCCATATAGGATAAACCTCTTTTATTTTTGTTAGATAAGTCATTCTCAATATAGAATTATAAATAAAAAGTTTTTTTTTTAAAAAAAAGAGTTAATATGTAACTAATAAGGAAGCATAAAGCTTCATGTTACTAGTAAGGAAGTATAAAGCGAATTCAGCAAATACAAGTATACAACGGATGGGACTCCTAAATGCAATTATAAATTGCTTTCACCAATTGATTTATAAGTCTCATGGAATAATTGCGACTTATAAATCACTTTCGACAATTGCGACTTATAGATCGCATTATAAATCGCATTCAGTAAATGCTTATATTTATTGCGATCAGACACTTTAAAACTCTGAATATCAAGGTTCAGTTTTTTCTACTAAGGTTATTAATTATTTTTATTCAGATACATAAACATGTGATTTAATGTTTTATTATTTATATTGAGTACATATTCTTTTATAATTTTGAAGGTAAAAAATAATATATGGGACCTTTCGTATCGAGATTCTGGATCATGTTATTCCCATCAAAGGAGAATAAGATTGTGGTATTTTGGATTGGATTACGTTTAGCAAAACGACTACGCTTTACAAGTTGCATTTAGGAGAGGTCGTTACTAGTAATCCTATGTTGGTAGCAATGTTGAGGAACTTGTTTACAAGAACATACGATTCGAGATACAATTACTAGTACCTTATGTTTTCTTCTGTATTTTTGAGTTATTATTCTCACGTTTATACTCTTTTAGTCATGTCAATATGCATCAAATTATATTAAGTTAGGTGTTTGTAGAGAGTGGTTTTAGTCTATGCAGAGACTTGTAGTATGTGGAAACTCTAATTTGCATTAAAGACTTTAGTTTTATTATGCCACGCCTAAGATTCGAACTTGTGATTCAAAGAAATTTTTGAGCCCCCTTTATTAATACATTTTAAAGTTTCCCTTATGTCAAGGAGATTCTAAAACTTAAATGTATAAAAAAAATTGTTTTTACTCTATTTGCACGGTAAAATTGTTTTGAAGGTAAGATTTTTAATTAGAGAGTTTACCTTACAATTTTGGACAGATAGCACCACATGTAATACTATTTGGGGTATAAATGAAACCGACAAATTACACCAACCCAATAATTCGAGTCAAACCGAGAAAACAAATTTGATTATGGTTTGGTTTGATGTTGGAAAAAAAATACGACCATATTTGGTTTGGTTTGGTTTTAACTAAAAAAAAGTCAAACCGAAACTAAACCAACCCGACATTATATGTATAGAAGTTTTAAATATATTTAATACATAAAAATATTTATGCTAGTGCAGTTTATAAATATTTCTTAAGCTTTTTCATAGTTTTATCTTTTAACGTATTATTTCAAGCTTGAGCTTATAATTTTTGGATACTCCAATAAGTTTTATAGTCCATAAATGTTAGTAACTCAAATAAATCCTAAACCAAAATCATATCAATATTAATGCTAATAATAAAAGACATTCAATTCAATTGTACTATGGATGAAAATAGTGTTGGATATCTATTTTTTTAGTTTTTCCATGGTTTAGATAAAATGTATAACTTATTTTTCTTTTAGTGGTTAGTCATGTAAATAATAGTACTTATTAGTCATAATTTTAAATTATGTTTGTTTTCATTATAAACATTAATAATATTTATTTTATGCGATTTTATTATCTTTATTGTTGAATATTTTAGTACAATGCCATGACTCATCTCATATTTATGTTATTTTATTGAAAAACACCTTATATAGTTCTGTCTTACTAGGATTAAAAAAAATATATTTGGAGCACAAATTTTACGTTTTGTGCTATGAAGACTTTATGAAAAAAACCCCGGAAAAACCCGAAAACCCGAGAAAAATCTAGATTAAAAAACCTGACTTTTATTGGTTTGGTTTGGTATTTAGATTTAATAACCCGATACAATTGGTTTGGTTTGGTAATTAGAAAATCGGAACCAACCTAACTCATCTACACCCCTGCTGTGTATATAGCCATGTATGATTTAGATTTGTTTACCTATATGAAGAATTTTTAGCTTCTATTGAAAATGATAATAGTAAACATCACTTGATACCTTGTGAATTAGTAAACATCTTCCTTGAAGTGTAAAATTTGTCGCAGGAGATAGTAGGTATTCGGTGAAATAGTCGAGGTTCGCACAAGCTGGCTCGGACACCACCATCACAAAAAAAAGGATAAAGAAAGTTTCTTGGGCCGTGATTTTTTCACCATCTGCATTGATAAATTGGAGAAGTCGTTTAACCAGAGCTTAACTAGGATTAATTTTCTTCTTGTATGTACTTGTTTACTCCTTCCCCCTGTGTGTGTCTGTTAACATTGCATGAAAATATTAGGAACTTTTATTTGCATCATATTTTTGCAGATTACAAAGTCGTGAATTCAACTCATTCCACATCCAATCATCTTTGCCATTTTCTCCTGGTGTTTTCTTCCTACTTATTTTACCAGGTCTGGGATCTCGGCGGCGAAAAAAGGGTCAGGACATCATGGGAAAATTACTATCGCGGAACTCATGCCATCATTGTAGTCATTGACAGCAGTGACAGAGCCAGGATTTCCACTACGAAGGACGAGCTCTTTAGGCTGCTGCTGAGGATGTGCAGAATGCCGTTGCACTAGTATTTGCAAACAAACAAGACCTTAAAGATGCCATGACATCTGCAGAAATAACTGATGCACTTTTCACTTCATAGCATCAAGAACCATGGTTGGCATATTCAAGCCTGCTGTGCCCTCACCAGCTACGGTTTATATGATGGTTTAGGGTGGATTGCACAACGAGTTACTGGAAAAGCAACAAACTAGAGCTAGTCGGATAAAAAACATACAACAACAGCATACTCAGTATAATCCCACATAGTGGGGTCTCAGGAGGGTAGTGTGTACGCAGACCTTACCCCTACCTAGTGGAGATAAGTCGGATAAAAAACATGCCTTTTGTATTTATCGAAGAGATATAAAACAAATAACAGTCATTCTTGATCAAAAGGTTAGCAACTCAGACAGGTATATAAATCATTTCTAACCACAAGCAAATACTTGTCAATAAGATGTTATAATAGAAAATTGTCATCTGCACAATGCTACCAGTGACCTATCAATAAAGATGAGAATCTTGATTTTCAACTCTTAAGGGATATAAAAGATGCCATTTTCTACACATTGAAACATTTCATTACACACTTGATAAGACATCTCTGTGTTAGGCAACACGCTGTGCGTACCAACTTCACCTTCGTCTCCAATCAATGAAAATCTCCAAAGTCAGCCAAAGAGTGATTACAATATCCAGCATCTGCAACCCGATGTATCTTGTGGTCCTTCAAACCATCGATCCCAGTAAGGATTTGTTGGACCATGTGTTCTGATGTAGAAAATATTTAATAAATTAGCAAAATATAAAACTCATGAGACGTGGCGATAAAGCACGAGTAGTTCTTACACTGGCAGTAATGGATCTGGACTCGTTTCCACATTACTTAGCATCCTAAAGTCCATGTAAGAGAATTAAGTTAGACAACCATAACGCGCACTGAACAAAAACAGATAATTAGTACTTACTCCTTGCAAGCAGTTGACGCCTTTTCCATTTTGTCAAGCAATTCAAGTTCTTCCTGCACATATTACATCATTGCCGAATAGTAAATAAACTTGTCGATAGACAACAACAAAAGAAGAGTCAATAGACGAGTAATAATCAACAAGTAATACAACATTTTTTCTGATGTTGACACAAGAAAAGCAACGGTGATCAACCATGTCTAGTTTTAAGCCCTCTCAAAGAACATTTGGACAATGCCACCAGAAATTACACGACATGCAAAAGATGACTTTGCAAATAACAAAAACCACCGTAGCTGTCAAACTATGGGCTAATTGTGCATCACACTGAACATATGGACAACAAAGTCACATTTGAAAACAAACTCAAAAAAGGCAGGCAGGCCTAGGGAAAGAAGGGAACATCAAAAAGAGCAAAAGGATGTTCCATTAATATACAGGTCCATATTCATAAAATTATGTTGGACTTTGTGCGAATAAATTGTCGCCAAGGTATCTATAAAATATATTTCAGGATTTTGACCCCACTATGTGGGATTATACTGGGTTTTTTGTTGTTGATTTAGACCATAAGAACTTTGCTCGAATATGGAAGAACAAAAAAGCTATAACGAGGACAGTCAAATTATAACTCCTGATTGCATCAGTAGCACATAACTTTCCTTTCTTTTTTTTTTTGAATAAATCAAGAGTATTATTAATGTTACACCATGTTGGTCTCAAATGGACATATATAATACAATACACGTTAAGCCTCCCAAAAGTCTTAGCCGCCTATCATCTAGACAGGCCTACATGTTGACATGTTGTCACCAAGTATTAACTCAATTAAGTCTGCCAATACTGAACAATGAATGGTTAAAAGTATTTTCTTATTATTTACCAACCACATTGGAGATGCGCAAGCACATCCTGGTGGTTGCACGAATCTCATTCTGGATAGGTGCACACACATTGGTCAAAATAACAAAGTAGAGCAAAAGTTAAGCGTATCGAGTTCCACGTAGTACATTTCCAAATAATAGAAAGATACTTGTAATCCTATCGATACAGCTAGTTGCATATGTTGTAAGGTTACTGAATGATCAACTGTATACAATATGAATGGAGAAAAAATTGATTCTCCCATTAACAAAGAGGTTATATAAGATGTGATACCCAAAATATCACATGCATATGCAGAGAAATGGTAAATATTGTATATAAGAGCTTCTTAATTGATACATTTGATACTAATATGCATTTTCATGAAGAGGTTGTCACAGTTCATTTAGACAGAGACTTTCGGCTGCCATTATCTTGTGGCTTCACTTATAAAGATTTAAATGAACTTTTGCAACAAGGACGAAACATCCTTCTCTATCCAACAAATTCCTTTGCATGAAGGTTATTGTAAGAACTCCTTTACCAGGTACATAACCTAAAAGCTTACTCTTCGAAGTCCTTTGACGTAACTCTACCAAATAAAGTTCTTCATGCTCTGAGGATAAAAAGTTTCAAAATTTATGAGCAAGAGATGCTCTGTGTTTCTCTTGACCAGTTCTACTTCCCAAATTTGACATGTAAGATCACACAGATGAAAAGGTAACTTAAACAACAATGCACCAGGACTAGGTCATCACATAAAGGGAACACCTTTTGTACGGAACAAAAGCATCAGCACAAACTCACAGAACAATTTATCTTGAAATTATCCTGATAAAAACATGAATACAAAATTCTAGGTTGTGTAGCACAAGCAGTAAATTGAAGATCCATCCCATTTAAGATTTCATAACCAAAGTATCTACAACCCTTTCCCAGTGTCAGTTTGTTCATTCACAAATCACGTTTTGAATATTTTCTATGACTTCTGGCTTTTGTTAAGAGGTTCACATTATATTTGTAAAGCAAATTTGGGACTCAGTCTACTGCCTCATTGAGCACAATAGAAGAAGACCCACATAGTCAAACCAATCAGTTGCGACTAAAGCTTAAACCTAGTTTTGAATTCTACTTATTAGGGATCAGAATTTGAATTGTTCAAATCTCAATCCGCTTGGCAAATTTGTATTGTTTTTCTATTACAACCACTTCTTTGCTCTAGAAAGATTTAGTTCATTTAGATCTTTTACTAAGCCTCAATATCATCTAAGGCATTATCCACTCAAAGAATCCAACAGAGATGGCCTTTCACCGGAACTCTCTCCACTCCCACCATACAACTACCGCCAGCCAGCACCAACGCATCACTGCGTCAGTCTTTTCTCCATATTTTTTCTACTGCTACTACTGAGAATATGTTACTGTCAATATAATGTATTGGAAGGAAATCACCTCAATATATACTCTTTTTATTTTTGATAATGGTGGTACCCGTACCACATTGCACGCAACTAATTGTTCCACCAGGTACCAGCATCCCCTCACCAGTACATGTATTGGATAATCCGGCCCAATATACTTAGGTAGAAGGGAAGAAATTACCTGACTTTTTTGCCTCTCTGACTTAATTGCAGTAGATTGTATATTTCAATCTTTTTAACTAAATACCTTTTACTTGATAGTGGATGACTAATTTCACCCCCTGATATCACAAGTCAAGTTTCTTTTCATAGGATCCATGGATAATCATTTGACTGACGCAACAATTTGATAACGTCGGATCAACTCAAGTGCACATTAAATGCGAGTTATGAGTGACAACTAATCTAGTAGAATCAAGCTAATTCTAGAGTTGAAGAGGCCTTCTAAGTCAAAGTAGGTATCAAAGTGTGGGACTTTGTAACAGAACTGATGTTTTCTTGTCTATCTTATTTCTTTCTTAATAGGTTCTCTTTCAGTATAATTCTCAGTCTAATACCTGAAGTTATATGTGTCTTGCATGAGAGAAGGAAAGTGGATAATCTTTCCTCTCTTTTTTTCCTATTAAAGTAAACAACTTCTCTACCCCATGGTAGGGGTAAGGTCTGCGTACACACTACCCTCCCCAGACCCCACTCATGGGATTATACTGGGTTGTTGTTTCTATTAAAGTAATTTTTTTTCTCTGTTTAAAGGAAAAGTTAGTAAGCAAAAGAGAGAAGGGGTTATGTAGTACATTAGCCACAAAACAGTAAAAACATCTAAGTTCAGATTATTACTCCCTACGTCCTAATCTTTATGACACTCTCCATTTTGGAATGTCTGAGCATGTTTGACACCATTCCATTTCTATACAGTTTTCTCAATTTTCAAGAATTCAAATTCATCAAGCGATTCAAAGTTTAAAACTTTGATGTAATGTTTCTCTACTAAACTAGCTTTTCCACTGTTATTTTAATATATTCTCCACAAGCACTAATCTACATTCAAATTAACATCTTGAACGCAGTGTTCAGTCAAATACCGCCATATAAAAAGGATGGAAGTGAGTATAAAATTCTAACCCCCTTTCACAGCTATAATGAAATGACAAAAGCATAAGCGGAGCTAAGATTTGAAGATTATAGGTTCTGAATTAGTCACATAAACCATAGCTCGTTTTGGTTACTGGGTACAAATTTAATGAATTTCCTAATACAAATATAGTTTTTAAGCAAAAGCGACTGGGTTCGGCCGAACCCGCACCTAATGGGTTCGGTTCGACCTTCCGCCTCTGGATAAAAGGTCTGAAGCTAAGAACTGATGGAAAGAAGCCGAAGACAACAAACAAAAAATCTCATTTCATAGCCAAAGAAGATCCTTGTATTTGTCTACTTTCATATAAAACAACCACCACGAAAATTCGTCATCTTCAAAAAATCTTCACAGCAAGAAACCCCCGACCAACATAAACTCTTCAAAAAGTTCACATTTTTACGATCTATTCCCCATATTGACCAACAACATTCATGGTCAGGAAAAGCCAAAACAACAGAAAAGCAACTTCTTTTATTAGCAGGCAGTGAAGGAACTCTAGTTCAATTACTCCGATTGGTTTGTGATCCAGTGATACTTTTCCTCCTCTTCTACGCATTTTAGATTTCCCTCTCTTCTCTGCCGTCTCTTTCTTTCTCCCACTCCAACATCAATTAACTAGCGCTCCTCATTCTAAATAACAAGACACTCCCTCCACTGACTTTCTATGTTGAATGAATCAGTTCCTTAATGAGAGAAACAAAGTTCACTATGTTACTTTCTGACTTCAGATGTCTACAGAAAGGGGACATCTGTCCATGCCTCATTAGATATTACACCAGCACAATCTTTTTTTTAATCAACCTTCAAAATCTATTCAGCAACACAAAAGTGAAGGCAGCTCAAACAGTACCACGAAGTATTTCTCTTGCAATGCGGCAGCTTTATAAGCAAACTCTGAACCAGCAGTCAGAAACTAAAACAGCCGAGTCATGGATTAAACCATCTCAGCATGAACGAAGAACTAAAGATTTTATGAGCCATTTTCACCAACAAGTTTCAAAAGCTCTAGCTAGAGCTCCATGCCAACTCCAAAATATACTCGAAACAATAAATACTCAACTCTCAAAAACATAAAGAATTCACTTCAAAATTCAACGATTTTTCTCCCTATATGTCCCATTTCTCCAACAAGTTTCAAATGCTCTAAATAGAACTCAATTCCAAGTCCAAAACATATTCAAACGGCTCATATTCAACTCTCAAAAACATTATCCACTTCAAAACACAAAGATTTCCCCCTACTACATCTAGAATGCATCCGAAAGGGGACATAAACTTCAGGCCTTCCACAAATCAAGAACTTTACTACGATATGAGAAATGAAACAGCTCATGTCTCATGAACACAGCAAAAAAATTCTTTTCATAATTAAAGTAAAAAAAGCTCTACTGTTTGTTAGTTGATCGTCAACCCTTTTCACCCATATTATCGGGCACATAGAACAATAGATCCCTTTTCTCTTTAACACAATTCACTATTTTCACCTGTACATTATACCAATACAACAGAAGAATTCCCCCCTAGGAAAAAAAAAATTCAAACTTTATCCTCAAATAGAGCAATTAACAACAACCATATTCAGCTAACCAGAAAGAACAATCAAATTTTAAAACTTCTAAAGAACAAAAACAACAGTTAAGCCTCAGTTCCAAACAAGTTGGAGTAGGCTATTTGAATCATCACTAACCATGTTACTTCATATAAACTCATCTCAGGCCAATATTATACAAAATAAAAGTAAAAGTAAAATTAAAAGCAAAGCCAACAAAAAGTCAAAAGAGACATCAAACAAACCTCTAAGAAGCGAGTTTCTTGCTCAAGTCTCTTCAATTCAGCAGATATCCTATGTTTCCCTCTTGTATCAGTTGCTGCAACAACCGATCTCAACTGTTCTGAGCTCTCTGATTGCATTATTTTTTTCGCACACACACACACTTTTCTCAAAAGCTCCAAATTACCTAAAGAATCAGAATCATGTATACACAACTAACAAAACTGTTCAAACACTATAAGAAAAGAACCCCATTTATTAAAAAACAAAAAAAACAAGAAAAGACCAAATCCCTAAAAAAATCAAAATCGTGTAACAAACTAACAAAACTGTCCAAGAACTAAAAATAAAATAACCCCATTTGGATAAAAAATCAAGAAAGACCCAATATTTATTAACAAAAATAGAAACTTTGAGATTCTGTAACTGAAACTTAGAGATTCTTGGACTGTAAATAGACAGAAAAAAGGGTAGCAGACAATTGAAGAGACAATGCAGAAGGTAAAAAGAGAGTGCTTGAGGGGGGTAGTAGGGGGTGGGTGGGGGTAGGCTGGGTGGGGGGTGGTTTACTTTTGTTGTTTTGTTCTGCAAAAGTGAATTGAAATGTTCCAAGGGATAGACAAAACAGAATGAAGAAGAAAGATGAAACCAAAAAGAAAAGAAAAAGAAAAAGGAAAGTTGGCTTTTTGGTATTTCAATTGTTTTTTATTTTTTGTGAATAATGAAAAAGTTGGTAATCTTTTTTTACTTATTTACTTTTCCCTTTTTCTCTCCCACTACTTTACACCAATTTTCTGTCTTTTTTTGTCTCTCTTTCCTTCTTGCTTGAGAAAGGGGGGGGGAAGGGGGGGGGGTTGAAGGGGATAGGGGGTTAAGGGGGAGTCTCCCACTGTTTAGTTCAGACTTCAGAGTTGTTGCTAAGCACTTGGAACACTGATTTGTCACCTTCAACAGTCAGTCAGCTCCAATATCTCAATATCATCACTACCAGATTTTACCTCTTTTTATCTTTTTTTTTGTGCTTATATATATATATATATATATATATATATATATATATATATATATATATATATGAGGTTTTAGGCCTGTAGGTCCTTTTGCAATGTTGAATTTAAGAAAATATTTTTTTTAGATCTCTTACGTGTAAAAGTAAATCTTTCATGTGTAAAAAAAGATAGGGTCATAAAACTAAAAATAAATTTGTAAAAAGCCAAAAAACCAATTGACCCGTTATATATACAGTGAAGGGATAATTAATTTATAATATACTATTATAGATCATTAAACAGTTTTCAATTTTGACATACCAATAAGTTTTTCCATGTGCTTTTCTTGTTTTCTTACTCTACCATTAAGGGTATTCGGACTATAAATTATTAAAGTTTGAAAAGCAAAAAAATGAAGTTTAAATTAATCTTTAATTTGTTTAAATTTAAATTTTACTTGAGAAAAAAGTTAAAGTTTGTGAGTAAATGTCTTTATCGTACTTGAATACTTCTCAAATCAATTTTTTAAACTTCATGTTTTTTATTTCAAGTTAAAGTTGAAATATGGATAAAATTGTAAATCAAACATTTTAATCTTTTCAAATATTATCTATGGACAAAAGGCTAAGATTCTGATTTTTTCATCATTTCCACTATTCTTGGTGTTAAAATGATATTACAAATTTTCTAGAGTCAATATTACTACATATATTTTTACAAAGTCAGAGAGTAGAAAACCATTAATTCGTAGCAGTAACAATAATACAATAAGGTTAGTGATATTCGAAATAATAATAGTACACTCTAAATTGTAATTCGTGACCATTTGAATAATCCTCGTACAAATACTTAGGAAAAAAAATTGAGATTGTTATGAAATAAAAGCAATTTAGTAAAACATGAATAAAAAATGAGATAGAGAGAAGGAAGAGATTTTATTTCTTCTTCAATTGTGTGTATTTTCCTATCAATTACAAGGCCTTTATATATGCATGAAAAGTGAAGAAAAAATGTCATTGAATATGTTATTAAGCATTTGAGACGAAGATCATGGATGAAGAATAAATATCCACCATAATTTAATATTTCTTATAACACTCCCCCTTGGATATCCATAGATAATGTGCATCGTTAAAACCTTATTAGAAAAAAAAATTCTAGTGAAGGAAAAAAAGTACACATATTTAGAAATACACTTTTTGGTTGCCTTATTAAAAACCTTGCAAGGAAAACTTAGTGGGACAAAACCTTGTAAGGGAAAAAGAGTACACCGCATATTAACTCCCCCTGATGAGAGCATTAATTCACATCCTTGAGCCTTCGCATCCCAATCTTGTACAATAGTTTCTTGAAGGTTGACGTCGGTAGAGATTTGATGAACAAATCAGCCATATTATCACTTGAACGGATCTGTTGCACATTGATATCACCATTCTTTTGAAGATCATGTGTGAAAAATAACTTTGGTAAAATGTGCTTTGTCCTATCTCCTTTTATGAATCCTCCCTTCAATTGGGTTATGCATGCTACATTGTCTTCATACAAAATTGTGGGTAGTTTATCATACTTCAAACCACATTTGTCTCGAATAAGGTATATTATAGACTTCAACCATACACATTCTCGACTTGCTTCATGAATATCAATTATATTAGTATGATTAGATAAAGTAGTCACGATTGATTGCTTGGTCGATCGCCAAGATATTGTAGTGCCTCTACATGTAAACACATAGCCCGTTTGAGATCGAGCCTTGTGTAAGTCAGATAAATACCTAGCATCGGCATAACCAACAAGATCGGGACTGCAATCATTATCATAAAATAAGCCTATATCGGTAGTCCCTTTTAGATATCGTAATATGTGTTTAATTCCATTTCAATGTCTCATTGTAGGAGCAGAGCTATATCTTGCTAAGACATTAACTAAAAACGTTATGTCAGGCCTTGTAGTATTAGCAAGATATATTAGTGCGCCAATTGCACTAAGATATAGTAATTCAGGACCAAAAAGTTCTTCATTCTTTTCTTAAGGTCGGAACAGGTCCTTATTCACATCAAGTAATCGAACAATCATCGAAGTACTTAATGGATGTGCTCCACCCATGTAAACCCGTTTCAATACATTTTCTATGTAGGCAGATTGATGAACTAATGTCCCGTTTGCGAAATGTTCAATTTGTAAACCAAGACATAATTTTGTCTTTTCGAGATCTTTCATCCCGAATTTTTTCTTTAAATAATCAATTGCCTTTTGGAGTTTTGTAGGAGTTCTAATAAGGTTTATGTCATCACAACATATACAGCAAGTACAACAAACTCTGATGTTGTTTTCTTTATAAAAATACAAGGACAAATGACATCATTTATATAACCTTCCTTTAATAAATACTCATTAAGGCGGTTATACCACATTCTTCCTGATTGCTTTAGACCATACAAAGATCTTTGTAATTTGATTGAAAATATTTTCCGGGACTTTGAATTATGTGCGTCAGGCATTTTAAATCCTTCGAAAATTTTCATGTATATCTCATAATTAAGTGAGCCATAAAGATAGGCTGTAACCACATCCATTAAATGCATGTCAAGCTTTTCATAGACAACAAGACTAATGAGATAACATAACGTTATAGCATCCATAACAGGAGAATACGTCTCTTCATAATCAACACTAGGCCTTTGTGAAAATTCTTGTGCAACAAGGCATGCCTTATATCTTTGTACCTTATTTTTCTCATTCCTTTTACGTACAAAGACTCATTTATAGCCAGCAGGTTTAACACGATTAGGTGTTTGGACTACAGACCCAAAAACTTCACGTTTCGCAAGTGAATCCAACTCAGATTGGATTGCTTCTTGGCATTTAGGCCAATCACGTCTTTGCCAACATTCTCCAATAGATTGAGGTTCAAGATCCTCATTATCTTGCATAATACTAGATGCAATATTGTATGCAAAGACATAATCTACCATTTTATTCAATCGATTCAAATCTGTCTTGCCACACCCCAAACCTGGGGAGGCGTGGCTGGCACCCGGTGCCGTACTGGCCCGAGCGAACCACTCTGTAACTCATGATCATTCGACCAAAACTAAAATATACATAGGTCGAGTTAACTGAACTCATTCCTTTCGTAACTATCATGGGCCCACATGGCCATGACTCATAATGTATAACTGTATGTGAAAAACACTATATCACTTAACCATTTTTCTTTAAACATTAATACATATGGGCCGTCAAGGCCTCTGACATACTGTACAAAATGAACCTCTATCTACAAAGGCTCTAAGATTATTTGACATCAAATGGGACAGGGTACCGGCTTACTCATAAGTCTGTAGCAAAACTCTGACACAATGACTTATAGACTCGGCTGCACTCCGAATGAGGTGGAGTCTTACCGATCCTTCGTTGAATGTCAATCTCGTCTAATATGAGGGCTCGTCAAACTGATTATATACCTGCAGGCATGAATCCAGCGTCCCCAACAAAAGGACGTCAGTACGAATAATGTACCGAGTATGTAAGGCAGAACTGAAACATAACAATAAGTCAACATTAATTAAAGACATATCAGAATCAATATGAATCTCTGGAGTGCCGCCGTATATGCATATTTATTATACTTACATATATAATGCTTCTCTTTGAGACTATTTCTATTATCCATATCGTATGATGCATGACTGCCCAACTGATCAGTGGTAACTGCCCGACCGGCCTTCGCACGGTGGTAAATGCATGACTGCCCAACCGGCCGTAGCTCGGTGGTAAATATATAACTGTCCAACCGGCCGTAGCACGGTGGTAAATAAATATGCATGTCTGCCCAACCGACCGTAGCTCGATGGTAAATGTGTAACTGCCCAACCGGTCGTAGCTCGATGGTAAATGAATATGCGTGACTGCACAACCGGTGGTAAATAATGATACATAACTGCCCAAACACTGGTAACTGCCCGACCGGCCGTAGCACGGTGGTAAATGCATGAAGATGCATGCATCACTATATTAAAAACATTAACATCTTTATCAAATACCTCAACAGGGAACTAGAAACATACTTAGACATGCTTGAATATCGCTTTACAGGAATGAATAACGTAGACATCCTTAACTGCTAAGAGTAGAAATACTTATGAAATAGCATTACGTTTATGTATCGTTATTTGGATCATGCCAAAATGAAGGATTAGCCTTAACATAACTGAGTCGATTCTCTTGAAAAAGATTATACTGTACTCCCTTAAAATTATAAAATCTCATGTTAATTTAGATTGTTGAAGGTCTTGGGCGTTGCTCATATAACTCTCGGTTGTAACATACAACATCATATTGTGGTGCTTTCATACTTTTAAATTTTTCTGCCAACTCTTGCAACTAAGAAGGGCTTAAAAGTTACTTAGTTGAGAGCTTTTTACAGGAACAACTGAAAAATGACTTAAAATTTTATCTAATTGTTTCTAACTAGATTGCACTTTGCGTGAAGCTTATTTGTCACTTAAATATATTCTACTTTAAAAAAAATAAGACTTTTAACAAGAGCAAGTAACTACCAATATAAATTGCTCCATCCGGGTACAAATTACGGAGACCTTGAGGTAAAGTTACGGATGACTAAGAAATTTAGTCCATGTGTTATCTAATTTGGTTGCCTAAAATAAAGAGTCATCAAATATCTTTAAGTTGCTGCCACGTTATTGGCTACTAAACTTATCCAAAACTTGATTAAGCTTGTCCATAAATTTTTTAATTAATTTGTTAATCTCTCACTAATCAATAATTAACTAATTACCCACATAATTAAGAATTATCTCAACTTACTTAAAATAATATTCACTTTTAATATACTTTATGTACCCTACTATCGTGGTCATGTGGTACCATATAAAATCAATACATACACTATTATTTCATTAAAATATCCATGTAAAAATACATATATTTTCTCATCTTCTAATTTTTCTAATCTCATATAAAGAGTAAAAATTTGCATATGCTTAATTCTAAAAATGGTTAAAATATAACCTTCTTCTGTGAGAAAATAACTTCTATTTTTTTACAATAAAGAAAATCTTCCTTATAAACTTTCTCATATTATGTGTTTAATTCACCATATTCGAAAATAGTAATAATGGTAACTATTCAAAATTATACTTAAAAACTTTTACTAAAATACTCCACTTAAAAGAAAATACTACACTAACATAATATCTAACGGTATCAAGGTTGTAAACTTACAGGGTCTCATAATAACAATGTCTTAAACCCTCTATAACCTCCTAATAGACACAATCCCTTCGAACTTATGGCACATCCTAATGCTAAGGTACGGGATGTAACATGTCTCAATATCGATTGGGTTTATTGATAGTTCTTTATTTTCTTGAGTCTCAGTCTCATTGATTTCCTCATGAATCTCAGGATTGGTTAAATCATGGGTTTCTTTATGAGACTCATTCGTAGTGTCATCTTGATCATTTATTTTTCTTTTTCTATGATTTCGATCCTTAGAACCCAATGGTCTGCCACGCTTTAGGCGTGCTTTTGACTCATTAGTTATGACACTAGAAGATTGTCTAACAGGGACATCAATACGGATTAGAACATTCTCTGCAGGGATATATGATTTTGCTATCCTTTTCAGATCCGTAAATGGGTCTGGCATTTGATTTGCTATTTTCTGCAAATGGATAATCTTTTGCACCTTTTTTTCACAAATAGAGGCATGTGGATCAAGATGCGACAATGGTGAATTTTTTCAAGAATTTTCCCATTTGATTTCACCAATTTGTCCCCCTAATTTTGGTAAAAATGCCTTATCGAATCGACAATCTGCAAATCGAGCAGTGAATAAATCTCCTATTAATATTTCGAGGTAGCGAATAATGGAGGGCGCTTCAAACTCAACATATATATTCCTAACCTTCTTTGGGGACCCATCTTGGTGCGATATGGCTGTGCTACATGCACATATACTGCACATCTAAAAATTCTTAAATGGGATATATTAGGTTCATGACCCAAAACTAATTGCAAAGGAAAACATTTATGAAAATTTGTCGGTCTAAGACGAACTAGCATTGCTGCATGCAAAATGGCATGACCCCAAACAGAAGAGGGTAATCTCATTTTTATGAGTAACGGTCTTGCTATCAATTACAGACGTTTAATCAAAGACTCTACAAGGCCATTTTGAGTGTGAACATGAGCTAAAGTAAGTTTCACTTTTATCCCAATTGATAAACAATAATCATTAAATGCTTGGGATGAAAACTCAGCAGCATTATCAAGTCGAATAGATTTAATTGGATTATCGGGAAACTGTGCCCGTAATCGAATTATTTATGCCATTAATTTTGTAAACGCTAGGTTGCGAGATGACAATAGGCACACATGAGACCATCTAGAAGATGCATCCATTAAGATCATAAAATATCTAAACGACCCACTAAGTGGGTGAATAGGTCCACAAATATCTCCTTGTATACGTTCCAAAAACGCAGGGGATTCAATCCCAACCTTTGTTGGTGATGGTCTAATAATTAACTTGCCTTGATAATAAGAAGTACAAAAAAAATTATTATTTAAAAGAATCTTTAAATTCTTTAATGGATGCCCATTTGAGTTTTTTATAATTCGTCTCATCATAATTGATCCAGGATGTCTTAATCGATCATGCCAAAGTACAAAAGTATTGGAATCAGTAAACTTTTGGTTTACGATAGAATGTGCCTCAATTGCACTAATTCTTGTCCAATATAGGCCGCAAGATAAAGATGGAAACTTCTCAATAACCATTTTCTAGTCAGAGACATTCTTGGTAACGATGAGATATTCGATATTATTCTCATCTATTGTCTCAATATGAAATCAATTTCGACAAATATCTTTAAAACTCAACAAGTTCCTCTTGAACTTGGAGGAGAACATTGCATTCTATTATAAGTATTATTCCATTAGGCAGAGTTATATTAGCTCCTCTAGAGCCTTCAATTAGATTACTACTACCATAAATTGTAGTAACATCTGCCTTACACATACTTAAATGAGAGAAATATTTCTTCTCTTTGAATATTGTATGTGTCGTACATGAATCAATTAAGCAAATCTTTTTATAATTGAACTTTGATCCAAGTTTGCTTTGAGAGATATCCATATTTGCTTTCCATGTTTGACATACAAAAAGAAGTATATGAATAAATATTAGTATTTTCAGAGAAAAGCTAAATAAATAAATAAAGTTAAACCAATATTTCAATAGTGACCTTTTAATGCAATTTCGAGCAAATTTTAATTATGATACAAATAATTACGTAGTAAAAATAATATAATTATAAGTACATTACACATATGACTAATACAACTACAATAAAATTATTTATATGTATAAGTTATTTACATTTTTTCCTACACATTGCATGAAAATAAATTGATCCATATAAGAAAAGAATATACTTAGTTGCTTCTCTTTTCCTTATTCCTAATATTTTATCCATGTACATAAAAAATATTGAGGTCCCGATGTACTAGATTTTTTTTCTTTATTTTTCCCCAAAGAAAGATGGGAATTAAGGGTCAAGTAAGTAACAAAAATTGTTCGAGGGTGCTTGTAAACTTTTTTCTTAAAGAGAATTAAATTAATGGAAAGGAAAATCAAAAGCGTTGAAAGATCACTTAGACTAGGATACTAATTAATTAGATATTACCCCTCGCACGTTTGTGAGATTTGTAAAATATTGAATCTTTATTTTTTTTTCCGAAAATACATATATTTTTAAGAACCACATAAGTAGTATTATTAAGCGCAATAAAAATTACATGATGTTTATTCATTAGCTACTACGAATAAGCAAAAATAACAATCAAACTACTCAATTATCTTTAACCACGGATTCATCACCGATCATGTGGTTTAATTTTTCATCAGGGTGCTCAAAGCAATTTGCCAAATCTAAGTGGGTGATGTTAAATTCATTGTAATAGATAAAATTAGCTTTAGGGCCTTTATTCTTTAGAGATGCTTGATAAAGTTCAACGAAATATTTTGGTATGCGACAAATATTTGCCCAATGCCCTTTTCCACCGCAACGATATCAATCAGTTTTTGAATACTTTGCCTTTGGATTTTCACCTTTCCCTTTCCACTTTTGGAAGGTATTTTTCTTTGGGGAATGATTCACACTAGGAAAATTTCTTCCTTGGCCACGGCCACGGTCACGACCATGAATATGGCCACGACCTTTTTCACGCTTAGCATAATGAGAATACACCTCATCCACTTTAGGCAATGGTGTAGACCCAATGGGTCAATTTTCATGATTTCTCATAAGCAAGTCGTTGTTTCGTTCAACCACAAGGAGAAGAGAAATCAACTCAAAGTACTTCTTGAAACCTTTCTCTCGGTACTGCCGTTGCAAGACCATTTTAAAGGTATGAAACATTGTGAACATTTATTCAAGCATATCATAGTCAGTGATACTATCTCCTCAGAGTTTCAATTTAGAAGTAATTCTGAACATTGCAGAATTATATTCAGAAATAGATTTAAAGTCTTGGAGCCTCAGATGAGCCCAATCATATCGTGCTTGTGGAAGAGAGACCAACTTTAAGTTGTCATATCTTTCCTTTAAGCCATTCCACAAAATAAGTGGATCTTTGACTGTGAGATATTTTATTTTCAACCCTTCATCAAGGTGATGGCGCAAGAAAATCAAGGCCTTAGTACAGTCTTGGGTAGATGCTTTATTTCTATCTTTAATGACGTCTCCAAGACCCATTGTATCTAAATGGATTTTAGCATCCAACACCCATGTCATATAGTTCTTGCCCAAAATTTTAAAGGCAACGAACTTTCTTTTCATAACATCAGTCATAATTAAAAGAGCAGAAAAATTATACCTTATTCTTCTCAAAGAGCTTCTTGAGACGGTAAAGTCTCGTGCTGATAACGTGTTATGAAATAAAAGTAATTTAGTAAAACATGAACAAGAAATGGAGATAGAGAGAAGGAAGAGATTTTATTTCTTCTTCAATTATGTGTATTTTCCTATCTATTACAAGGTCTTTATATAGGAATGAAAAATGAAGAAAATATATCATTGAATATGTCATTAAGCCTTTGAGATGAAGATCATGGAGGAAGAGTAGACATCCACCATAATTTGATATTTCTTATAACAGATGTTGAATTTTTAATAATGCACGCAGTTTAAATTTTAATTTTTTTTAGATGTACGATAACCATTTTGGCCTAAGTTCTCCTTTTTTTTTTCCCTTTCTTTTTATCTTGGTTGAATTTAGTTTTTTTTTTTAATGGAGATAAAAGAAGGTAATTATGACCAATATTTTGGCTAGTGGAGTCTATCTCACATAAGCATAAGCTTATTTGCAAAGTAGACTTTGTTGGCAATATTCTTTGGGACCCAAAAATATTGCATTGTGTGGTAGATATCATTTGCACAAGTTGTATCTTTCTTTTACAACTAAGAGGCCAAGGCTTTTTTGCCTATAAAAGGAAAGGTCATTAGTTCATCTTAAACACACCAACAAGACTTGAGTATTCATTTCTTGTTTCTTCTCCTCCTTTAGTAATTGAGAGTATTTTGTAAGAGAGTTGAATGTTGGGAAACACTTGTGTGACCCTCTTACTTTAGAATTATCTTGTGAGGTTATTCTCTCGGGGATATTTGAGATTAATTAGAGTATTTACTCTAATTTTGTACGCTCTTTTATACTCTTGTTGCTATAGTGAATTTGCTTATCTTTGCTTGTAGGTCACACTGACCGACTCACGTTAAATTAGTATCTTCTTTACATGCTTTAATTGTCGTTGTTATCAACTTGCATTGTCTTCATTATTGTTATTATAACATTGTTTGGCTAAATTACGCACTATCCGAGTTCCCGATCCTAACAAATTGGTATCAGAGCCGGATCTAACCGGGTTAGTTTCAATAGCCAAACTGATTCTAACAAAGACATATATTGAGAAATTTGACCGAAGTGCAAACTTAGGAATGTGAAAATTAAAGATGGAAGCTATCCTAATTTAGGATGGCTTAGATTTGGCGTTGCAAGAAAAGGAGAAGAAGCCAGATAAAATGAAGGACGCAGAGTTTGACGTCATAGACAAAAAATAATAGCAGGTATCGTTTTAAATCTCTCAAGTGAGGTTTTACGTGAAGTTTTTGTAGAAACCACAACCAAAGGCATGTGGGCAAAATTGAAAACCTTATATATGAAGAGGACGGTGAAAAATAGACTTTACTTGAAGCAGAAGCTTTATACAATTCGTATGGGTGAATGTAGCTCTATTCTCTCTCATCTTGACACCTTTGATTTCATTCTTATGGATTTGATTAATATAGATATTGAAATTAAAGATGAGGATCAAGCCGTGTTACTGCTTTGTTCTCTACCCTCATCTTTTAAGTATATAAGAGATACAATACTTTATGCAAAGGATAATATCTCTTATAAGGATATTAAATATATCTTAAAATCAAAAGAACAAATAGATAATGATATTACTAGGGAAGCTAGTGAAACTCAAGCGGAAGTTGGCTTGTTTGTTAGGGGAAAATTCGATTCCATATCCAGATACAATAATTTAGAGTATCGCTATTGTTATAAGAAAGGTCACATTTTCTCCAAATGCTATAAACTGAAAAATAAAGAAAAGCATAAAGAAAAAAAAAATGAGCACAAAAATACTGACACCGTAGAAGCTAGTGTAGCAACTGATGAGGTTGAGGGAACTATATTTTTAGCAATTGAAACTAGTTTCAGATCAGACCATGAGTGGATTTTAGATTCCGGTTGTTCATATCATATATGTCCTAGCAGGGACTTATTTTCTACATATGTTTCGGTTGAAGGTGGAGTTATCCAACTTGATAACAATGTTACTTGTAACGTTATTGGCAAAGGTACAATTTAGATCAGAATGCACGATGGTGGTGAGAACTCTCACCGATGTTAGATATGTTCCTGAGTTGAAGTAAAATCTCATATCTTTGGGCACTTTAGAATCCCTTGGGTGCAAATTCACTCGTGAAGGTGGAGTTCTAAAAAATTTTCAAGGTACTCCTGTGATCATGAAAGTACACAGATCTGATTCGTTGTATACTTTATTGGGATCCACTATTATAGGCCCTACTACAGTTTCGGTATCAGACAACTTGTCAGATTTTGATGGCATTAAATTTTGACATATGCCCATTGGGGCTTTTGCGGAGGTGAATCAAATTTACTATATCAACCAAAATTAGGCCAAGGTGGAGATTTATAATTATGACCAATATTTTGACTAGTGAAGTCCATGTCACATAAGCATAAGCTTATTTGCAAAGTAGACTTTGTTGACAATATTCTTTGAGACCAAACAATATTGCATTACGTGGTGGAGATCATTTGCACAAATTGTATCTTTTCTTTTACAACTAAGAGGCCAAGACTTTTTTGCCTATAAAAGAAAAGGTCATTAGTTCATTTTAAACACACCAACAAGACTTGAGTCTTCATTTCTTGTTTCTTCTCCTCCTTTAGTAATTGATAGTATTTTGTAAGAGAGTTGAGTGTTGGAAAACACTTGTGTGATCCCCTTTCTTTAGAGTGATCTTGTGAGGTTATTTTTTCGGGGGATATTTGGGATTAATTAGAGTATTTACTCTAATTTTTAAACGCTCTTTTGTACTCTTGTTGCTATAGTGAATTTGCTCATCTCCGCTTGTGGACGTAGGTCACACTGACCGAACCACGTTAAATTGATATCTTTTTTATATGCTTTAATTATCGTTGTTATTAACTTGCATTGTCTTTGTTATCGTCATTATAACATTGTTTAGCTAAATTTCGCACTACCCGAATTCCCGATCCCAACAGAAGCTTTGGATGTTGGCATAAAGAAGCACATGACATTTATTTTCAGTGAAGGAAAATGATTTTTTTCCATTAATAGTTAAGACAATGATTTTCTGCCTTTTTTTCTGATTATAATCTTTTTTTTGTATAAGCTTGGAATCGTCCTCGAAAATATTTTCTTGCCCATCTTTCCTATTTATCACGTGCTGGTAATCAGTACTAATTTTTTTGTTAACCCAACGACGAGGAGAACAAAAAGGAAAAAAAACAAAAATAATAAAAGAGTAAAAATAACTATAAAACTAATGAAGATAAAACATACTAATGAGTGATTGAAATCCCTTGACTTTAATTAAAGTATTGAGTTCGATCTTTTGAAATAAAAAAATGGTACAATACAAAGGGCGAAACTCCAATAGGTTACTTTGAGGACCTTTACGGCGGTGTTCCGATCTTAAGGAGTTCGGAAAGAAGGTATGTACAATAGACAAAGACAAAGGAAAGAGGAGATGGAGCTGTCCTCGCTGCTGACCTGGGAGCAGGCTTGCTAACCTTCGGCTATATTGACTAGTGACGAGAAAAGTTGCTTAGAGACCTACGGAGCTAGTGACCAAAGCGGAGTCAATTCATATTAAAATCAGAATGAGGAAATTCAATGTTAATCGCCATCTCTTTGGCACAGAAGAAAGCGCTTTATTCTTCTTAATAAATTCATTTGGCCAAAATTCTACAAGCGATTCTAAAACAATGACGAATAATTCACGTTTGGATAAACATTTTCGTCCAAGTTTGCAAAAATGACAAAGCTTTTCATTTTTTTTGTTGTGTTTTTTTAACTCTTAAGCATCTGAACGCGATAAAAAAAATCTTAAAAGTATCTAAAAAATGATTTGCGAACGTATCCGATTGGCAGGTAAGGTGGTTATAAAAGTAAACAAAAAAATAAAACCTTCAAATTTGGAAACTTCCCTTTCAAAATAGTAAAAATAGCACGGGCTAACCAGTTTTCGGACTAGTAATTCAAAAATAGCCAGCGTTTGCAAAGACATTGAAAAATAGTCACTATTTTGCTGCAACACAGACCGATCCAGCATAATATACTGGAGATTGGTGTACATGTGTATGAACTTCCAGCATATTATGCTGGAACTCCAATACGCGGAAAGTTCGAGCATAATATATTGGAGATTGGAGCACCCGTGTATGAACTTCCAGTATATTATGCTGGAACTCCAGTATATTATACTGGAACTCTAGTATAATATACTGGAGTTATACTGGAATATTTTTCGGATTTTGAACAGTATTTTCGTTCAGATTTATTTTTACATGAAAATTAGCTTAATTTCGATTACTTTTGAAACTGTGACTATTTTTCAATTACTACTTATAAATCTGACTATTTTTGAATTTCTCCTTTCAAAATAAGCTTTTAACAAACGTTTTCTATCTCAAAGTTGATCAGCAATGTAATTCAATTGGTCATAAGAAAAGAAGAAAAAAGCAGTGCATATCCTAATAATATACAATACAATACATCTTTAATACATTGAATTATGAAAATGAAGCATATAGAGTACTTCTATCTAAACATGAATCAGAATAAAATATAACATATATGTTGGGCAAAAGTTTAAAAAAAATAAAAAATAAAAAATAAAAAATAAAAAATAAAATAATAATAATAATAATAATAAGAAGAAGTTCCTAAAGAAAAGTTAAATAATAATAAGGGAAGGGAAAGGAGATGATAATATCAGCTGGCTTGCTCCCAATTTATAATTGAATTTCTATACAGAATGTCAACAACCTTGAAATTAGCAGTCGAATATAGGGAGTTGTGTGATCCAGACTAAGATTCCCAATACAGAATTTAATTGGTTAAATAATACATGAATGCCAGTTCAATTTGAGTTGGTGTTGAGCTCATTTTTGGGACAATATAATTAAGATAACTTAGATTATAAGCCAATGGAATTTATTGCTAACGAGAACTGATACTTTACTGTCACGCTAACCAGACCACATAATAAAACGCTCTGTTAGCTGCTTTGGACTAAACTCCATAAATTTTAAAAATTCGGAGTATTAATTTTTCTTTTATAAGTTTTAAACTTCTTTTCATTTTCATTAGTCTGTTTTTAGCATAATGATAAACTACAGTAACTCTTTAAATAATACTCTGTTCACTTTTACTTGGCTCGTTTTGAGTTTTCACGCCCCTTAAGAAATAATAAATGAAGTGCATAATTTATCATTATACCCATATTAATTGATGCATATTTTATTGGATTTGAAAAAATGAGTTGAAATGAGTAATAAATATTATGGATATAACATGAAAAAAAATTATCTTCTCTTGATATGCGTGAAGTGACAAGTAAAAATCAAAATCTATTTTTAGTATACATACCAAATAAAAGTGAACGGAGAGAGTATATTCTTAAGAAGCTAGTTACTGACTAAGAATTCATTACTGGATTCAAATTCAATACTAGGAAACTTAATTAAATCTTTTGCCTCAATCCTCTTTCCTCCCAACTACGTCTTATTTTTTAATGGACTTGGTATGTTGAAAGTTATTTTTCATGTTATTATGTTCTCTATGAGGAAGTAATTTTATGGTATTTGGTTATCAGAAAATATTTGGGAAAATTATATTTACATCAAAAGGGAAAAAATATTATACAAAATAAAAGTATAACTTGTGAGTTAACAAATAACAAATATGTAACTTGTTGAAAATTGAGTTTTGATGATTAACAAATATGTAATAGATGTGCTGAGTAAGATCCTGGTTCTGCTAGTTGGTTCTTGCTGCGTCCAACATAAAATCTTAGCGATGGTAAGATTCACTGCCGCGTTAGCGGGATCATTTTTCAATTATAATGAGCTAGCAACCCCGTATATGTCACGATCCGAAATTCTCACCTTTAGGACTGTGATGACGCCTAACATTTCACTTGTTAGGCAAGCCAACGTTAAAATAACAATAACCATTTTTTAAAAAATAAATCAAATTAAATGGAAGTCAATTACTAAAATAAAGCGCGGAAGACCATAACAACTGAATCATCCAAATACATCCCTGAATCTGGTGTCACAAGTGCACGAGCTACTAGAATAATACAAACAAAGGTCTGAATAAAATTCAAGTTGTTTGAAAGATAATACACAGATAAGATAAAATAGAAGGGGACTTCAGAACTGCGGACGCTATGCAGTTATACCTCAAGTCTTCTCTAGGTAGCTGAATCCGAGTAAGTCTATGGTATGCTGCTGGGACCAACTCCAAAATCTACACAAGAAGTGCAGAGTGTAGTATGAGTACAACCGACCCCATGTACTCCGTAAGTGTCGAGCCTAGCCTCGGCAAAGTAGTGACGAGGCTATGACAAGACACGTACGTAAACAACCTGTACAAGCATATATAAATGCGAAGCAACAATAACACAATAATTAACAATTTATAAATTTTGGGAGGGAACATGCGAAGGGGAATGATATAGAAATTTCAGCAGGAGAAGTGTCACGTAGCAGCTAATTAATTCATCAACAATAAAATGAGTAACTGATAATATGAAAATGGCACGACACTACCCTTTGTATTTTTACTCTTATTCTTCCCATGAATTTATAAATAAATAATAAGATTGGTACGACATCACTCTTCGTGCTTTAACTCTCTTCTGGCATGGCATCACCCTTCGTGCTTTAACTCTCTTCTGGCACGGCATCACCCTTCGTGCTTTTATACTCTTTGAAAATGGCACAGCATCACCCTTCGTGCTTTTACACTCTTTCTAACCATGAAAAGGATGATATAAATAATATAAATGGCACGGCATCACCCTTCGTGCTTTTACACTTTTCCACAATATTCAACAATAATTAAATCAATAATAATTTCATGAATAATGATCAAATAATCAATAATAAACTTAAGTAGAAATATCTTAATTAAATAGGCAATTATTCAAAAAGAACAAATTCTTCCAGCATGCTCTGACTCAACCACAACGCATAAGTACTCGTCACCTCACATATACGTTGTACCCGCATATTAAATCAAGTAGCAAATAGACAAACAAGTCCTATTCCATCAAGTCAAGGTTAATCACGACACTTACCTCGATTTGCAACCAACTCAAGATTCCAATAAACCTTTGCCTCGCGAATTGGTGTCCGAACGCTTCGAGTCTAGTTACAATTAATTCGATTTAGTCAATACAAATTATAGGAATTAATTCCATATGAAAATATTAATTTTCCAACAAAATCCGAAATTGCACTCAAAAATCGCTCGTGAGGCCCACGTCTCAGAATCTGACAAAAGTTATAAAATCCGAAAGCTCATTCAACCACGAGTCTAACCATATAAATTTTACCAAATTCCGGCACCAACTCGACCTTCAAATTCTCAAATCTTATTTTCAAATCCCTAGGTCCAAATCATCGAATTTCACCTCAAAAATACATAATCTAGTCGAAATACTCGATGATAATTCAATATTATTGACTAACAATGATCACAAGTGATTTACCTCAAGCTTTTCTGTGAATTCTCGCTGAAATATCGCCTCAACCCGTGTTGGAAATGTCCAAAATGACAAAAATTGTCGGAACCCTCTATTTTGTAATTTGTCCAGTGCTTTCACACCTGCGGACACTTAACCGCATCTGCAGTTCCGTTTTTGCTGAGATTGTGGTCGCTTCTGCGGGCTGGCTCGCTTCTGCGGACTCGCTTCTGTGAAGAAGCATTCGCTTCTACGGTCCAATGCCCCCTTAGCCTATGCCGTATCTGCGACCATTTTGTCGCTTCTGCGACATTTCGTCCGCTTCTGCGGACCATCCGCTTCTACGATGCTAGGCTCACTTCTGCTAGCTCGCACATACAGTCAAATATCCGCAGGTGCGATTACACTAGAAGGCCAAAATTTCAGTTTTTTCTTAAGTCCAAATCTTGATCCGTTAGCCATCCGGAATCCACTTGAGGCCTCCGGGACCTCAACCAAATATAACAACAAGTCCTAAAACATCGTACGGACCTACTCGAGGCCTCAAATCACATCAAACAATATCAAAACTACGAATCGCACGTCGAATAGAATTATGAGTTTTTAAATCTTCCAACTTCTATAATTTGCGCCGAAACATATTATATAAATCCGGAATAACCCCAAATTTTGCATGTAAGTCCCAAATTACATGACAGAGCTATTCCCACTTTCAGAATCGAAATCCGAGTCTGATATCAATAAAATTCAATTTGTGGTCAAACTTTGAAATCTTTAAGCTTTCAAACTTCTAATTTTCAATAAATGGCGATAACTCATGCTAGGGACCTCCCACTTAAATTTCGAGCATATGTCCAAGTTTCAAATTACAATATGGAGCTACTGGAACTGTCAAAACACTGATCCGGGTCCATTTTCTCAAAATATTGACCGAACTCAACTTTAATGAGTTTCAAAGTACAAATTCACATTTTTATCATTTTTTCACATAAAAGCTTCCCGAAAAATTATACGGACTGTGCACGCAAGTCGAGGAAAGCTAAATGATGCTATTTGAGGTCTCATAACACATAAATGAATATTAAATTTAAAGATGACCTTTCGGGTCATTACATTCTCCACCTCTAAAACAAACGTTCATCCTCGAACGGAATTAGAAAAAGTACCTGGGCTGGTGAAAAGGTGTGCATATCTACTCCGCATGTCTGACTCAGACTCTCAGGTACATGCTTCAACTGTATGACCTCTCCATTGCACTCGAACTGATGGATATCTCTTAGACCTCAACTGTCGGACCTGCCGGGCTAGAATAACTATCGGCTCCTCTTCATAAGTCAAATTCTTGTCCAATTGGACTGAGGTGAAATCTAACACATGGGACGGATCACCATGATATTTTCGGAGCATAGACACATAGAACACCGGATGAACTGCTAATAAACTAGGCAGTAATGTAAGTCTGTAGGCTACTTCACCTACCCTTTCAAGGATTTCAAAGGGTTATGTATACATAGGGCTCAAGTTGCCCTTCTTTCTGAACCTCATTACTCCCTTCATAGGTAAAACCCGGAGCAATACTCTTTCTCCGACCATGAATGCAACACCATGAACTTTACGGTCGGCATAACTCTTTTTCCTAGACTGAGCTGTGCGAAGTCGATCCCGAATAATCTTGACCTTATCTAAGACATTCTGTACCAAATCGGTACCCAACAACCGAGCCTATCCCGGTTCAAACCAACCAACTGGCGAACGACATCGCCTCCCGTATAATGCTTTATATGGAGCCATCTGAATGCTCGACTAATAGCTGTTATAATAGGCGAACTCTGTAAGTGGCAAGAACTGATCCCAAGAACCTCCAAAGTCTATAACACAAGCGCGAAACATATCTTCCAATATCTGAATAATGCGTTCTGATTGTCCGTCTGTCTGTGGATGAAATGTTGTACTCAACTCAACCCGCGTGCCTAACTCACGATGTACAACCCTCTAGAAGTGCGAAGTAAACTGCGTACCTTGATCAGAAATGATAGATACGGGCACACCGTGAAGGCGGACAATCTCGCGGATGTAAATCTCAGCTAACCGCTCTAAAGAATAGGTAACTGCTACTGGAATGAAATGTGCTCACTTGGTCAACCTATCCACAGTCGAACTTTCTCTTAGTCCGTGGGAGCCCAACAACAAAATCCATAGTGATTCGCTCCCACTTCCACTCAGGAATTTCTAACTTCTGAAGCAAACCATCAGGTCTCTGATGCTCGTACTTGACTTGTTGACAATTTAAACATCGAGCTACATATGCAACTATATCCTTCTTCATTCTCCTCCACCAATAATGTTATCGCAAATCGTGATACATTTTGGTGGCATCCGGATGAATAGAATACCGAAAACTGTAGGCCTCCTCAAGAATTAATTCATGAAGCACATTCACATTAGGCACACAAATACACCCCTGCATCCGCAGAACTCCATCTTCTCCTACAACAACCTATTTGGCATCACCTTGTTGCACCGTGTCCTTAAGGACAAGCAAATGAGGATCATCATATTGTCGCTCTCTAATACGATCATACAAGAAAGACCGAGCGACTGTGCAAGCTAGAACTCGACTGGGCTCTGGAACATCTAACCTCACGAACTGATTAGCCAAAGTCTGAACATCTGCAGCTAACGGTCTTTCACCAACCGGAATATACGCAAGGCTACCTATACTCACAACCTTTCTACTCAAAGCATCGGCCACCACATTGGTCTTCCCAGGATGATACAAAATGGTGATATCGTAATCTTTCAACAGCTCCAACCATCTTCTTTGCCTCAAATTGAGATCTTTTTGTTTGAACAGGTATTGTAGACTAACTATGATCAGTGAATACCTCACACGAGACACCGTAAAGGTAATGCCTCCAAATCTTCAGCGTATGAGCAATGGCTACCAATTCTAAGTTATGAACAGGATAATTCTTCTCGTGAACTTTCAACTTCCGCGATGCATATGCAATCACCCTGTCATCTTGCATCAATACCGCCCCAATCCCAATGCGGGATGCATCACAATACACTGTATAAGATCCTAAACCCGTAGGTAATACCAACACTAGCGCCGTAGTCAAAGCGGTCTTGAGCTTCTGAAAGCTCAACTCATACTCGTCTGACCATCTGAACGGGGCACCCTTTTGGGTCAATTTAGTCAATAGAGATGCTATAGATGAAAACCCCTCCACAAATCGGCGATAATAACCTGCCGAACCCTGAAAACTTCAGATCTCTGTAGCTGAAGTAGGTCTAGGCCAATGCTGAACTGCCTCAATCTTCTTAGGATCCACTTTTATGCCTTCTGCCGATACATCATGCCCCCAAAAGGCAATTGAGTCTAACCAAAATTTGCATTTTGAAAATTTGGCATATAACAGATTATTTTTCCAAGTTTGAAGCACAATTCGAAGATGTTGCTCATGCTCCTCTCGACTGCTGGAGTAAATCAAGATATCATCAATGAATACAACCATAAAAGAATCCAAATAGGGTTTGAATAGCCGGCTCATCAAATCCATAAATGTTTCTGGGGCATTTGTAAGCCCAAATGACATCACTAGGAATTCATAATGCCCATACCAAGTCCGAAAAGTTATCTTAGGGACATCAGATGTCCTAATCTTCAATTGATGGTAACCAGACCTCAAGTCAATCTTTGAAAACACCTTGTCACCCTGAAGCTGATTAGATAAGTCATCAATTCTTGGCAACAGATACTTGTTCTTGATAGTGACCTTGTTTAACTGCAGATAATCTATACACATTCTCATCGACCCATCTTTCTTCTTCACGAACAACACGGGCGCACCCTAGGGTGAGACACTAGGTCTAATGAAGCCCTTATCAAGAAATTCTTGTAATTGTTCTTTTAATTCCTTCAACTCCAGCGGAGCCATACAATATGGTGGAATAGAAATAGGCTGGGTTCCCGGAGCCAAATTAATACAGAAGTTAATATCTCTATCGGGTGGAATCCCCGACAAATCTACAGGAAATACATTTGGAAATTCACGGACGACTGGAACTGAATCCATAGAAGGAACATCCACAATAGAATCGCGAATATGATCCAAATATGCTAGACAACCCTTCTCGACCATACGTCGAGCCTTCACAAAAAAGATAACCCTGCTGGTGGAATGGCCAAGAGCCCCTTTTCCACTCTATTCGAGTTAACCCCGACATGACTAAGGTCATCATTTTGGCGTGACAATCCAATATAGCATGATAAGGTGACAGCCAATCCATACCCAAGATGACATCAAAATCTACCATATCAAGTAGTAGAATATCCACGCTAGTCTCAAGACTCCCAATAGTAATCATACATGAACTATAGACATGATCTACTACAACAGAATCTCCCACCGGCATGGAGACACACACAGGAGAACCTAGAGAATCACGAGGCACAACCAGTTATGAAGAAAAATAGGAGGGCACATAAGAATAAGTAGATTCTGGATCAAATAGAACTGAAGCATCTCTATGGAAAACTGGAACAATACCTGTGATCACGACATCAGATGACTCGGCCTCAGGCCTAGCTGGAAAAGCATAAAATCGGGGTTGGGCCCCACCACTCTAAACCGCATCCCTGGGACGGCCTCTAACTAGCTGGCCTCCACCTCTAACAACCTGACCTCCACCTGTAACTGTCTGACCTCTGCCCCTGGCTGGTTGGGCGGGTGGTGGAACAACTGGTGCTTGAATCATAGCACGAGAACTGATGGTAGGCTATAATCCGGTATTTTAGTCACTTATTGCACTCTAATTTACTGCACTTTACTTATCTTGAGCTTTAATTAATAGTATTTTACACTTATTGTGTGTTTTATGTCGTGTAGGAGTGATTTCAAGTTATTTAGATGTTACATAGCAAATTCAAGCTATTTGAAGCTTTGAGGTCTGAGTAGAAGCCCAAAGGATTAAACCGGAATCGCGTTCGGGGGTCGAGTACCAAGTCCCAATGTCAAAACTGGAAACAAATGAATTACTCTAAGCAAACTACACTACCGTACCGCATGGGGTGGCGCGACTGTGTAAAATATGGCTAGAAAATATTTTGCAATTCATTCTGGAAATTGCCATAAGCGTGCCGCATGGTGTAGTGCGGTAGTGCAAATTTCTTAGAGTATCTTCCCATTTTCGCTGAAAAGGGTATTTTTGTCCGTGATTTATTTGGGGGATAGTTAAATACACGAGAAAAACACCATTTCTGGACTTTTGGACAGATTTCGACCTAAGGAGGCCAAGGAGGCTAAGGAGGAGTTGGAAGAACACAAGCACAAGGATTTCATCATTCCTTCCTCACTCAAGATCCGGGTTGGATTGAATTTATGTTTTCCTATATTTTTGTTATATTTGTGAAGAACTTCTGCATGTCTATGGAGTAGATCCTTTTGGGTTTTGATGGATTTGGTATATTTATGATTGTTTGTGGATTATAACTCTATTTTTATGTATTTGAATCATTTTTGGAATATTTAATTATTTCATCTATATTCACTTGTTCTTGTAATCAAAAGAGGCATAACTTATGATATCCTTGCACTATATTGTTGGCTAAGTTCATAGATTCTTCTAAGTAATTGAAAGAGGCTAGTTGAACTATTGATTAAATCTAATTAGGAGAATAATCGAAAGAGGTTTTCCTAAAGAACGATCCATTACACATTCTTGCATATCTTCACAGAGCTTAAATTGGTTCATATTGTGAGGTTGAACTTAATAGAGTGAGGAGTTTCTACTAAACTTTTATATTGATAATTAAGTGAATTCGAGAAACTCACTTGAACATTAGAAGTGAATTATCTAGAGTTAAATCCTAGACAATTTTCTTGCACTTATTCCGTCAAAACCCTATTTTCTCCCATTGATAACTTCCTTGCTTAACTTTGTTGCTATTTTCATTAGTCAATAGCTGTAGATTTTAGATTCCCAATGAAGGGCGAGAAAGAGAAGACTGCGGTGAGCGAAAAAGTTAAGTGTGGGGTGTACCCAAAGAATGCCGAGAAGAAGCTGTCTGCATGGATGTGTGCATTAGTTCGGGCGCGAGGGATGAAGCCTAACTTCGATTCAAACCCCGACTAGATGTTCAGGGAAGTTGTCCTTACCTATTTCTTTTTATTTGTGTGTCATAGGGAAATGACACAATTTAAAATGTGGGGTAGGGATGTATATTTGTATAAAATGTATAAATGTTTATGTGTGTTTTTGTAATTCATTTGATTGAAAATTTTAAATTTGTTTATTTTTCCCGACGATGGATGTCATTCGACAAGTTTCTTGAGGGATTAAGTCGAAGAAAAAATATATTATTTTTTTAGGTAGTATAATAATTCTCCCTTGGTTTTTCTTTGTGCCGCAGTTCTTTTTCAAGGGTTTTGTTTGAACCGGGTGTAGTTAGTTTTATTTTTTTAGGAGTAAGAGATCTTGTGTTGTGATTTTAAATGAAAGCAATATCTCTTGACTTTATTATGCCTTGAGAATAGTAAGTGCTTTGGTTTTGACGTTTATGCTCAATTTTTGACTCTTGTATAAGTACCTTAAATTGTATGATCTTAACTTTACTTAACTACTTTGATTAGAGTGTCTTGATGAGTCCGATCCCGAGTGAGTTATGTGCCATGTGTGTGTGAGGTTTTGGGTATTCTGTGCAGTGCATTTGATGTATAGAACTTGCCCCTGTGTTTGCAAGGCAAAATAATAGTTTCATTCAGTCTTAGAAATGATATAGGCATTTATTTGTTGATCCAGTTATATGTTTTACCCACCTAATTATTATGTATCTTAGTTAACCCCTTTGAGCCTGTAACCTTGTTTCTTTGGCAGCCACATTACAAGCCTTATCCATTTTACCTCTCGCGAGCACTTGAAATTGTTATGAACTTTGTAAAAGTTAAAGTGTGGGGGTGTTGGTTGGATTTTGAGTGGAACTAATGAAATAGGGAGAAGAATGCACTGTTTTGACAAAATATAAGAGCCACGTGAATTGAAAAAAATATATAGTTGCATTGTGGTGCAAATATTCATTAATCGTGATAACTTTTGATGTATGTGTGCTTAAAGAAGTGGGGAGTTGACGTATATTGATGTAAAGGTGGAGTTATGGTTTGACAAAAGTGTGAGATTTTGAACGGGCAATCTTATGGTACGTCTTTTGTTGCACATGAATGTTATTTCTGAGAGTGAGCGAATTCTTCCTATCTTGAGTTTCTAATTGTTCTTAAACTTTATTGTGTATGGAACTATTGTCTTTTGTTGTGTGAGGGCACTTGATTCATGAAGGAAAGGTAATGTCATTGACCTCTGTGTTAGAGCAAGTGAGCAAGTTATGAAAAATGCATGGTGCTTTTGAGTCAAATCTTGAGGCGAGGATGTTACAACATTGTGCTTAATTTGTTTTGATTATTGTTGGTATGATGAGTTAGGAGAGTTGTTTAAAAAGGTCGTGTCTATGTAAAGTGTAGTTTGATTGCTCGAGGATGAGCAATGGTTTAAGTGTGGGGTGTTGATGATAGGCTATAATCCCGTATTTTAGTCGCTTATTGCACTCTAATTTACTGCACTTTACTTATGTTGAGCTTTAAATAATAGTGTTTTACACTTATTATGTGTTTTATGCCGTGTAGGAATGATTCCAAGTTATTTAGATGTTACGGAGCAAATTCGAGCTATTTGGAGCTTCGAAGTCTGAGTAGAAGCCCAAGGGATTAAACCGGGATCGCGTTCGGGGGTCGAGTACCAAGTCCGGATGTCAAAACTGGAAAGAAATGAATTACTCTAAGCAAACTACACTACCGCGCCGCATTGGGCACCGCAGCTGTGTAAAATTTGGCTAAAAAATGTTTTGCAATTCGTTCTAGAAATTGCCACAAGTGCGCCGCATGGTGCAGCGCGGCATACCGCGCGGTAGTGCATATTACTTAGAGTAGTTTCCCATTTCCGCTAAAAAGGTATTTTCTTCAGGTGTTTATTTGGGGGATAGATTAATACACGGGAAAAACACCATTTCTGGACTTCTGGACAGATTTCGACCTAAGGAGGCCAAGGAGGCTAAGGATGAGTTGGAAGAACACAAGCACAAGGATTTCATCATTCCTTCCTCACTCAAGATCCGAGTTAGATTGAATTTATGTTTTCCTATATTTTTGTTATATTTGTGAAGAACTTCTCCATGTCTATGGAGTAGATCCTTTTGGGTTTTGATGGATTTGGTGTATTGATGATTGTTTGTGAATTATAACTCTATTTTTATGTATTTGAATCGTTTTTGGAATATTTAATTATTTCATCTATATTCACTTGTTCTTGTAATTGAAAGAGGCATAACTTGTGATATCCTTGCACTATATTGTTGGCTAAGTTCATAGATTCTTTTAAGTAATCGAAAGAGGCTAGTTGAATCATTGATTAAATCTAATTAGGAGAATAATCGAACGAGGTTTTCTTAAAGAACGATCCACTACGCATTCTTGCATATCTTCATAGAGCTTAAATTGGTTCATATTGTGAGGTTGAAACTTAATCGATAGAGGAGTTTCTACTAAAAATTTGTACTGATAATTAAGTGAATTCGAAAGACTCACTTGAATATTAGAAGTGAATTATCTAGAGTTAAATCCCAGACAATTATCTTGCACTTATTCTGTCAAAACCCTATTTTCTCCCATTGATAACTTCCTTGCTTACCTTTGTTGCGATTGTCATTAGTCAATAGCTGTAGATTTTAGATTATTAATTATATAAATCTTAACTGTTGATCCTCCTGGATAGTAATCAAGCTACAAACTACGGGAATACTGTTTAAATCCAATCAATGTGGATACGATATTATACTATACTATATTTGACTAGCGAGCACAATTTAAGTGTGTGTTTTGTGCTCGTCAAGAACCCTGCTACTGCAGGCTACCCTGAGACCTGGGGAAAAATCTAGCAATGCGCCTCAGATCACCACAAGTATAACAGGATCTCAGCTGTTGTGACTGCTGACCCTGGAACTGGCCATGTCGACCTAGATAACCACTCTGATGACTCTGGATCAGAGGTGCACTAATAGGAGCTGGTGGTGCATTGTAAGCTAGCTGGTCGGAATGAGATATATGAGGGCCGCGACCACCTGAAGCACTGTGGGATGCCTGGAGCACTGAATGAAAGGGCCTGGGAGGATGGCCTCTACTAAAATTACCCCTGCCTCCAGACGAGGCACCACTGAACCCACCGAACTGACGAGGCCTCTTATCAGACCCATACACTATTTCCTGTGCAAGAACCATCTCGATCCTCCTAGCAACATTAGCAGCCGCCTGAAAGGGAATCTTACTTTTGGTTTCCTTGGCCATCAGAAGCCTAATAGGGTGAGTGAGTCCATTAATAAACCTCCTCACTCTCTCTCCCTCAGTATGAAGTAAAAGGATAGCACGATGGGCTAGATCCACAAAACAGGTCTTGTACTGAGTAACAGTCATACTGCCCTGTTGGAGATGCTCAAATTGCCTGTGGTAATCCTCTCCCAATATGATATGGAGGAACTACTCTAGAAATAGCCGTGAGAACTGCTACCAAGTCAATGCAGGCGACCCAACTGATCTGGTTAACATATAATCTCTCCACTACCTCTTGGCGGAACCCGTCATATGAAATACACCAAAATCGACCCCATTGGTCTCAACTATACTATAACAATCCGGCCGGCCGTTTCGAGTATTACAACTCTATGTTTCCCAATTACTGCTAAATTTGTACTTTATAGTTGTTATATGACTTGTCTGAGTAATTAGTTCAGGTCCGGTGAGGTCTTGGAATAAATTAGAATACTTAGTTCCAAACTTTAAAACTTAAGTTAAAAAGGTTGGCTGGATGTCGATCTATGTGTAAACTACCCCGGAATAGAATTTTGATGATTCCAATAGCTCCGTATGGTGATTTTGGATTTAGGAGCGTGTCTAGAAAATTATTTGGAGGTTCGTAGTTAAATTAGACTTGAAATGGCAAAAATAGAAATTTGAGTTTGGAAGTTTGACCGGGGAATTGACTTTTTGATATCGGGGTCGGAATCCAATTTTGAAAATTTGAATAGGTCTGTTATGTCATTTGTGACTCATGTGCAAAGTTTGAGGTCAATCGGACTTGATTTGATAGGTTTCGACATCCAATGTAGAAGTCTAAAATTTTTAAGTTCATTAAACTTGAAACGGGGTATGATTCGTGGTTTTAGCCTTGTTTGATGTGCTTTGAGGCTTCGACTAAGTTCGTATGATGTTTTAGAACTTGTTGGTATATTCGGTTGAGGTTCCGGGGGCCTCGGGTGAGTTTCAGATGCTTAACGGATCGAAATTGCACTTGTGTAATATGCTGAAGTTTTTCAACTTCTGGTGTCATCGCACCTGTGGTGGGGTTGGCCGTAGGTGCGGACACGCATGTGCCAGTGGAAGATCGCAGAAGCGGAATTGGGCAGCCCAGGCAGGATTCGCGGGTGCGGAAGGATTTACGCAGAAACAGCTATGCTTCTGCGGTGGGAAGATGCGCAGGAGTGATGTGGTCGCAGGTGCAACGCGTTGGTCGCAGGAGCGCATCCGCAGGTGTGGTCCTCCTCTCGCAGAAGAGGACTCAGAGGACTTAAAGTCAAGTCCGCACCTGCGATAGAAATTCCGCAGGTCAAGCGTCGCAGGTGCAACTAAGAGCCCGCATGTGCGAAATCGCTGGGCAGAAAAGGCTAAGTTCGAGGGTTTTATTCCATTTTCAATTTTGGTACTTTGAGAGGTCGAACTGAGGTGATAATTCAAGGGTTTTCAGAGAAAGCTATTGGAAAACGATTCTTAACTCATTTATGGTTATACTCCATTAATCTATAGTTAATTTCATCACTTAATTAAGGAATTTGGTTGAGCAATTTGGGAAAGAAGTTGGAAAGTTCTTCAACTAAGTTTTGATCCGGATTTTGATATCGGATTTGGATAATTTTGGTATGGCTGGACTCGTAGTTGAATAGGCGTTGAATGGACGGTATCTCGGCCGATTTTTGAGTTAAATTTTAGATTGTTGTTGCAAAATTTGTATTTTCATATGGAATTTATTCCTATTATTTGTGTTGACTGAATCGAATTAATTATGACTAGATTCGAGCCGATCCGAGTCAGAAAATTGAGGGAAAGGCATTTCACTTGACTGATTGAGCGTGATTCGAGATAAGTTGCTTGTCTAACCCATTTGGGGGAGGGGGGGGGGAGAATCACCTAAGGATTTGATACTGTTGTAACATTTTGTGATATGTGAGCGCCGTGTGCGTACACAAACTAAATTTAGAAATATCGGTTATTGCTGAGTAGTCTTCTTTTAAATTCTTTAATTGAGTTGCTTTAGTATATGTAGTGTTCATGTTTAGCCTAGTATCACATGTCTACGTGCCTTAACTCTTACTTGCAATATATGCAACATGCTTAGCTGAATTACCTGCTTCTTTGATTTGATTTAAATCTTTTAACTGTAAGATTCTTGCTGAAAATTTATTGTTCCTCCGACTACTTGCTGTATACTTATTTTGGGACTACGAGGCGGTTCCTCGGGAGATCCCCCTGTATTGCATATTTACTTTGGGACTACGAGGCGGTTTCTCGGGAGATCCCCCTGTACTGCATATTTACTTTGGGACTACGAGGCGGTTCCTCGGGAGATCCCCATGCACTACATATTTACTTTGGGACTACAAGGCAGTACCTAGGGAAATCCCCTTGCATATTTTCTTTTGAGATTACGAGACGGTATCTCGGGAGATCCCCTGTTGAGCATTTACTTTTGGGACTACGAGACGGTATCTCGGGAGCGCCCCAGTTGTTTACCTATTTTTGATGTGTTGTTCTCTCTTCAGTCATTTCATTATACTATTATATCCTCTCTCATATTTTTCTATTATTTTCAGTAGGGCCTGACCTGACCTCGTCACTACTCTATCGAGGTTAGGCTTGACACTTACTGGGTACCGTTGTGGTGTACTCATGCTATACTTCTGCATATCTTTTTGTGTAGATCCAGGTACTGCTTACTAGTCTAGATATCAGTGAGCTACCTGTGTGCGGAGACTTCAAGGTACATTTGCCAGCGTCCGCAGACCTCGGAGTCCCCCTCTATCCATATCATGTTGTTTCCTTATTTTTGTAGACTATGATGTATAGAGACATTTAGTATTCCTCTTAGAAGCTTGTGACTTGTTCTACCGGGTTTTGGGAGATTGTAGTTCTTTGACTTGCAGTTTTCATTTATTACAACTATTGAGGTTTGAGTTTCAAACTCTTATTATGTTATTCCGCAATTGGTTAGGCTTACCTAGTCTTAGAGACTAGGTGCCATCACGACATCATATGGAGGGTGAATTGGGGTCGTGACAAATTGGTATCAGAGCTCTAGGTTCATAGGTATCGTGAGTCACAAGCCAGTTTATTGGAGTCTTACGGATCGATACGGAGACGTCTGTACTTATCTTCGGGAGGCTATGGAACTGTTAGGAAAAATTACACTCCTTGATTCCTTGTCGTGCGAAAATTGTTTATTTCAAAATTCTAAAGTATTATATTATATTCTCTCACAGAAGATGAGGACACGTATAGGAGGATCTGACGACCAGGCACCCGCGCCCCCTGCTAGAGCCGCAAGAGGCCAGGGTAGAGGCCGAGGAAGACCACGTGGTGCAACCAGAGCACCTGCACGAGATGCTACAGCAGAGCCACCAGTAGCTCCAGTTTGAGAGCGGGCACCTGAGATGTCTGTTACTACCCCTGCACTTCAAGAGACTCTAGCCTAGTTTTTGAGCATGTTCAGTACCTTGGCTCATGCTGGACTGATTCCACTTGCTCCTGCCACATCTCAGGCCGGTGGAGGAGCACAGATTCCTGTCGCCGATACTCCAGAGTAGCGGGTTCAGGTCGGCCAGGTTCCAGAGATTATACTGATGCAACCGGTAGCTCCAGCTCAGCCGGAGGTTAGGGCAGCAGTTTCTGAGGCAGAGCAGCTCAAACTCGAGAGGTACAAGAAGTACCGCCCTCCTACCTTCAGTGGATTGGCGTTAAGGGATGCCCAGGAATGTTTGGAGGAATGTCACCGTATTCTCCGTACAATGGGTGTAGCGAAGTCGAGTGGGGTTTCTTTTACTACATTTCAGCTTAGAGGAGCAGCCTATTAATAGTGGCGTACTTATGAGTTGGGTAGTCCAGCTGAGGCAGCTTCACTTACATGGACTTAGTTCTCGGACATGTTCTTAAGGGAGTATGTTCCCAGAGTCTCAGAGACGCATGTCGCGCGTAGTTTGAGCAGTTTCTCCAGGGTGCTATGACTGTGTCAGAGTATGTAGTTCGCTTAAGTGATATGGACCGACATGCATCAGCCTTGGTTGCCACAGTTCGAGAGAGGTTTCGTCGGTTTATCGAGGGACTCCACCCCAGTATCAGGCTTACCATGGCTCGGGAGTTGGAGATGGATATTTCTTACCAGCAGGTTGTGAGTATTGCTAGAAGATTAGAGGGTATGCTTTCTCGGGAGATAGAGGAGAGGGAGGCCAAGAGGTCTCGAGAGTCTGGTACTTATAGTGGTACTCGTGTCCTATCTGCAGTTAGTCATGGTAGGGGTTATGTGAGTTGCCCCGTTCATTCAGCACTTCCAGCTTCCAGTAGTATCCCGGCCCCTTCTAAGCCCAGGAGCCTTATTATACACCGCCAGTATCTAGTGCGCCTCCTACACGGGTTGCTTTTAGTGGTCAGTCCAGCAGACTTGGCCCGAGCCAGTCACAGTAGCCATGCCCTCCGAGAGCTTGTTTTGAGTGTGGCGACACTCGCCATATGGTGAGGGATTACCCCAGACTTAGGAGGGGTAAACCTCCAAAGACTTCTCAAGCACCGCGTGGTCCACCGGGTCCTTAGGCTATGATTATAGCACCAGCTACTACTCCACCTGCACAACCAGCTCGAGGTGGAGGTCGGGGGGGTCGAGGTCGCCTAGAGGGGGAGGCCAAGCCAGATATTATGCTCTTCCCGCTCTTACAGAGGCAGTTGCGTCCGACTCTGTCATTATAGGTGTTGTTCCAGTCTGTCATAGAGATGCGTCAGTTTTATTTTATCCAGGATCCACTTATTCCTATGTGTCCTCTTATTTTGCCCCGTATTTGGGCGTATCTCATGATTTTAGAGTTTTCCTGTTTATATGTCTACACCTGTGGGAAATTCTATTATTGTTGACCGTGTGTATCGGTCGTGTTTGGTTGTTCTTAGTGGTTTTGAGACCTGAGATGCCTTATTATTGCTCAACATGGTAGACTTTGATATTATTTTGGGCATGGACTGGTTGTCGCCCCATTATGGTATTCTTGATTATCACGCCAAGACCGTGATGCTGGCTATACCAGGATTACCGTGATTAGAGTGGAGAGGTACCTTAGAGTATACTCCCAACAAAGTTATTTTATTTCTTAAAGCTCAACGAATGGTTGAGAAGGGGTGTGACGCGTATCTAGCTTATGTGAGAGATGTCAGTATTTATACTCCTACAGTTGAGTCAGTCCCAGTAGTGAGCGATTTTCCAGATATATTTCCAGCTGATCTTCCGGGAATGCGCCCGATAGAGATATTGACTTCAGTATTGATTTGTTGTCGGGCACTCAGCCCATCTCTATTCCTCCATATCATATGGCTCCTCCTGAGTTGAAGGAGTTGAAGGAGCAGTTACAGGAGTTGCTTGATAAGGGCTTCATTCAGCCCAGTGTGTCACCTTGGGTGCTCCGATCTTGTTTGTGAAGAAGAAGGATGGTTCTATGCATATGTGCATTGATTATCGCAGTTGAACAAAGTCATAGTGAAGAACATGTATCCATTGCCTCGTATTGATGACCTATTTGATCAGTTACAGGGTGCCAGGGTATTTTCAAGATTGACTTATGTTCCGACTATCGTCAGTTAAAGCTTCGGGAGCCAGATATCCCGAAGACTGCTTTCAGGACTCGGTATGGTCACTACAAGTTCCTTGTGATGTCATTTGGGCTGGCCAATGCCCCAACAATATTTACGCACTTGATGCACAGTGTGCTTCGGCCCTATCCTGACTCATTCGTCATTGTGTTTATTGGCAACATTCTGGTGTACTCCCGGACTTAGGAAGATCATGAGCAACACCTGAGGACTGTGCTTCAGACCTTGAGAGAAAAGAAGTTATATGCAAAATTTTTAAAGTGCGAGTTTTGGCTAGACTTAGTGGCATTATTGGGTTATGTAGTATAGAGTGATGGGATCAAAGTGGATCCGAAGAAGGTTGAAACAGTGCAGAGTTGGCCCAGACCGTACTTAGCTATGGAGATTCAGAGTTTTCTTGGTTTGGCGGGGTATTACCATCGATTTGTAGAAGGTTTCTCATCTATTGCAGCGCCTATGACCAGGCTGACCCATAAGGGTGCTCCGTTCAGGTGGATAGAGGAGTGTGAGGAGAGCTTTTAGAAGCTCAAGACAACTTTGACTACAACCCCAGTATTGGTATTGTCTACAGGTTTAGGATCTTATACTGTATATTATGATGCATCGCGGATTGTTCTCGGTGCGGTGTTGATGCAAGACGGTAGGGTGATTGCCTACACGTCCAGACAACTAAAGGTGCATGAAAATAACTATCCTGTCCACGACCTTGAGTTAGCAGCTATTGTTCATGCCTTGACGATTTGGCGGCACTATTTGTACGGTGTCCCTTACGAGATCTACACCGATAACCGGAGTTTGCAGCATATGTTCAAATAGAAGGATCTTAACTTACGTCAGCGGAGGTGGATAGAGCTGCTTAAGGATTATGATATCACCATTTTGTACCATCCTGGGAAGGCCAATGTGATGGCCGATGCTTTGAGTCACTAGGAGGAGAGTTTGGGGAGCTTAGCATGTCTACCAACAACAGAGAGGCCATTGGCATTGGATGTTCAGGCCTTAGCCAATCAGTTTGTTAGATTGGATATTTCTGAGCTGAGTTGAGTGTTGGCTTGTATGGTTTCCCGGTCTTCTCTTTATGATCGTATCAGGAAGCGTCAATTTGATGAGCCCCATCTATTTGTCCTTAAGGATACGGTTCAACACGGTGATTCTAATGAGGTCACTATTGGAGATGATGGTGCACTGAGGATGCATGGTAGGCTATGTATTCCCAATGTAGATGGTTTGCGTGTGTTGATTCTCCAGGAGGCTCACAATTTGCGGTATTCCATTTATCCGGGTATTGCGAAGATGTATAAGGACTTGAGGGAGCATTACTGGTAGAGGAGAATGAAGAAGGACTTAGTGGAATAGGTGGCTCGGTGTCTAAATTCCTAGCAGTTAAAATATGAGCATTAGTGGCCAGGTGGATTGCTTCAAAAGTTAGAGATTCCGGAGTGGAAATGAGAGCGGATCACTATGGATTTCGTTGTTGGGCTTCCACGGACTCGGCAGAAGTTTGATGCAGTTTGGGTGATAGTGGATAGGCTGACCAAGTCAGCTCATTTCATTCCTGTGATGACTACCTATTCTTTCGAGCAGTTGGCTCGAGAAATCTGCGAGATCATCAGGCTTCATGGTGTACCGGTATCTATCATCTCTGACCGAGGTACACAGTTTACATCACAAATCTGGAGGACCGTACAACATGAGTTGGGTACTCAAGTGGAGTTGAGCACAATATTTTATACTCAGACAGATGGATAGTCCGAGCGCACTATTTAGATATTAGAGGATATGCTCCGTACGTGTGTGATGGAGTTTGGAGGTTCATGGGATCAGTTCTTGTCACTTGTGGAGTTTGCCTACAAAAACCGTTATCAGTCGAGCATTTAGATGGCGCCGTATGAGGCCTTATATGGTAGGTGGTGTCGGTCTCCAGTGGGATGGTTCAAGCCGGGTTAAGCTAGACTATTGGGTACGGACTTGGTTCAAGATGCTTTGGAAAAGGTTAAATTGATTCAGGATCGGCTTCGTACAGCTCAATCTAGACAAAAGAGTTATGCAGATCGGAAGGTTTGTGATGTTGCATTCATGGTTGGTGAGCGGGTCTTGCTCTAGGTTTCGCCCATGAAGGGTGTTATGAGATTTGGGAAGAAGGGAAAGTTGAGCCCTAGGTATATTGGGCCTTTTGAGATCCTTGAGAGTTGGGGAGGTGGCTTACGGACTTGCATTACCACCTAATCTCACTGCAGTTCATCCAGTGTTCCATATTTTCATGCTCCGGAAGTATAACGACGATCCATCTCATGTGTTATACTTTAGCTCAGTCCAGTTGGACAAGGATCTATCTTATGTTGAGGAATCAGTGGTTATTTTGGATAGACAGGTTAGAAAGTTGAGATCTAAGAGCATTGCTTCAGTAAAAGTATAGTGGATGGGTCATCCGGGAGAGGAGACGACTTGGGAGACCGAGCATGATATGCGCATATGTTATCCTCATCTTTTCACCACTCCAGGTATAATTCTAAACCCGTTCGAGGACGAACATTTGTTAAAGATGGGGAGAATGTAATGACTCAGCCGGTCGTTTCGAGTATTACAGCTTTATTTCCCCAATTACTACTAAATTTGTGCTTTGCAGTTGTTATATGACTTGCCGGGGTAATTGGTTCGGGTCCAGTGAGGTCTTGGAATGAATTGGAACACTTAAATCCTAAGTTTAAAACTTAAGTTAAAAAGGATTGCTGGATGTCGACCTATGTGTAAACGACTCCGGAATAGAAGTTTGATGATTCCAATAACTTCGTATGGTAATTTTGGACTTAGGAGCGTGTCCGAAAAATTATTTGGAGGTCCGTAATTAAATTAGGCTTGAAATGGCAAAAATAGAAATTTGACTTTGAAAGTTTGACTAGGGAGTTGACTTTTTGATATCGGGATCAGAATTCAATTCTGGAAATTTGAATAGGTCCGTTATGTCATTTACGACTTGTGTGCAAAATTTGATGTCAATCGGACTTGATTTGATATGTTTCAGCATCGAATGTAAAAGTTGAAAATTCTTAAGTTCATTAAGCTTGAAATGGGGTATGATTCGTGGTTTTAACGTTGTTTGATGTGATTTGAGGTTTCGACTAAGTTCGTATCTGTGAGCACGTAATTTTTGGCCGACTAAAATATTCCTACAAAAATTCACAAATAGATTTTTTCTTAATTGTTTTAATTTTTATAATAATTTTTAGGAATTTCTTGTTAATTGTTGCTTGTATTTAGTTGCATATTTCACATTTAAAAATCATGAGAAAAATATAAAAAATGTCTAAAATATTTCATGCATAGCATTTTAGGTCTTAATTGCATTTAGGATTTAATTACATAAGTTAATTGCATTATTAAACAAAAAATCAAAAATATTGGACATTTTTACATTTTTAGCTTTCAATTGCAAATTAGTAATTTTCTTTCATTAGTCTTAAGTTAATTAATTATTTTTATATTAAAAATAGATAATTAATTTAATTTTACAAATTAGATTCGATATAGGACTTAGTTTAGGATTTTTTTTAAAATTAAATATATTAAGCTAAAAATCAAGAAAAAAAAGAAGAAAACTTGCTTAATTCCGGATTGGGCCACAACCATTTTTAGTGACCCAATTGCCCCAAAATCACCCAAATCCGCCCAGCCCAATCCCTTTGACCCATCAATTGACCCACGACCCGTCTGCCAAACCCGCCCCATCTCCATCTTCAATCTGAGCCCTTTATTCTTTTAAATATAACGGCCCCTATTCCTCCTCACTATTATATTTAAATCTAATTATAACTCCCCCCCAAATCCTAAACCTAAATCCCAAGACCCCAAACGGCGCCACCCATCCTCCGCCACTCTGCCCCCGCTCAACTCGCCCGAACTCAGGCGAGTTCACCCCCAAACGCGTGCACGTGATCCCTCATCTCTCCCCCTCCACGTCACCCGTCTCGTAACAACCCCTGACAAAAAATATTCCCTTCTCCCCTATGACTCACGTGCTCTTGATCTTGAGAACGATTTTGGATAAATGGTAGCCGTAGGATCTGAGGGATTCAAGATCCTAGGCCTCCATTTGTCCGATTTGGTTCACAAAGAAAGGGATTGGATTTTTTGTGAATTTTCGGATGGGGAAAGGAATTTCAGGGCATGACTTGGAAAGAAAAGTAGGGAAGCTTCTAGTTTAGCTATAAATAGGAGGATTTTTCAGAGAATGAGAGGATTATTTTTGGGCAGAAAATTTTAGGAAAATTAGGGAGTGCTCTTCTTCTTCTCGATTGTCATCTACGGTTTTCTTTTAAGTTTAAGTGTCAAAAATACAAAAAAAAAGAGTCCAATTCAATTTGTAATCTTCTTCTTAAAATTCTAGAAAAGCCAAAAAATCATTTTTCGCTTTTTAGTTGAGTAAAAATTCGATATCAAATCTGGAAAAAAAAAGTTCTATTTATTCGTCATTGATTTTGAATTTGATATCAAAAAATGGATATGAGTTGAGGTTCGAAGCTGTTTCAATTCACCGTCCGGAGTTCTGGTTGTGGTTCAATTTTCTTTTGCTGTTTGAACTTAGCATTTCTGGACAACATTTACTTTATACAGATTCATTCTATATATATTAAAGGAAAATCATTTCAGGTTCACCCTTTCCCTTTCTTCTATTTGTTTGCTGTTAATGTGTTGTATAGGAATATTGAAAGAGCCATTTTAAGATGGAATTGAAATTTTAGTCTGTAGTAGTCAGATGTTGGTTGTGATGGAGATATTCACGTTACAAATATTGAGGTCAAAAATTGATTAAAATTTATTAGATTTCTTGAATATCTGCATAATATTTGGTTCTTATCGAAACCTGATCTAACTTAGTTCTGTTCATGTTTGTGGTTTTGATGTTTGGATCTTTGTTCTTCTTGTGTATTTGCGCTTGATTGCTGAAGCATCTAGTAGCTGAAAACAATAATACTTGCTTTCAAATTTTTTTTTCTAAACATGGAATATGTGGGAAAGATTCATTTGTATCTGGGGAGATTACTCTAAAATGGACGAGTTTCTTAATATTAGAATAATATTTTTTCATGATAAATGGATTAAAAAATGGTTTAAAAGTGAGGCTCCGCCTGTTTCTTTCTCTGTTTAAGTTAAGAGTGGCAAGTGGGCCGGTCCCGGGCCTAAACGGGCTAAGTGGTCCGGTCCAAACGGTCCCGGTCCCGATCTCGAGCCGGTCCCAAATTAAACGGGCTAAACGGTCTCGGGCTAAATGGTCTTTTTATAGGGACCGGCCCGGGATCGGGACCGGGACCGTTTGGTCCCGGGCTAAACGGTTCCGGCCCGCGGGCTAAATGGGCTAAGTGGGCCCAACAGATTTAAAAAAATTAAATAGAAATTAGAGACAAAAGGATGTTAAAAATAATATCTAAGTCTAAAGACAAAAATATTATAAAAAGATATGCCTTGTAATTTTATTATAGCATTAAAAAATATGGCTATTTTAAAACTAAATGGGTTAAGTGGGCTATTGTAAAAAGATATGCCTTGTAATTATAAAAAGTTTGGGATTAAAATAAAGTTGGGGGGAGGGGGAGGATTAAGTGAGCCATTGGGACCGTTTGGCCCGCTAAGGGACCGGTCCGGTCCCGGGCCGGTCCCGGTCCGGTCCCGGTCCCTGGCGGGCTAAATGGTCCCGAGCCTGGCAGGCCCAAATCATAGGACCGGCCTACGAGACCAGCTCAGGCCCACTAAAACCGGATCAAACGTTCTTGGCCCGTTTAACCCGTTTGGCCCGCGGTCTCAGGTCGGTCTCGGGCCTGGACCGGCCCACTTGCCACCCTTAATTTAAGTAGTACATTTTGTCGTCATTTTGTTCAAGAACTCTGCTCATGGTGTTAAAATGGCCTTTTTATTTTCTCTTTTTCCTTTTTGATTTTCTTTTAGTTTCTTTTTGCTATTAAACTTTGTAATTGAACCATGGGCACTCTTAATGTTTGAGATTTGGTGAGTAGGACAAGTAATTAGATTGTTAAGATAAAATTGTAAATTCAAGTTTGGTTAAATATGATCCTTTGTCTCCAGTTTTCTGGAATTTTGTTTATCTATTTATTTGATCTCCCCTTCAATGGTTTGAGTGTTTAGTTGCTGGAAGATAATTTTATTTGTTTGGACATTTGTGCGGAACGTGACGGGTATATGGGAAGGGGGAAGATTGAGTCCGTAGCAATTTTATCTTGCATCACATGCTTTGGGATTGGACTCGGTCTAAGTGCATGAAAATATGGATTTTAAAAGGGAATGAGCATGAAATCTCTCTTAGTAAAAGTACTCCATAATTACTGGCCTTTTCACAAACAATCACCGAATTAGGGACTACACAAATTATGAATACCGTAGTTTACTTTAGGCGCGTTAATAATAATCATCGTGACTATGGGTACGGTTCCCGTGGCATGGTCACGATATATAAATTCCATTCGGGTGTGCATTTCATGTGACCCGACCATAGCTTCAAACAACAATAAAATTAACATGTTGTGAATCGCGGGTGCGTTTCACGTGGCGCGATTCGCAATGTGTACTAAAATCAAAAATTCAAATTCGTGTGTGCATTTCATGTGACCCGATCATAACTTCAAAAACTAATAAAATAAGCATGTCGTAAATCGCCGGTGTATTTCATGTGGCGCGGTTTGCGACGTGTGCCAAAATGATAACTGTACGACATCGTGACTTGTTCCAAAAATAATTCCATAAATACCAAAAACGGTTAAAAGTTAAAAATGCGCAATAGGTCCTAACACGTAAGTAATCAGATAATTAAGCCAATCAATAATAGTTAAACGACCATGCTAAAATCACGGAACCCGAGAATGCCTAACACCTTCTCCCGGGTTAACAAAATTTCTTACTCGATCTTTTGATTTTCGCAGACTTTAAACGGAGTCATTTTTTCCTCGATTTGGGATTTTAAAATCAAACGGTGACTCGGAACACCAGAAATTATCCCAAGTGGTAACTCTGATAAATAAATAATCCCATTTCGATTAATGTCACTTTATTTGGAAAAACTCCTTATCCCCTGCGGGAAAAAAAGGAGGTGCGACAGCTCTGGCGACTCCGCTGGGGACAAAAACCTAGAATCTCTGGTTCAGGGTTCAGAATTCAAGCTTAGAATGACTGTTATGCTTGGCCTTTTTGTTTATTTAATTAATTTTTATGTGTTTGAGCCTAATGTGCTAAATACCGCTTTTTATCGCTTTGATATTGCTTGAACTGTATATAAAACTGTTACGAAACCCTTCTTCCCTCTGAGTCTTCTAAATCTTCTGGGAAGTGCACGCTGACGTGACTTCTTTTCTATTAGTGTCTTACTCTAATTTAGAATGAGGATCGGATCAGTTACAAAGCCGGATGGACTTTTGGTTCCCGGTACGTTGGCCCCCCCGGCTCGAATTGTCCGCTCGGGTAAGCCAGGTCTAGAATAATACACCTAGGTTTTTAAACCTAGAATAACATAGCCTCATGCTGGATCCCTAGTAGGTACGTATGTTTGCATCACGTGCATTTGACTTTGGGGACTCAACACAGGGGTTGGGTCCGTCTAGGACAGTTGTACCCAATTTAAAAGACCATTTTGATGCATTTTTACATGCTACTTGTACATTTATCAGTTTCGGCTTGTATGTTGATCGGCTTTTAGAGTAGGGAAAGAAAATCAAGCAAAACCAAGAAGTGAGGTAGGATAGAGAAACATCCGGTTCTAAAAATACCAATGTTCAAAATATCCCGAAACTCTGCCGAAATTTTAAAAAAGAGAAAAGAAAAAAGAAGAGTCTTTCAAAAATAAGTCCTATTTTTTCACGCGTCAAAACTCACCGAACTACGTGGGTTTGATTCTCACCAGGTGTGGGATACGTAGGCAACCCTCATCGGGTCCAGCCCCCTTTTTACAAAAATAATCAAAATAGGGAAATGTTGTCATAAATGAAGTTCGGCGATGCCGTTTTTGCCCAAATAGCCAGAAATGTCTCGACGGGATGCCGGAAGACTGTTTTGCAAGAATAGCCACTCATGGTTTTTTTTTTTTAAAAACAATAATTAAAAAAATAAAAAATTTGGCCACTTAGCAAACACAACCCTAAAATCTTCTCCTCCGAAGTGTTGAAGGGCCGTATTGCAAAAGTAGCCGTGATTTGTTGTCGGTTGGATTTTGCAAAAAATATTCTTTTCATGGTAAGTTTTCTACAAAATTTTAATCTGGTCACCCTAATTTAAAAATGTGCAGAATAAGCACCGTTCAAAACTTACCTGTGAAGGTTATGGATCAGATTCCACTGGCACTCCACATGTGGTGGGAGGATTTGAGAAAATAAGGACGAGACATGGTCAACCAATACCTGGAGGCGCTCACTAGACTATTGAAAATTCAACATAGAAGGGACCTGATAGAGGCATTAGTGGCATTCTGGGACCCCGCTCATAATGTTTTGCACTTCTCAGATTTTGAGCTTACGCCTACCTTGGAAGAAATTGTTATACTGGGAGCAAGGAGGGATTAAGACACAAGTACCTGGTATCTCCAAGGATTGTTACTCCCCACAAGTTTCTAGACGCACTAAAAATAAGCAGACAAATCAAGATTGGAAGTCTAGCAGGTGGAACTTCCACTTTTCATTTTCTATACCAGCGATACGGGTATTTAAGGGAATTCAAAGACCCGAAAAATGGACTCTGCAGTAAAGGAAACCGATCAAAATGGGAGACCCATAGATGTTTTGCGTTCATGGTGGCATTTTTAGGCCTTTTGGTGTTTCCAAGGGAAGACGAGCATATTGATTTACGGGTAGCTGGGGTTGTCCACGTTCTGACTACTCAGTCTAAGAGTACCCTCGCACCCATGATCGTATCAGATATATTCCGAACCCTCACATTCTGTAAGGCCGGAGTCAGGTTTTTCAAGGGATGCAATCTGCTGTTGCAAATGTGGATGATCAAGCACCTTTGTCACCGTCCTCGATACATGAACGATAGGTTTACAGGGAAACACCTGTGAGGAGCGAGAGAGATGAAAAACTCATAGGCAACCTAAGGATGAAGGTGCATCACTATACGGATGACTTGACAAAGGCCGAAAGAGACTTGTTAAATGCTCAAGAAAAGTTGGCCAAAGGTGCGGAAGAACAAGCTAGATTAGCCCACCAGCTGAAGCAGAAATATGACAAAGAAGTAGCAATTTTACAGAAAAAGCTGGTTGCCCTTGAGAATGAAATGGTCAAGCAAACAAAGGATTTCAAGGTAGAAAGAGAGCATTGCTACGCATTGATTTATCAACTACAAGAAAGCATGCAACAGTTACAAGACCAAAACAACACAGATACACAAGTGTTGGAAGCTCGAGCCTAGCAGATTGGACGTTTGCTTCAAGAAAAGGGTGTCATCAGATTGAGGATTAAAGAGATAACTAATTATGTTGTAATGAAATGCCATGAATGTGAAGACATGACCATGTCTATATTTTTTGCTTCTGTGATGACATTCGTTGGCCAGGTGATGGTTGACCTAGATCACTTCCAAGAAGATATTGCCCGTAGGCCCGTGCAGAGACCGGTTGATGTCCCGCAGGCCCCCAGAGTACCAGTGGAGGCTCTTATGTATTTTTGATTGTTCAATTTTTGAGTCTGTATTTTACTTTTTCTCGAGTTTTGTTCGTCTTTGTCAAGGTTGTTTATTGCTTTATTTTGAGTATGTAGATTTTCCTTTGTAGTCATCACTACTTTTAAGTCCTTGTAATAGAAAATCCAAAAAGATGTCTTTTATAAATAAAATATTGAAACCCCCCCAAAAAAAATTCTTTTCTTTCATTTTGCATTTATATCCCTAAACTACGTAATGATCTGATTCATGCGGCGTCATGATACGTAGGCAATCCCCATAAGATTCGATCATAGTCCTAATAAAAAAAAAGAGAAAAGAAAACAAAAAGAAAAAAAAAGAAAAAAAGAGAGGAAAAAAAAAGAAGAGAGAAGAAATAAAAGAGGGGCCGGACAAAAGAAGAAAAGAGAATGAGAATTAAAAGAGCGAAAAACAGTAAAAGGAGAGCCGGGATGAAACACACAAGCCGTCGCAAAGCATTTAGAAATGTTTAACTGCTCAGGTGCATTGCATCCCCAATATACGATTCCCTATCTGTTAAATGCTTCAAAGCTGACCAAGTTGTTGTGTGTGCATTAAGACAGGTTCTGTTTAGGTGGTTAGTTTGTTGGCATCCTAGCAAGTCACCCCTATAACACCAGATCAAAGCGCAAGAAAGTCATGGCCAGCAAAGAAACAGACACAGGAGTTGTTGACCCACCGAGGGAGATGGTAGAATCCGAATCTGGCCTGAAAGAAAAGGTCCATAGTTGAAGCATCAAATGGCAGAAATGTATCAAGCCTGGATCAGGGGGCATCCTCCACCTTCATTCCCCGCTAACTACACAGAAAATCCCGCTTTCATCCCACCACTGTCACAAGCCCAGGATCCCATTACTGTTGATCTTTCCCCTCAGCATGCACCGGGCTTTACCCCTTACCACCACTACCCCGACGCCTAGTCCCAAACTTTTCATGCTCCACCAGCCAAAACAACCGCATACCCTGCTCCGACATCTGCACCGGGCTTTACCCCTTACCCAATATTATGCTCCAGAACCAACTTCCAAAGTCACGAATCCTTATTCCTACACCCCTCACTTTGAACCTTCTGTTGAAATTGAGAAACCATCCCGGAACATGGAGCAGGATGAGATATTCAGGAAAGTGAAGAGTTTAGAGCAATATTTGAAGAACATGCAAGGGATAGGAAGTCAAGTAAGTGTGGCTTACAAGGATTTATGCTTATTCCCTGATGTCCAACTGCCTGCTGGGTTCAAGATGCCCAAGTTTGACCTGTACGATGGACATAGAGATCCCGTGGCCCATTTGAGAGGCTTTTGCAGCAAGATGAGAGGCGCCGGTGGGAGAGACGAATTATTAATGGCGTATTTCAGTCAGAGTCTGAGTGGGGCAGCTTTGGAATGGTACACCCGCCAAGACGCTACCAGGTGGTACACATGGGATGACTTGGCTCAGACCTTTGCTCGGCACTTTCAGTATAATATAGACATTGTCCCGGATCGCCTATATTTGACCAAGGTAGAGAAGAAGCCCAGTGAGAGCTTTAGGGAATATGGTTTCATATGGAGAGAACAAGCTGCACGGGTTAATCCTCCAATGGAAGAAGATGAGAGGGTCAAGTACTTTCTTCAAGCACTAGAGCCTACTTACGTTGGCCATTTGATCTCAGCCATAGGTAAGTCCTTCAACGATGTGGTAAAGATGGGAGGAATGGTGGAAGAGGGACTCCAGTCAAGCAAGATCATGAGCTACTCCGCCAAAAAAGCAACCACACAGGCAATTCAAAGTGGCACCGGAAGCCTATTAGGCAAAAAGAAGAAAGATGATGTCACTATGTTTGTATCTGGATCATGGCGTGGCCCAATGGGTTCACCTTATCAGTACACACAACCTCCACCCCAACCTTAAACCTACATCCAAGCTCCATATAATCCATCCCAACATTATTTCCCACCACAAGACCCTCAATATTCAGTCAGACCACCCCAATACCATGTTCACCACGCACAATCATATGCTCAACCCCATCCTTACCCGCAATGGCATGCTCCAACTCCACAAAATCCTTATCCACCCTTACAACTATACCGAAACCCTACTGGTCCAAGCTTTCGACCGAGGCCGGATTATAGAAAAGAGAGGCAGCAGCAGAAAAAAAACTTCACCCCTCTTGGAGAGTCATATACCAGATTGTTTCAAAGTTTGAGGCAGTTGGACGTCTTGAGGCAGATTGAGCCAAAGATACCAAATCCACCTCCAAGGAACCTTGATTATTCCCTCAGATGCACATATTGTTCTGATGCCCCAGGGCACGACACAAAGAAGTGTTGGCATTTGAAGAGGGCAATCCAAGAGCTTATTGATACAAATCAAATTGTGGTGCAGAGCCCGGAGGTGCCAAACATCAACCAAAATCCTTTGCCGGCCCATGCAGAGACACATATGATTGAGATAGTTCATAAGGATGGGGAGCACAAAAATTCTTCCACGTCTATCATGATGATCCGTGATAGCGAAAGTAATTCAGTTAAGTTTCCAGATTTTGCAAAAGCAGTGCCCTTGACAGTTGAAGGGGTGACGGAGAAGCTAAGCACGCTCAACATGAAGCCATCTGTATTGGTTGTGAAAGGGCCTCCGGATGATGTTGGAGCGAGCCAGGAAAAGCCAAAAGTGGCCGTGCCAGGGACCCGGGGCAAGCCTGTCATAATCGTGGAAGGTGCTCGTATTACCCCCATTATTATTAAGCCAGTGACCCAGTTACCAATGGTTGACACAAAGGTCGTCCCGTGGAATTACAAACAGGTGATAGTGATATATAAAGGGAAAGAAGTAGAGGAAGAAGTCAATGAAATTGGAGGACTGACTCGTTCCGGGAGATGTTTACCCCAGAGAAACTGAGGAGAGCAAATCCATTCAAAGATGGCTACATCCCAGTAAAGAAGTCGGTCACCGAAGAAGAGGCTGAAGAGTTCCTGAAAAAGATGAAAATGCAAGACTATTCCATTGTGGAGCAGTTAAGGAAAACACCAGCTCAGATCTCTCTTTTGTCTTTGCTGATACATTCAGATGAACACCGCAAAGCCCTGATGAATATTTTGAATGAGGCTCATGTTCCTGATAAGATCATGGTGAACCATTTGAAAAAGATTGCTAACAAGATCTTCGAAGCAAACAGGATCACCTTCTCAGATGATGAACTTCCTATGGAGGGTACAGAACACAACCGCGCTCTTTATCTCACAGTGAAGTGCGAGGATTCTTATGTCTCAAGGGTATTGGTTGATAACGGTTCTAGTACAAAATATTTGCCCTCTGTCCACTTTGAAAAAGTTGAAGGTCAGCATTGAAAGGATCCGTGTGAACAACATATGTGTTCGAGGTTTTGACGGAGGAGGGAAAGATTCCGTTGGCGATATAATGCTCGAACTGACAATAGGGCCAGTTGAATTCATTATGGAGTTCCAAGTGCTAGATGTGGCCATCTCCTACAACTTATTGTTGGGCAGGCCCTGGATACATGCTACCAAGGCAGTCCCATATTCTCTGCACCATATGGTAAAGTTCGAGTGAGACAGACAGGAAATAGTTGTGCACGATGACGAGAACTTATCTGCTTACAATGACACATTTGTCCAGTTTATTGAAACTGAAGATGATAAAGGGCCTTGGGTCTACCAAACTTTCGAAACAATGTCAGTTGAGAAGATTCTTGAGGGAGAATGCTTTCCAGGTCCGAAGCTACCCTCCGTGTCCGTCATGGTAGCAAATGAAATGCTGAAGAATTATTTTATGCCGGGCAAAGGTCTGGGTTCATCTCTACAGGGTATTATGCATCCAGTGTGTCTACGTGAAAGTCTTGGTACATTTGGTTTGGGATTCAAGCCCACAGGGAAGGATGTGAAGAGGGCTAAAAAGTTGAAAAGGAAGGCATGGTCACTTCCTAAGCCTGTTCCACACATCGCCAAGGCTTTTGTCAAGCCAGGGGTCATAAAACACCCAATATCAGCGGTCCCAAAACCTGTGGTTGACTTTGATGAAGAGTTGATCAAGAGGTTCTAGAGTCCATTTGATGATGTTAATATGGTAGAAATCGGGAAAGGTTCCAGTAATGCCGATGTGCAGCTTATTGGGCCAAATGTGAAGCTTAGCAATTGGAAAGCTACTCTTCTCTCCACCCGGAATGAGTTTTGGTAGTTTGCTTTATTTTCCTTTCTATCATCTGGGTTATTCCAGGGTTATAATCCAGATTTTTATTATAGCTTATTTTGATGTACAAACCCTTCTATCCTTTTATTTTCAATGAAATACAATTTCACGTTTTTCATTATTCCTAATAGCGTTTCATTTTTTTTTCTCTGTACAGTTCTTTTTATGCTCGTTTCAATGACATGACATGCATGAGAAATTTTCAGCCAAATCTTAAAAGCCAATCTAATTCTAAAATAACAATCCAAGAAGTAGAGTGTGATGATGAAATAAAATATGATGAAGAAGCAGCATTTGAGGAAATCAGTAGAGAACCAAAACACTTTGAAGGAAAACCCAAGCCCAATTTGAATGAAACTGAAGCAATCAATTTAGGAGATCAAGATAATGTCAGGGAAACCAAGATAAGTGTGCATATGGAACCACAAATCAAGGAAGAAATAATCAAAGCACTGTTTAAATAAAGAGATGTCTTTGCATGGTCGTATGACGATATGCCAGGTTTGAGCACTGATTTGGTAGTTCATACATTGCCAATTGATCCTGCATTCCCTCATGTCAAGCAAAAGTTAAGAAATTCAAGACTGACATGAGTGTGAAGATTAAAGAATAAATCACAAAGCAACTTGGGGCAAATGTCATTCGGGCCACTCAATATCCCACTTGGTTAGCCAATATGGTGCCAGTACCAAAGAAGGATGGTAAGACCAGGGTGTGTGTTGATTATCGTGATCTCAACAAGGCAAGTCCAAAGGATAACTTTCCATTACCGAACATCCACATTATGATTGACAATTGTACCAAGCATGAGATCAGGTGTTTTGTGGATTGCTATGCGGGATATCACCAGATCCTGATGGATGAGGAAGACGCAGAAAAAATAGCATTCATCACGTCATGGGGTACATATTGCTACCGGGTAATGCCATTCAGTTTGAAAAATACTGGGGCAACTTACATGAGGGCAATGACTACCATATTTCATAACATGATACATAAAGAAATTGAGGTTTATGTAGATGATGTGATAATAAAATCAAAGAAGCAGTCCGACCATGTTGGGGATTCGAGAAAGTTTTTCCAAAGGCTCCGCAGGTACAACCTCAAGCTCAATCCGGCGAAATGTGCATTTGGTGTCCCGTCCGAAAAACTGTCGGGATTCATAGTCAGTCGATGCGGTATTGAGTTGGACCCATCAAAGATCAAGTCCATCCAAGAATTACCACCGCCAAAGAATAAAACTAAGGTGATGAGCCTGCTCGGGAGGTTAAACTACATCAGCAGATTTATTGCTCAACTCAGAACGACTTGTGAGTCCATTTTTAGGCTGTTGAAGAAGAATGCTATGGTTAAGTGGACTGACGAGTGTCAGGAAGAATTTGATAAGATCAAGAGGTACCTGTCAAACCCACCTGTGCTGGTCCCGCTAGAGCCTGGGAGACCTTTGATTCTCTATCTGACAGTGCTGGATAATTCTTTTGGTTATGTACTGGGTCAACACGACATCATAGGCAAGAAAGAGCAAGCCATTTATTATCTCAGCAAAAAGTTCACTCCTTATGAGGTTAAGTATACTCTTCTTGAAAGGACGTGTTGCGCCATGACTTGGGTAGCACAAAAGTTGAAGCATTATCTGTCGTCCTACACTACTTACCTCATTTCTCGCATGTATCCTCTAAAGTATATCTTTCAGAAGCCTATGCCTATAGGAAGACTTGCAAAGTGGCAGATTTTACTCACATAATTTGACATCATCTATGTGACCCGAACCGCGATGAAATCCCGGGCCTTGGCCGAGAATTCGGTGGATGAAGAGTATGAACCATTGAAGACTTATTTTCCTGATGAAGAGGTAATGTATGTTGACGAGTTTGACCATGAGAAAAAACCCGATTGGAAACTCTTCTTTGATGGAGCTGCTAACACGAAATGCATCGGAATAAGGGTTGTACTCATTTCTGAAACAAGGCATCATTACCCCGTAACAGCTCAACTTCGATTTTATTGCACCAACAACATGGCTGAGTATGAGGCATGCATTATGGGTTTGAGACTAGCTATAGACATGGGAGTTGAGGAAATATTGGTTTTGGGAGATTCAGATTTGTTGGTTCACCAGATTCAGGGAGAATGGGAGACTCGAGATTTGAATCTCATACCGTATTGATAGTGCCTGCATGATCTTTGTCAATGATTCAGGTCAATAGAATTCATGCATATTCCCAGGATTCATAATGAGATCGCCGATGCTTTGGCTACTCTAGCATCAATGTTACACCATTGGGATAAGACTTACGTCGACCCTCTGCATATCCAAGTCCGTGATCAGCATGCCTATTGCAACGTGGTTGAGGAAGAACTTGATGGTGAGCCTTGGTTCCATGATGTCAAGGAATACATTAAGTCGGGGGTATATCCGGTACATGCCACAAGTGATCAAAAGAGAACCATTCGACGCCTCGCTAGTGGATCTTTCTTAAGTGGGGGAATCTTGTACAAGAGGACTCCAGATCTAGGACTACTAAGGTTCATAGATGCTAAACAAGCTTCTACCATCATGGACGAAGTGCATTCCGGAGTTTACGGACCGCATATAAGTGGGTATGGTTTGGCAAAGAAAATTCTTTGAGCAGGTTATTATTGGCTCACCATGGAATGAGATTGCATCAGCTTTGTTCGCAAATGTCATCAATGCCAGGTGCACGGTGATTTGATTCATTCCCCGCCATCTGAGTTACACACAATGTCTGCACCTTGGCCTTTTGTTGCTTGGGGCATGGACGTCATTGGACCAATTGAGTCGACAACGTCAAACGGGCATAGGTTTATTCTGGTGGCCATTGATTACTTTACCAAGTGGGTCGAAGCTGTAACTTTCATGTCCATGACCAAGAAGGCGGTGGTAGATTTTTTTCATTCAAATATCATTTGCCGGTTCGGAATTCCCAAGTTAATCATCATAGATAATGCTGCTATACTCAATAGTCATTTGATGAAAGAGGTATGCCAACTACTCAAGATTATGCATCGAAACTCCACTCCGTATCGTCCTAAGGCAAATTGAGATGTTGGGGCTGCTAACAAGAACGTAAAGAAGATATTTCGTAAGATGGTGCAAGGTTCCAAGCAATGGCATAAAAAGTTACCTTTTGCTTTACTGGGTTATCGCACTACAGTTCGCACTTCAGTAGGTGTAACTCCTTATTTGCCGGTATATGGAACTGAGGCAGTTATACTCGCGAAAGTTGAGATTTTATCCCTTCGGATTGTTGCTGAAGCTGAAATTGATGATGATGAGTGGGTCAAAACTCGACTGGAGCAGTTGAGTTTGATTGACGAAAAAAGACTGGCAGCAGTATGTCATGGTCAATAGTATCAGAAAAGAATCGCAAGAGCATACAACAAGAAGGTGCGTCCCCGAAAATTTGAAGTGGGCCAGTTGGTACTAAAACGCATCCTTCCACATCAGGCCGAAGCTAAAGGCAAGTTCGCCCCAAACTAGCAGGTGTCGTTCATTGTGACAAAGGTGTTGCCCAATGGTGCTTTGTATTTAACAGACATAGAAGGGAATGTATGGATATGGCTATCAATTCTGATGCAGTCAAGAGATATTATCTATGACTTCTTTTCTTATCTTCAATCGCATTTTGTACTAGGCATGTTCAAAGTTGGAATGATTAAGGCATTTTATTCTGATACCCCAAACACTTTTATCATTTGCTACCCCTTTGTGAGCCTTATTTAGTTTCTTTCATACCCCTCTTTTGGAATCAGAAGTAGAGTTAGAAATTGAAAATAAAAGAAAAGACAAAAAAGAAAAGAAAAAAAAGAAGAAAAAGAGAAAAGCAAAAGAAAGAAAAGAGAAAAGAAAGGAGAAAAAGAAAAAGAAAAAGAAAAGCAAAGTAACAAAAACAAAACAAATTTTACTAGTTTGAACTACATTCAACCTGATTCCTTTTAAGGATATGTAGGCAGCCTTACACGGTTCGGTCCCATCAAAATAAAAATCTAAAATTCCCCAGATTTGAAGAAACTGGGGCAGAAGTTTTAGTTTTGTAAAACGATCTGATTCCAAAAGTTATAATTTTGAACCCTTTCATCTTAAATTATTTTGAGCCTTCATACCACCCTTTCTTTCTAACCCTGTCCAAAACCTATACTACAGTCTAAAGAAAGACCTTCTGATCAACTTTGAGGATGCCAAGTCAAGTGAGATAGAGGTATGATTTACATCATGGGTAGCACCTTTGTTCATGGGCACAAGGAAAAATAGATAAAATGAGAGAGTCTTATCGGTGAAAACCCTCACGGGCACCATAAGACGATGATGAGTTGAGAAAATTTAAAATGAGAGAGTCTTATCGGTGAAAACCCTCACGGTCACCGTAAGGCAATGGTAAGTTGAGAGATGAACAAATAAGAGAGGTTTGCTGGTGAAAACCCTTCGAGGCACCACGAGCCGAATGAGGTTCGAGATTTTAGAGAGGAATTGGATTATGGAAATCCCAATTTTGAGGTATGGAGACGTGGCATGAGCTGAAATATGATTGGTTGGATGGATTAGGCTGATCAATCCAAAATGCATGTCATGATCATTGGAGCCAGTTGCTTCACTCAGATAAGTCTCTTCTCCACTCTTCTACAAATAGTTATCTTTGTTCAAAATTTTCGTCTTTATTCCTAATTCACGAAGTCACTTTGCTTCGTTTCTTTTGGGTCTATTCTTCTAAGTCTCTGTCAAGTGAGTCTTTTTTAAGCAAGCAAGAAAGGACTTTAAAGCCTATTACCAGCTTCTAGTTGCACAAGGCGAAGTTCGACCAAATCACATCACAAGTAACATGATTCAGAACGAGCAATAAGGTGATAACTGACGCAGTACATTGGAATCCTGAAGCACCACCACGAACGCTACCGCGCGTCCGCCTGCGGTGCGGTAAGGCACCACCCTGTTATGCTAGGGTGATTCGAAAATTCAAGGAAATGTAGAGGTTCAACAATTGTCTGAATAAAGAGGCCATATAACAAATTGAGTGTAAGGGATTCAGATTCAGAGGGTTTCGGTGGTCAAGGTTCGATCAAAACATCAAACAATTCTTTGTTAGCTGAAGCAGCTAATCAGAATGAAGCGTGGCAGCGACATAAGCAGATACCTTCAGCAAGGATGCCACAAACTAACCACCACATTTTTAAACTGACGAAATTTTCTTTGAGTGAAACAGGGGCAAGAAATTTTGTTTGCTGTGTAGGGATACTCCATGAGGAAAGCATGTTCCAGATAAGTTCAGTTTTAGATTTTCAGGACCCTCTTGGATAATGGGATTTAATTTCAAGTTTTTAGGACCCTCCTAGATAATGAGATTTAATTTCAAGTTTTCAGGACCCTCTTGGATAATGAGATCTAGTCTTAAATTTTCAGGACCCTCCTGGATAATGGGATTCAACTAACACTCAAGAATGTTCCTGGCATAAACTGGGGCAGAAAATTTTCTCTGTTTTGTCTGTGTTGTCGTGATTGTAGGCGCCCACCTGGAGAATGAGGGAACTTATTTCAAGTTTCAAGGTAGTAGCAGGCGCCCACCTGGAAAATGAAAAAATTTATTTCAAGTTCAAGGCATTAGCAGGCACCCACCTGGAGAATGAGGGAATTCATTTCAGTTTTAAGTGAGCATCAGGCGCCCACCTGGAGAACAAGGGAATTCATTTCAGTTTTAAGTCAGCATCAGGCGCCCACCTGGAGAACGAGGGAATTCATTTCAGTTTTAAGTCAGCATCAGGCGCCAACCTGGAGAACGAGGGAACTTATTTCAAGTTTTAAGTCAGCATCAGGCGCCCACCTGGAGAATGAGGGAATTCATTTCACGTTTTAAGTTAGTAGGCGCCCACCTGGAGAATGAGAGAATTTATTTCAAGTTTTAGGTCAACATGAGGCACCCACCTGGAAAACGAGGGAATTTATTTCAAGTTTTAGGTCAACATCAGGCACTCGCCTAGAAAATGAGGGAATTCATTTCAAGTTTTAAGTCATCAGGTACCCACCTGGAGAATGAGGAAATTCATTTCATGGTTTAAGTCATCAGGCGCCCACCTGGAGAATGAGGAAATTTATTTCAAAGTTCAAATTATTGACAGTCGCCCACCTAAAGAATGAGGGAATTTTTATTTTCAAATTTCAAGTAAGCGTCAGGCGCCCACCTGGAGAACGAGAAAATTTATTCCAAAGTTCAAATTATTGACAGGCGCCCACTGGATAATGAGAAAATTTTTATTTTTAAATTTCAAGTCAGCGTCAGGCGCCCACCTGGAGAATGAGGGAATTTATTTCAAAGTTCAAATTATTGACAAGAGCCCACCTGGAGAACGAGAGAATTTTTTTTTCAAATTTCAAGTAAACATCAGGCACCCATCTGGAAAACGAGGGAATTCATTTCAAGTTTTAAGTCAGCATTAGGCACCCACCTGGAGAATGAGGGAATTTATTTCAAGTTTTAAGTCAGCGGCAGGAGCCCACCTGAAGAACGAGGGAACTTAGGCGCCCACCTGGAGAACGAGGGAATTCATTTCAGTTTTAAGTCAGCATCAGGCGCCCACCTGGAGAATGAGAGAATTTATTTCAAAGTTAAAATTATTGACAGGCGCCCACCTGGAGAATGAGGAAATTGTTTTTTTTCAAATTTCAAGTCAACATCAGGCACCCACCTGGAAAATGAGGGAATTCATTTCAAGTTTTAAGTCAGCATCAGGCACCCATCTGGAGAATGAGGGAATTTATTTCAAGTTTTAAGTCAGCGGCAGCGCCCACCTGGAGAACGAGGGAACTTATTTCAAGTTTTAAGGCAGCATCAGGCGCCCACCTGGAGAATAAGGGAATTCATTTCAGTTTTAAGTTAGCATCAGGCGGCCACCTGGAGAACGAGGGAATTCATTTCAGTTTTAAGTCAGAATCAGGCGCCCACCTAGAGAACGAGGGAATTCATTTCAGTTTTAAGTCAGCGTCAGGCTCCCACCTGGAGAACGAGGGAACTTATTTCAAGTTTTAAGTCAGCATCAGGTGCCCACCTGGAGAATGTGGGAATTCATTTCACGTTTTAAGTTAGTAGGCACCCACCTGGAGAATGAGAGAATTTATTTCGAGTTTTAGGTCAACATCAGGCACCCACCTGAAAAATGAGGGAATTTATTTCAAGTTTTAGGTCAACATCTGGCACTCACCTGGAAAATGAGGGAGTTCATTTCAAGTTTTAAGTCATCAGGCACCCACCTGGAGAATGAGGGAATTCATTTCATGGTTTAAGTCATCAGGCGCCCACCTGGAGAATGAAGAAATTTATTTCAAAGTTGAAATTATTGACAGTCGCTCACCTGGAGAACGAGGGAATTTTTATTTTCAAATTTCAAGTAAGCGTCAGGTGCCCACCTGGAGAACGAGAGAATTTATTTCAAAGTTCAAATTATTGACAGGCGCCCACTGGATAATGAGAAAATTTTTATTTTCAAATTTCAAGTCAGCGTTAGGCGCCCACCTGGAGAACGAGGGAATTTATTTCAAAGTTCAAATTATTGACAAGAGCCCACCTGGAGAACGAGAGAATTTTGTTTTTCAAATTTTAAGTCAACATCAGGCACCCACCTGGAAAACGAGAGAATTCATTTCAAGTTTTAAGTCAGCATCAGGCACCCACCTGAAGAATGAGGGAATTTATTTCAAGTTTTAAGTTAGGGGCAGGCGCCCACCTGGAGAACGAGGGAACTTATTTCAAGTTTTAAGCCAGCATCAGGCGCCCACCTGGAGAACGAGGGAATTCATTTCAGTTTTAAGTCAGCATCAGGCGCCCACCTGGAGAACGAGAGAATTTATTTCAAAGTTAAAATTATTGACAGGCGCCCACCTGGAGGATGAGGGAATTATTTTTTTCAAATTTCAAGTCAACATCAGGCACCCACCTGAAAAATGAGGGAATTCAGTTCAAGTTTTAAGTCAGCATTAGGCACCCATCTGGAGAATGAGGGAATTTATTTCAAGTTTTAAGTCAGCGGAAGGTGCCCACCTGGAGAACGAGGGAACTTATTTCAAGTTTTAAGCCAGCATAAGGTGCCCACCTGGAGAATGAGGGAATTCATTTCAGTTTTAAGTTAGCATCAGGCGCCCACCTGGAGAACGAGGGAATTCATTTCAGTTTTAAGTCAGCATCAGGCGCCCACCTAGAGAACGGGGGAATTCATTTCAGTTTTAAGTCAGCATCAGGCGCCCACCTAGAGAATGAGGGAACTTATTTCAAGTTTTAAGTCAGCATCAGGCGCCCACCTGGAGAATGAGGGAATTCATTTTAGTTTTAAGTCAGCATCAAGCACCCACCTATAGAATGAGGGAATTTATTTCAAGTTTTAAGTCAGTGGCAGGCGCCCACTTGGAGAACGAGGGAATTCATTTCAGGTTTTAAGCCAGAATCAGGCGCCCACCTGGAGAACGAGGGAATTCATTTCAGTTTTAAGCCAGCATCAGGCGCCCACCTGGAGAACGAGGGAACTTATTTCAAGTTTTAAGTCAGCATCAGGCGCCCACCTGGAGAATGAGGGAATTCATTTCAAGTTTTAGGCCAGCATCAGGCGCCCACCTGGAGAATAAGGGAATTTATTTTAGTTTTGTGTCAGCATCAGGTAACCACCTCGAGAACGAGGGAATTCATTTCAAGTTTTAAGTCAGTGGCAGGAGCCCACCTGGAGAATGGGGGAATTCATTTCAAGTTTTAAGCCAGCATCAGGCGCCCACTGGAGAACGAGGGAATTTATTTCAGTTTTAAGTCAGCATCAGGCACTCACCTGGAGAACGAGGGAATTCATTTCAGTTTTAAGTCAGCATCAGGCCCCCACCTAGAGAATGAGGGAACTTATTTCAAGTTTTAAGTCAGCATCAGGCACTCACCTGGAGAACGAGTGAATTCATTTCAAGTTTTAAGCCAGCATCAGGCGTCCACCTAGAGAATGAGGGAATTCATTTCAGTTTTGTGTCAGTATCAGGACCCCACCTGGAGAACGAGGAAATTCATTTCAAGTTTTAAGTCAGCATCAGGCGCTCACCTGGAGAACGAGGGAATTTATTTCAAGTTTTAAGTCAGCATCAGGCACCCACCTGGAAAACAAGGGAATTTATTTCGAGTCTTAATTCAGCATCAGGCTTCCACCTGAAGAATGAGTGAATTCATTTCAAGTTCAAGTAATTGGCAGGCGCCCGCCTAGAGAATGAGGGAATTTATGTCATTTCAAGATTCAAGTTAGAGGTAACATAATCTCGCCTAAAGAATGCAAGTCGACAACTCGAGATGCACAACAGAACTGTGGAAGATTCAAGATCAAGTTTCTGAAGACATATAGATAGGAATCTTGTAACTCATAGCTGATAGACTTGCTTAGTTTCTTTTCATTTTGATTTCGGTGTAATAAGGAGTTCAACAAGCAGTAGCAGCAGCAACATGAGTGAAATCACAACTTCTCGGTAGTCCCACTTACAAAAATTTCCAGAACTACACTGACATGCTTCCTTTATAGCCAAGGATATGTAGGCAACCTCCAAAGCAAGGTTCGGTCAATCCTTTTCAAAATGCTTCCCATGGAGTATCCAAACGGACAAAAATCGCTCATATTTGCTCACTGTATCTTTTCTTGAAAACTCTTCGTGTTTTCGAGCAAAGGGGGGTAGCTGTGAGCACGTGATTTTTGCCCGACTAAAATATTCCTACAAAAATTCACAAATAGATTTTTTCTTAATTATTTTAATTTTATAAGAATTTTTAGGAATTTCTTGTTAATTGTTGCTTGCATTTAGTTGCATATTTCACATTTTAAAATAATGAGAAAAATACCAAAAATTTCTAAAATATTTCATGCATAGCATTTTAGGTCTTAATTGCATTTAGGATTTAATTGCATAAGTTAATTACATTATTAAACAAAAAATCAAAAATATTGGACATTTTTACATTTTTAGCTTTTAGTTGCAAATTAGTAATTTTCTTTCATTAGTCTTAAGTTAATTAATTATTTTTATGTAATAAATACACAATTAATTTAATTTTACAAATTAGATTCGATGTAGGACTTAGTTTAGGATTTTTTTAAATTAAATTTATTAAGCTAAAATTCAAGAAACAAAAAAAAGAAAAGAAAACTTGCTTAATTCCGGATTGGGCCACAACCATTTTTAGTGGCCCAATTGCCCCAAAATTACCCAAATCCGCCTAGCCCAATCCCTTTGAACTATCAATTGACCCACGACCCGCCTGCCAAACCCGCCCCCATCTCCATCTTCAATCTGAGCCCTTCATTTTTTTAAATCTAACGGCCCCTATTCTTCCCCACTATTATATTTAAACCTAATTATAACTCTCCCCAAACCCTAAACCTAAATCCCATGACCCCAAACGGCGTCACCCCTCCCCCGCCTCTCTGCCGCCGCTCAACTCGCCCGAACTCGCCTGAACTCAGGCGAGTTCACCCCCAAACTCGTGCACGTGATCCCTCATCTCTCCCCCTCCACATCACCCGTGTCGTAACAACCCCTGACAAACAATATTACCTTCTCCCCTATGACTTATGCGCTCTTAACCTTGAGAATGATTTTGGATAAATGGTAGCCATAGGATCTGAGAGATTCAAGATCCTAGGCCTCCATTTGTCCGATTTGGTTCACAAAGAAAGGGATCATATTTTTTGTGGATTTTCGGATGGGGAAAGGAATTTCGGGGCATGACTTGGAGAGAAAGGTATGGAAGCTTCTAGTTTAGCTATAAATAGGAGGATTTTTCAGAGTATGGGGGGATTGGTTTTGGGCAAAAATCTTTAGAAAAATTAGGGAGTGCTCTTCTTCTTCTCGATTGTCATCTACGGTTTTCTTTTAAGTTTAAGTGTCAAAAAATACAAAAAAAAGAGTCCAATTCAATTTGTAGTCTTCTTCTTAAAATTCCAGAAAAGCCAAAAAATCATTTTCCCCTTTTTAGTTGAGTAAAAATTCGATATCAAATCTGAAAAAAGAAGAAGTTCTGTTTATTCGTCGTTGATTTTGAATTTGGTATAAAAAAATAGATATGAGTTGAGGTTCAAAGCTGTTTCAATTCGTCGTACGGAGTTCTGGTTGTGGTTCGATTTTTTTTATGTTTGAACTTAGCATTTCTGGACAACATTTGCTGTATACATATTCATTCTACATATATTAAAGGAAAATCATTTCAGGTTTACCCCTTCCCTTTCTTCTATTTGTTTGCTGTTAATGTGTTGTATAGGAATATTGAAAGAGCCATTTTAAGATATAATTGAAATTTTAGTCTGTAGTAGTCAGATGTTGGTTGTGATGGAGATATTCACGTTACTAATATTGAGGTCAAAAATTGATTAAAAATTATGAGACTTCATGAATATCTGCATAATATTTGGTTCTTATCGAAACCTGGTCTAACTTAGTTTTGTTCACGTTTGTGGTTTTGATGTTTGGATCTTTGTTCTTCTTGTGTATCTGCACTTGATTGCTGAAGCATCTAGTAGATGAAAATAATAATACTTGCTTTCAAATTTTTTTTCTAAACATGGAATATGTGGGAAAGATTCATTTGTATCTGGGGAGATTACTCTAAAATGGACGAGTTTCTGAATATTAGAATAACATTTTCTTCATGATAAATGGATTAAAAAATGGTTTAAAAGTGAGGCTCCGCCTGCTTCTTTCTCTGTTTAAGTAGTACATTTTGTCGTCATTTTGTTCAAGAACTCTGCTCATGGTGTTAAAATGGCCTTTTTATTTTCTCTTTTTCCTTTTTGATTTTCTTTTAGTTCCTTTTTGCTATTAAACTTTGTAATTGAACCATGGGCACTCTTAATGATTGAGATTTGATGAGTAGGACAAGTAATTAGATTGTTAAGATAAAATTGTAAATTCAAGTTTGGTTAAATATGATCCTTTGTCTCCAGTTTTCTGGAATTTTGTTTATCTATTTATTTGATCTCCCCTTCAATGGTTTGAGTGTTTAGTTGCTGGAAGATAATTTTATTTGTTTGGACATTTGTGCGGAACGTGACGGGTATATGGGAAGGGGGAAGATTGAGTCCGTAGAAATTTTATCTTGCATCACATGCTTTGGGATTGGACTCGGTCTAAGTGCATGAAAATATGGATTTTAAAAGGGAATGAGCATGAAATCCCTCTTAGTAAAAGTACTCCATAATTACGGGCCTTTTCACAAACAATCACCAAATTAGGGACTACACAAATTATGAACACCGTAGTTTGCTTTAGGCGCGTTAATAATAATCATCGTGACTATGGGTACGGTTCCCATGGCATGGTCACAATACATAAATTCCATTCGGGTGTGCATTTCATATGACCCGACCATAGCTTCAAACAACAATCAAATTAACATGTTGTGAATCGCGGGTGCGTTTCACGTGGCGCGATTTGCAATGTGTACTAAAATCAAAAATCCAAATTCGTATGTGCATTTCATGTGACCCGACTATAACTTCAAAAATTAATAAAATAAGCATGTCGTAAATCGTGAGTACATTTCATGTGGTGCGGTTTGCGACGTGTGCCAAAATGACAAGTGTACGACATCGTGACTTGTTTCAGAAATAATTCCATAAATACCAAAAGCGGTTAAAAGTTAAAAATGCGCAATAGGTCCTAACACGTAAGTAATCAGATAATTAAGCCAATCAATTATAGTTAAGCGACCGTGCTAAAACCACAGAACTCGAAAATTCCTAACACTTTCTCCCGGGTTAACAGAATTCCTTACCCAGTCTTCTGATTTTTGCAAACTTTATATGGAGTTATTTTTTTCTCGATTTGGGATTCTAAAATAAACCGGTGACTTGGGACACCATAAATTATCCCAAGTGGCGACTCTGATTAATAAATAATCCCATTTCAATTAATGTCACTTTAATTGAATAAACTCCTATCCCCTGCGGGGAAAAAGAGGTGTGACAGTATCATGTTTTAGGACTTGTTGGTATATTTGGTTGAAGTCCCGGGGGCCACGGGTGAGTTTCGGATGCTTAAAGGATTGAATTTTTTCAACTTCTGGTGTCATCACACCTGCGGTGGGGTTGGCCGCAGGTACGAGTGGAAGATCGTAGAAGCGGATTTGGGCAGCCCAGGCAGGATTCGCAGGTGCGGAAGGAATTACGCAGAAGCGGCCTTACTTCTGCGGTGGGAAGATGCGCAGGAGCGATGTAGTCGCAGGTGCGACGCATTGGTCGCAGGAGCGCATCCGCAGGTGCGGTTCTCTTCTCACAGAAGCGGACCCAGGGGACTTAAGTCAAGTCCACACCGGCGATAGAAATTCCGCAGGTGCGACTAAGATCCCGCAGGTACGAAATCGCTGGGCAGAAAAGGCTAAGTTCGGGGGTTTTATTCCATTTTTAATTTTGGAACTTCGAGAGCTCGGACTGAGGCGATAAATTCAAAGGATTTTCAGAGAAATCTATTGGGTAACGATTCTTAACTCATTTATGGTTATACTCCATTAATCTATAGTTGGTTTCATCACTTAATTGAGGAATTTAATTGAGAAATTTGGGACAGAAGTTGGAAAGTTCTTCAACTATGTTTTGAGTTTTAATCCGGATTTTGATATCAGATTTGGATAATTTTGGTATGGTTGGACTCGTAGTTGAATGTGCGTTCATATTTTGTAACTTTTGTCGAGTTTCGAGACGTGGGCCCACATACGATTTTTGAGTTAGATTTCGGATTTTTGTTGGAAAAATTTGTATTTTCATATGGAATTTATTTCTATAATTTGTATTGACTAAACCAAATTAATTATGACTAGATTCGAGCCGATCGGAGTCGAAGATTCGAGGGAAAGGCACTCTACTTGACTGATTGAGCATGATTTGAGGTAAGTGGCTTGTCTAACCCTGTGTGGGGGGAAATCCTCTTAGGATTTGATACTGTTGTAACATTCTATGATATGTGAGCGTCGTGTACACGAGGTGACGAGTGCGTACACGGGTTAAATTTGGAAATATCGATTATTGCTGAGTAGTCTTCTTTTAAATTCTTTAACTGAGTTGCTTTAGTATATGTAGTGATCATGTTTAGCCTAGCATCACATGTCTACGTGCCTTAACTCTTACTTGCAATATGTGGAACATGCTTAGCTGAATTACCTGCCTCTTTGATTTGAATTAAATATTTCACTGTAAGATTCTTGCTGAAAATTTGTTGTTCCTCCGACTACCTGCTGCATATTTATTTTGGGACTACGAGGTGGTTCCTCGGGAGATCCCTCTGTACTGCATATTTACTTTGGGACTACGAGGCGGTTCATCGGGAGATCCCCCTGTACTGCATATTTACTTTTGGGACTATGAGACGGTATCTCGGGAGATTCCCTGTTGAGAATTTACTTTTGGGACTACGAGACAGTATCTCTGGAGCACCCCTGTTGTTTACCTATTTTTGATGTGTTGTTCTCTCTTCAGTCATTTCATTATACTATTATATCCTCTGCCATATTTTTCTATTATTTTCAGTAGGGCCTGACCTGACCTCATCACTACTCTACCGAGGTTAGGCTTGGCACTTACTGGGTACTGTTGTGGTGTACTCATGCTACTCTTTTGCACATCTTTTCTTGCAGATCCAGGTATTGCTTACTAGCCGGATATCAGTGAGCTACTTATGTGCAGAGACTTCAAGGTATATCTGCCAGCGTCTGCAGACCTCGGAGTCCCCCTCTATCCATATTATGTTATTTTCTTATTTTTGTAGACTCTGATGTATAGAGATATTTAGTATTCCTTTTAGAAGCTTGTGACTTGTTTCTACCGGGTTTTGGGAGATTGTAGTTCTTTGACTTGCAGTTTTTATTTATTACAACTATTGAGGTTTGAGTTTCAGACTCTTATTATGTTATTCCGCAATTTGTTAGGCTTACCTAGTCTTAGAGACTAGGTGACATCACGACATCCTATGGAGGGTGAATTGGGGTCGTGACATATGCCCATGTTCCGAAACACCTCATGGCAGCGGTCAAGATAATCCTGTGGGTCTTCAGAAGGTGTACCACTGAAGTGAACTGGAAAGAGCTTAGTAAACTTGTCCAACTTCAATAAAGTCTCATAAGACATGGCGGACCTATCTCCGGCCTGTGCCGCAATAACTGGCTGAACTACCCCAACTGGCGGGGCTACTGGAGTTTGATACTGGGGAGCCATCTGCTCCGGAGCGGGAGTAGTGGTAGTCTGTGCTCCTCTACCAGCCTGTGAGACGCCTGGCGCCACTGGAAATGTACCATTCTGGGTCACACCCTCCATAAGACTCACCAAACGGACTAGAGTGTTTTGAAGCACTAGAGTAGCTATGAATCCTTCCGGGGCCTTAAATGGTCCAACAGGTACAGTCTGAACTGGTCTAGCATGAGGTTCTACAATAGGTGCTGCTTCTTGAGCTCTAGACTGAGCTCTACCCCTACCTCTACCTCAGCCTCTGGCACGACCTCGGCCTCGGCCTCTTCCCCTGATCATAGTTGCCATCGGGGGCTCTGGTCCCTGTCTGTCGGTAGATGTATTACGTGTTCTCACCATCTGCGAGAGAATAAGAATTGAATGGTTCAATCATCGATGATAGAATAAAATCGCACGACAGACGTCTCCATACCGATCCTTCAGACTTTACTAAGCTTGCTCGTGACTCGTGAGACCTAGGTAACCTAGAGATCTGATACCAACCTGTCATGACCCAAAATTCACATCTTCAGGACCGTGATGGCGCCTAACATTTTACTTGCTAGGCAAGCCAATGTTAAAATAATCGTAACCATTTTTTTTAAACAAATCAAATTAAACGGAAGTCAATTACTGAAATAAAGTGCGGAAGATCATAACAACCGAATCATGCAAATACATCCCCGAATCTGGTGTCACAAGTGAGCTACTAAAATAATACAAACAAAGGTCTGAATAAAATTCAAGATGTTTGAAAGATAATACACATCTAAGATAAAATAGAAGTGGACTTCAGAACTGCGGACGTTGTGCAATTATACCTCAAGTCTCCTCTGGGTAGCTGAATCCGAGCAAGTCTATGGTACGCCGCTGGGACCAACTCCAAAATCTTCACAAGAAGTGCAGAGTGTAGTATGAGTACAACCGACCCCATGTAGTCCGTAAGTGTCGAGCCTAACCTTGACGAAGTAGTGACGAGGCTATGACAAGACACGTACGTAAACAACTTGTACAAGAATATACAAATACAAAGCAACAATAACACAATAATTAATAATTTATAATTTTTGGGAGGGAACATGCGAAGGGGAATGATATAGAAATTTCAGCAGGAGATGTGTCACGTAGCAGCCAATTAATTCATCAACAATAAAATGAGCAGCTAATAATATGAAAATGGCACGACACTACCCTTCGTGCTTTTACTCTCATTCTTCCCATGAGTTTATAAATAAATAATAAGATTGGCACGATATCACCCTTCGTGCTTTAACTCTCTTCTGGCACGGCATCACCCTTCGTGCTTTAACTCTCTTCTGGCACGACATCACCCTTCGTGCTTTTACACTCTTTGAAAATGGCATGACATCACCCTTCGTACTTTTACACTCTTTCTCACCATGATAAGGATAATATAAATGGCACGACATCACCCTTCGTGCTTTTACACTCTTCCACAATATTCAACAATAATTAAATCAATAATAGTTTCATGAATAATGATCAAATAATAATCAATAATAAACTTAAGCAGAAATATCTTAATTAAATAGGCAATTATTCAAAATGAACAAATTCTTCCAACATGCTTTGACTCAACCACAACGTATAAGTACTCGTCATCTCACATATACGTTGTACCCGCACATTAAATCAAGTAAAAAATAGACAAACAAGTCCTACTCCCTCAAGTCAAGGTTAACCACGCCACTTACCTCGATTTGCAACCAACTCAAGATTCCAATAAACCTTTGCCTCGCGAATTGGTGTCCGAACGCCTCGAATCTAGTCACAATTAATTCGATTCAGTCAATACAAATTACAGAACTTAATTCCACATGAAAATATTAATTTTCCAATAAAATCCAAAATTGCACTCAAAAATTGCCAGTGGGGCCCACGTCTCGGAACCCGACAAAAGTTATAAAACCCGAAAACCCATTCAACCATGAGTCTAACCATATAAATTTTATCAAATTCCGGCATCAACTCGACCTTCAAATCCCCAAATCTTATTTTTAAATCCCTAGTCCCAAATTCTCGAATTTCACCTCAAAAATACGTAATCTAGTCGAAACACTCGATGATAATTCAATATTATTGACTAACAATGATCAAATTTTTTTACCTCAAGTTTTCCCGTGAATTCTCGCTCAAAACTCGCCTCAATCCGTGTTGGAAATGTCCAAAATGACAAAAATTGTAGGAACCCTCTTTTTTGTAATCTGTCCAGTACTTTCGCACCTGCGGACACTTAACCTCATTTGCGATTCTGCTTTTGCAGAGATTGTGGTCGCTTCTGCGGGCTGGCTTGCTTCTACGGACAAGAGTCCGCTTCTGCATACTCGCTTTTGCGGTCCAATGCCCCCTTAGCCCAGGCCGCATCTGCAACCATTTTGTCGTTTCTGCGGTAGCGCTTCTGCGATGTTTCGTCTGCTTCTACGGACCATCCATTTCTGCGGATCATCTGCTTCTGCGATGCTAGGCTCGCTTCTGTGAGCTCACACGTGCGGTCAAAACTCCGCAGGTGCGATTACACCACAAGACCAAAATTTTAGATTTTCCTTAAGTCCAAATTTTGATCTATTAACCATCCGGAATTCACCCGAGGCCCCCGGGACCTCAACCAAATATACCAACAAATCCTAAAGCATTGTACGGACCTATTTGAGACCTCAAATCATGTCAAACAATATCAAAACTACGAATCTCACCTCGAATCAAATTATGAGTTTTCAAATCTTCCAACTTCTATAATTTGCGCCAAAATATATTAAATCAATCCGGAATAACCCCAAATTTTGCATGTAAGTCCCAAATATCATGACTGAGCTATTCTCACTTTCAGAATCGAAATCCAAGTCCGATAACAATAAAATTCAATTTGTGGTCAAACCTTGAAATCTTTAAGCTTTCAAACTTCTATTTTTCAATAAATGGCGATAACTCAAGTTAGGGACCTCCAACTTAAATTTCGGTCATACGCCCAAGTCCCAAATTATGATACGGACCTATCAGAATTGTTAGAACACTGATCTGAGTCCGTTTACTCAAAATATTGACCAAAGTCAACTTAACTGAGTTTTAAAGTACAAATTCACATTTTTATCAATGTTTTACATAAAAGCTTTCCGAAAAATTATACGGACTGTGCACGCAAGTCGTGGAAAGCTTAATGATGCTATTTAAAGTCTCATAACATAGAAATGAATATTAAATTTAAAGATGACCTTTCAGGTCATCACAATATATTTGTGGAGAATCTTGGCCGATCTTAAATACTCAATCATATGTCAAGTTTATAAGAAAGTCAAGTCCATATGAGAAAGAATAAGATCAAAGATCTTTATTTCCTTTATTCTCTAGGATTAGAAGATTTTTCGGGATTATCTTAATTAATCCTACTACTAATCGTCTCATGTATATATGTAGCGTTGAACTTGTTGTAGGTTTGCGCACCTACATAGAGAGCTTTGAGAGAACATACACGCAAGTAGAAAAAACATAAGAGCAAAAGAAATTTTATAACTGAAGAACCAAGTTCCAGCAATCGGGTCATTCTAGTTTCAGTTGTCTTAATCTAGGTGTTTTGAGTTTTAATCTTACTCTGCTAATTTTAAAGGCACTTTTATAAGGATTGTTTATGAGAAAGGTTTTCAGATCTATAATAAGAAATTAGTTTACAGAGAGTAGCTGCAATCATCTAGGTTGCAGGTAGTTAAGTGACTAGGGTTAGTCTCTTAGGTTGTAAAAGAGTTTTGGTAACCTAAACTGGGTGTTGTTTTCAGTGAAGTTTGTGAGAAAAATTCCAGAGTTAGATCATGATTTATACTCCATTGAGCAAGGAATTTTTCCGCATAAAAATCTTTGTCTTCTTTATTTTCTGCACTTATTTGTTATAGGAGTTGCAAAGAACCAGTTGAGGAACATGGTCCTGGTAACATGAGAATTTTTTGTACAACAACAACGGGCCAAGTGTAATCCACAAGTGGGGCATGTGGAGGGTAGTGTGTATGGAGCCGTACACCTGCCTAGTGTGAGAATATGGTATAAAATTTTAATAGGTCGATACACTATTCAACTCTTCCCCCTCCGGTGTATAAGTAGTGTACTGAATTAATAATTTTGACTCGTCCAAAATAAACATATAACCAGCCCATTTGACACCTCTGAATTTAGGGCAAAATACAAAATGTCTGATCGGCCGAAACTAATTGCATTCACTAGTCAAAGTATATAATATATATTTTATTAGCTATTATTTTTAGGAGCGATTAAAATATATATTCAAATTTGCTAACAAGACCGGGCCCATATTCTCATGGCCCTCCAAATAGGCCCAGACCGTCGTTCACCTCATGGCCCTCCAAATCCATAACCATCCGTCACAAGGCCCATATATTTTTCTTCCAAAGTTCAAACTTAGCAAATAACTGTTTGATTTGATTAAAGGAATTTTTATATTTCTATACACTATTTCAAACTTTATATCCCTCCCTATTCAAGTTTTAATCTAATTACACAATATATACAAAATTACCAATTATGTACATTTTTAGGCATTTAATGATAATAATTAAATTCTAAAATCAATCTAACGTCTATATCCAACTCCCCCCACGTTTCTCTCCCCCCCCCCAACGTATCTTCAGTATCTTCCTCCATTAACGCCTGCTTTCATTCTTCTTCAAAAATCCCTCTACATTTTTTCACTCATCTTCAAAAATCCCTCTCCATTTTTATAGATTCAAGCTCTAAATACTCTACCACACACCTCCATTAATGCTTGTTGCTTGCTTAACTTTCAATGAAGAAGAAAACACTTTCGAAGATCAGCCCTAATTCCAGTAAGGGAGCAGCAATTTCACCATTGACAGCCATTAAAAAGCTTTGAAGCTTTGAATTCGAATTTGGGTTTTCAAAAACCATTATTTGTTTGGATTGGGTGTTGTTGCAAATAATTGGGAATATAGTTTGGAGTTTATATCTCAATTTTGAGGGTGTTTTGGTGAAGATTAGACTTGATTTTGGCTGAATTTCAGATTGAAACTTGAAGGAGAAGAAGAAGAAGACATGACATACATTATACTTACGAAATTGTATTAAAGTTGTAGTAAAATTGTAGAAAAATCGTATTATGTTATTTATATATATATATATATATATATATATATATATATATATATATATTTTATTTAAATATTGTATGAAAGTTGAACTATATTGTATAAAAATTGTATTTAAGTTGTATGATATTGTAGTTGTATATAACTGGGTAAAAATAATGTATGAAAATTGTAGATAAATTATAGATAAGTTGTATAATATATAATTAGTTGTATGAATTTTATTTTTACTATGTATAAATCAGATACAAAATATACAAAAGACATATTGTATAAAAATGTATTTAAGTGGTATGAAATTGTAGTTGTATATAACTGGGTATAAATAATGTATGAAAGTTGTAGATAAGTTGTATAATATATATTTAGTTGTGTGAAATTTATTTTTACTATGTATAAATCAGATACAAAATATACAAAAGACATATTGTATAAAATTTATATAAAAATTATATTTAAGTGGTATGATATTGTAGATGTATATAACTGGATAGAAATAATGTATGAAAGTTGTAATTGTATATCAATTGATAGATGCTTTGTAATGGCTGAAAGTAATGTGTCGTAACTTGACTCCGAGTTTATCACAATTTTGTCGACATTGAAATTAACATATCGACCACTACTATCCCATCCATATGAACAGATAGCAAAGAAAATGCAAGAATTTAATTATAAGAGAAGATGGTGTAACGGTAACTTTGAATTTTCCTTGAGCATTGTCAAGACCCGAAATTTTCTCCTTCGGACTGTGATGGCGCCTAACATATGACTTGCTAGGCAAGCCAACGTTAGAATAATATTAACAAATTTTTAAATCATTTTTAAATTATTAATAATCAAGGAAACAAACGCGGAAGCAAAGTTTAAAACATCGTGAAATAATTCATAAAAACAACGGTGTCTAAATACCATCCCAGAATTGGTGTCACAAGTGCACGAGCTTCTAGAATAAATATAAATAAAGGTCTGAATAAAATAAAGCTGTCTGAAAATAAACACACAGCTAAAGTAAAATAGACGGGGACTTCAGAACTGCGGACGCCATGCAGTTATACCTCAAGTCTCCTCTGGTAGCTGAAATCCGAGCAAGTCTATGGTACCCCGCTGGGACCAACTCCAAAATCTGCACAAGAAGAGCAGATTGTAGTATCAGTACAACCGACCCCATGTACTGGTAAGTGCTGAGCCTAACTTCGACGAAGTAGTGACGAGGCTAAGGCGGTTCACTTACATTAACCTGCACGCAATATTAATGACAACAACAAATAATAAAAAATAAGACAGGTAACTCATTTATAATAATTGAGGCCAACTCAGCAGTCATAATCCATTATCATTTCAACCAATTCTGTTGCAGCGTGCAACCCGCTCTCTCAATATATTGACATTTAATTTTGTTGCAGTGTGCAACCCGCTCTCCCAATATATATATATATATATATATATATATATTCCTTTTAATCAAGTCTGTCATATATTTATTTTAATTAAGTATATATATAGACTTTTAAATAAGTCTGTTGCAGCGTGCAATCCGATCCCCCAATATTGACTTTTAACTAAGTCTATTGCGGCGTGCAATCCGATCCCCCAATATTGATATATTTACTTTCATTTTCGTTGCGGTGTGAAACCCGTTCCCCCAATATATATAACTTTAAACAGCTCATAATGTAAATAAAAATTACTCCAATAAATACCACGTCCAATGAGAACTATTAAACATCAAGGCACACAATAACTATAATTTATTTATGAACAAACAATGGCAATAACAGTTTATTTTGGAAATCAGGGAGAAAATAGACAGTTTAATATTTAATATGCTAAATGTCAAGTAGCAATTAGTGCACATAATTCAAATAAGCATGTAGCAATTATTACAGGAATTTAAGAATTAATATTTGGCAAAGAATAGGAGAGAAACAATTATTATAACAATTAATTTATGGTTTAAAATAATTTATGATTTTTCAAGTAAGCAGGCAAACAATAAATTTCACAACGTATAGACACTCGTCACCTCGCCTATACGTCGTTCACATGCATTTCACATAACAAATAATTTAAGGGTTCTATTCCCTCAAGTCAAGGTTAACCACGACACTTACCTCGCTTTGCTAATTCCAATCAATTACTCGACCACAACTTTTCCTTTTAAATTTGTGTCCAAAAGCTTCAAATCTATTCACAAACAATTCGATATACTCAATACGAATCGTAGGAATTAATTCCATATGAATTTACTAGTTTTTCGGATAAAAGTCCAAAATTTATTAAACTATTCAACAGTCTCAAATATCGAAAGAACTTACGAAATTCGAACACCCGTTCCGATACGAGTCCAACCATATAAAATTAATAATTTTCGATGTCAAATGGACTATCAAATCTTAAATTTTTGCTTTTGAAAGATTTTATAAAAATCTGATTTTTCTTCCATAAATTCACGAATTCATGACATAAATGAGTATGAAATCATGAAATATAATCAATATAGGATAAGGAATACTTATCCCAATGTTTTTCCGTAAAAATCGCCCCAAAATTAACTTACCCGAGCTCAAAAGTGGAAAAGGGTTGAAAATGGGACGAATCCCATTTTCCAGAACTTAAGTTATGCTTCTAGGATTTTTACTCATCGCGATCGCGGAAATTCGTTCGCGATCGCGTAGAACAACTTTTGCCCAGGTTTATTTTACTCTTCGCGATTGCGGGAATGGCTTCGCGAAGTACATTTTGGCTGCCCAGACTTTTAACTTTACGCGATCGCGTAAATGCTCATGCGATCACGTAGCACAATTGACGTGACTAGCTTCTGCCTTCCTTCCTTCTACGCGATCGCAGCTGGTCCCTTGCGTTCGCAGTGCACTGGGAATTTACCTTCCGCGATCGCGTGCCTATCTTCGCAAACGCGAAGGGTAAAATTCACTATTTATAATTTCCTCTTCGCGATCGCAGGAATGATTTCGCGATCCCGAAGCACAATGCACCAGATGACAACAAAAGCTCAAAAAACCAGATTTTCTATGTTCAAAATCATCTCGTAACTTATCCGAAGCTCACCCGAGCCCTCGGGGATCCAAACCAAATATGCACACAAGTCCTAAAACATCATACGAACTTGCTCGTGCGATCAAATCGCCAAAATAATACCTAGAACTACGAATTGGACACCAAATCAAAGGAAATTTTCAAGAAAACATTAACACTTATATTTTTACAACCGGATGTCAGAATCATGTCAAATCAACTCCGATTCTCACCAGATTCAGCAGACAAGTCATAAATATTATAGTGGACCTATACCAGGCTCCAGAACCAAAATACGGACCCGAGGTCAATAAATCCAACATCAAAAATTCTTAGAAATCATTAAGCTTTCAAGCTTTTAATTTTTCATCAAAATTCCATAACTCGCGTTAGGGACCTCGAAATTCGATTTCGGGCATATGCCAAAGTCCTAAATCACGATACGGACCTACCGAAATTGTCAAAATACTGATCCGGATCTGTTTGCTCAAAATGTTGACCAAAGTCAACTCAGTTAATTTTTAAAGCTCTATTTCACCTTTTAATCCATTTTTCACATAAAAACTTTTCGAAAAATTGTACGGACATCGCACGCAAATCGAAAAATAATAAATGGTACTTTTCGAGGTCTTAGAACACAGAATTACTTATTAAATTTAAAGATGACATTTTGGGTCATCACAAGCATTCTCCAGTAGATTTTATTCCTTTGTAGAATTAAGGGCATGGTAGTTGCCGGTTGGAACAACAATTCATAATATTCATCTTTGTTAATTAAAGGACAAGATTTAAGGGTAAAACGGGTTATCTTAAAATAGTACTTGAACTTTCTGCAATATGTTTGTCCTTGGTGAAGGGCAGGGTAGTTGGAAAGAATTCTCAATTCATTATCATTCAATTCAGTGATTACCTTTACTAGTACATGAGGTTAGCTTATCTATTGACACTTTAAAGAGTATATAAATAAGATAAAAAAGAAGAGTAAGAAAGAGGATTTTGCGCAAAGTCGGTTAGAGTAGCAGATTTAGTTGAAAAATTCGTTATTATTCAAAGCACTCCGTTCACTCGAGATATGGGGAGAAAGAGAGAATCTGGAGAGAAGATGAGAGAGAGGAGAGAAAAAAGAAAAATGATGTAACTAAATCCCTTGATTGAATGCACAAATAATGAATTGTGAGCCTTTTAAGATGAATTGTATATATTTTATAATTAAAATGTGTTTAAATCGGATAAATACTAATATATTAATATTTTTCGTAATAAGGTTTCTAAAGAATGAAAAAATCCATTAAAAAAGGAAGAAGGTGAAAGTCATATTTGCATGTAGAGTTGTAGACCATGTGTCCTCTTAATAACACTAATTTTTACAAGTGTCTCTTATGTCAGCTTTTACCTCTCTTTCTCCTCTACTTGTATTATTTTTTAAGTCATAAAATCTCACTCACCTTTCCTATATTTACAAACATTTAGAATTACTCCACCACCCTTTTAATCACCAAACTCAAACTTCTTCGTCTGAAAAATCCCAACAAAAGTGGAAAAATGTTGAAAGTTTCAGCAATGTGGCGTAACTTGATGATAAAAAATACCAAGCCTACAACTAATAACTTTCCTACTTTCAAAACTTCATGTAATGCCTGACCACAACGACTCATCGGAAAATTCAACGACGGATTTTCCGACGATCACAACGCCACCAATCACCGTACCCACCGACGCAACTGCGGTGCCGGAGTCGCCATTTGTACCGGATTTTGATGTTGATCCACCTATTAGGCCTGGTGATGACGATCCGAACGAGAGTCTAGAAGCTTCTACGCCGTCGGCTGGGCAGCAGGAAGCTTCTGACGCAAAACCTCCGCCTTTCTGATTTTTTTTAATATTTAAATTTTTGAGTTTCTTTGTCTTTGAACTTCTCTTTCCTTTTTAATCCGGGAAGGAAAATTGTAATTTGGTTACTCAGTTATTATCAGATTTCAATTTTTGTGCAAGTTGATATTTTGTTGAGCTCGTTTAGTACTCCTACGGTCCACAATCCACCTTGGTCATACTAAATACTAAATTCTAAATAAAAATATTTAGTGTGACTAAATTATTTTTAATTAAATATTGTAGCATAATTTAAGTAAATTTTTTTTAGGAATACGTACATAAGGATAATTTTAAAAATTTTAAAATAAATAAATAAAATTTTTTCTTAATTATATAAGTGGACACTTATTTTGAATAAAAAAAAGACGGACATTAATTCAAGTTAAGTAGTGTATATGGTGGAGGGTCCAAGTGCACAAGTCTGTTAATTGAAGTTATTGATAGAATTAAGAATGTTCATAGTTCGGTCTAGGAGGCAAAATGGTTAAAAGAAAACAATTAACCACCTATATTATTCATTAGAAAGTGAGTTGGATAATGAACCTTTTAAAAATGGATCAAATATGTATAAGAACCATATTATCCATTTAGAAAATGGATAACCAATGGTTAACCAATGGATAACTAATGAGTTTATCTTTTACAAATTATATTTGTAAAGCCTCAAAATTGGAGTTCTTCACGTGTGAGAGACTAGAAATTCTCCCAAAAATAATCATATTCAAGAATTTATGGACAATATGGTTACCCATATTATCCGTTGGTTAACTCGTTTTTATCCGTATTAAATATGGGTCGGGTTGGATAATTTGTCCGTTTTTTCATTACTCGTTTTTTATCCAAACCATATCCAACCCGACCCGTCCGTTTACCATTCCTAGTTCGGTCTATATCGATTTTTTGTAGATAGGTTTTCCTTTAAAAAAATTAAAGCAATTAAGTCTGTTTTCCAAATATTAGAATAAATATTCAGATCGATTAATTCGAATTTTTATTTCATTTTTTATCGATTTTAGCACATATTTTGTCAATTATATTCTAATAAAATATTATCAAAGAAATTAATCTTTAAGAAACTTTGCCATTTATCAAGAATATTGATATTATATAATTGTCAATTATAGTGATGAGTAATTTAATAACTTAATTACATATAAGTTACTTTTAAAATAAAATAGATTTTTTGACTTTGTAAAATAAAACTATCATCAAACTAGAATGTGAAAGCAAAAAACTTGTTATTATAATGTAAAGAACTAGACAATCAACTAAGAGTGTAATCGATTAAATAGTTATCATAAAATTTAAAATTTTATATAAAAATATAAATATATATTTATAATAATAAGGTTTTAAATAAGTATTTTAAAGTCGGTTTGATTTGATTTTTTGATTATTTTTGTTTTAACACCAAAATTATATTAAATTTGATCGATTTTAAAATTTAAAATAAAAATCTAAAATAAATTAAAATATTATTAATATTTTGTGTTGGTTTGATTTAATGTTAGATTTAGTTCGGGATTTTGATTTTCATGAACACCCCTAAATAGAAGTTAACTAGTAACTACTCCTTCCGATGTTAATTGAAGTTATTAATAAAAGTTAACTACCTCTTCCGACATAAATCAATTTATATCATACTCTTCCTTAAGTTATTCACGAAAAGAATATTATATATTTTTATTTAAAATAATTGTATTTAAACTTCCTGAATGAGATATGTACAGCCACCCACACAAACATATAAAACTTTTTTATATTATAAATTTTAAAAAGTTTTTTAAAAAGAAAGTCGTCACATAAATTAGTCGGAGGGAGTATGTGATGCGAAATTGCTAACCTTATAAAAAGTACTCCATTTCTTCTCTAACACATTTTTAACCGTAGTTGTTGATTGAGCTGCGGTCATCTAAAGCTTGACTTTATATTATATTCTACAAGAAGAATGGCAAGATAGGAACTAAATCACGTCAAAATATAGTCAAGGTTCTAAAACTACGTAATTTACGCATTTGTATTTTGAAAAAAACACATTTTTGATAAAATATCGTAAGCCAATATTTAATAAAAACGAGTTGAACTATTTTTGAAAACCTGAAAATCATATAATGCAGTACTATTTTTTTTATTCCTATTTAGGTAAAAGAGAGAACTGTGACTAAAATTATTCATATACAATTAGGTCAAAAGTGGAAGACCCAATTCGCCATTGACCCTTGAGATAACTTTTCTTTTGCAAATTTTTTTGAGATGACTAGTTTATAGCAATGATATACGTGTCAATTTAAACGTTCATTTTTCTGCCACGTACGTGCCTATTCATGCACCTCCATGCACACACTTTAAGACTCTCCATTCTTATACACCCAAAATGAATTGCTGAAAATTTTCATAACACAACCTCTTAAAACAAACATGAATCCAACCTATTTTTGCCCTAAAAGCTTCTCACCATTATCCTCAACTTTTCATAAACTCTTGCAAATTCCTAAAGTAACTTATGTTGCTTCAACTCACGAACTGCAATACAACCTTGTAGCCCGCAAATACTCCTCCGACCATCCACCGGAAAAACCACCGCCGGAATTCCCCGCTGTACCTCAGCCAGACAAGCGGCCTTCTGAGTCATCAGAAGTCCTTAGCGCGCCAGAGTTTGATCGGACCTCCGATGACGGCGACTCAACACCGGAGATACAAAATCCGGTGCCAGATGACCCGAATGTTTCTGGGGCAACTATAGCTCAGCCCAAAGTCCGACAACCTCATGGTGCTGAAGTGAAAAATCCTACTCCACCGGAGCCTGGTGATATGGTCTCCTCTTGATCATCCGACGCGTTGGTTCTTTATTAGACAGTTAGGGGTCGTTTGTTTATATATCCTAATCTCGGCATAAAGTTTACAATTACATTTATTTCATGTTTGGTTACTAGTGTTTGCTAAAATCGATATAAATTTTATGTTAAAATCTTTGTATTGTTTATCTCATGTCGGATGTCGAATTATAATTCAGACCTTATTATATTATAATAACGTGATAACTTGTTTCCCAACCTAACAATCACTCTTAGCTCTTAGACTACTTGTTTTAACCTTTTTGTTGTTTCCATGTGTAATAGTACCTAGTAGTCCTTAATTATGGGAACGTTTATTTTTGGGATGTAAATAATAAGTAGAGCATTCCGCCAATCTTTTGGCTACTAATTTATCTCGGGAGGCGAAGATGAGAATTTATTTTTACATTACACCAAGAAGATGGAAATTGGGTAAGCGAACCCTTACAGCAAAGAAAGAGTTGGAAATAAAATTTTGAAGTAGTCGCTGGTTCTTTAGGCGACCTGCTATTACTTTTTCTCTTCTGCAATTTCAAATCATGACTCAATCAAAGGAACTTGGTAGTATCATTAGCCAATTTGTTTAATCTCTTATCATGTTTGAACTTTTCTGATAGCGTTAATTACTTATTGAGTTTACCAATTAGAGTATTCTTCTACTTATATTCTTCTACTTATACATTTCTCTTTTAATTCTAGTTGGAACAAATATACATAATAGTAACTATTATGTTTCAAGAGTCATCCAATGTTATGAACGAATTTTAATAGTTACGTATCGAAAAATTAAAGACATGAATAAACAACTAGTAATTCAATGTTATGAATGAATTTTAATAGTTACTTATCGAAAAATTAAAGACAAGTAATTACAATTTAAGACGTGTAAAACTTTTAGTTATAACTATTAATTTAAAAATTCTATCAATAATGTATAATTATTAAATATTATATATTATATTTATAGATTTTGGGTCCTAAGTATTTAAGGAGCCTAAGGCCATTGCCTTAGGCTCCCGCCGGCCCTGTGCATTGGTGGCCTTAGGCTCCAGCCGGCCCTGTGCAACTATTCCATTAGCTTTTCTCAAGCTACTAATCCGTGGTGAAATTTCTGGAACTTATAATCTGACTTTTCTAATAAATATGTGTGGATTAAGGATTAAATCACCCCCAAAGGATCATCCATTTGAAGATGATGTACCAGAATATCCAATAAAAGCATACAATTATGTCACAGAAAAGTAACACAAAAATAGAGGTCAAGTCTATTACAAACAAGTTATTAAGTTAATAGAAATCTGTCAAAACTTGATGACAAACAAGTTACTCACACATAGACATGAGATTACAAAATCAACAATTCTTTTTTGTCTAAGAGATTCTATTTGGCTTGATAAATAGAGTATCATTTAAGCATATGCAAGACTAGGGCCAGAGCTACACTTCTGCTTACAGGTTCAGCAAAATTCATTAGTTTTGGTCTAGATTCTGTATCTATATTAAAAAATTTATTTGATATGTGAAAGAGTAAATATTTATAAAATATGCCTCTTTGTTGATGCTTCTATCTCCCCAAAGTTGATGAAAAAGAAAATGACTTTTTCTCTCTAACATGACTTTTTCTCTAGGTTTTGATTGAATGACGAGGAAAACGAAGAATGGAGGGAGAGGGCAACCAGTTCAGGGGAGTAATCCCAGCTATAATCCAAGTAAAAGGACTGTTCCGCAATCAGCAGATGCAAAGAAAACTCGGAGTATCAATGTCATATAAGGAATTGTTCCGCTAGGGTTAAGCTAGGCGTCATCCTCAAAGGCACCGGCGATGACTCCGACGAGGAGTTCCCCAATAAGAGTAGATTTAACTCCAACAGCAATTGCTCAGAGAAGACTGTTTTGGGCAGATATGGTGGAAGAAGAAAGTGCAGGGGAAATTGGTAATAACCAAAACCCTAGGGACACAGAGAAATCCAATGCTCACTCATGGAGTAAGGTAGTAGGTCTTATTCCGGATGTTGAGGGATTAGATCTGACTAGTGATGAGGTAAATAAAGAGAATGTCAAAATAACAATGGAAGATATTGAAGATGAAATAATGTACTGGAAATCGACTGTCATATGCTATGTATTGGGATCAAATCCACCGCTACCGGTGATTGATGGCTACTTTAGAAGAATTTGGGGATCGCTGGGTATAGACAAGGTTGCTCAAGTGAATAGAGGGGTTTTCCTGGTACGATAGGGGAAAACAGAATTAAAGCAGTAGAAGAATCCAGATGTTCGATAAAAAGCCAATGGTTGTAAAACCATGGGAACCAGACATTAATGTAAGCAAGGAGCAAGTGGATAAGATCCCTGTGTGGATTCGACTAAGGGGACTGGACATCAAATATTGGGGCAAATCAGCATTGACAAAAATTGTTGGAATGATCGGCAAACCTCTCAAAGTAGATAGGGCAACAACTAACAAGGAGAGACTAGCATTTGCACGAGTACTAGTGGAAATTTCACTCAATCAGAAGTATCCAACTTCTGTTCTATTTGAAAATGAATGGGAAGAAATCATAGAACAAGATGTCAAGTATGAATGGAAGCCCATATATATTGTGCCCAAAGGGTAAAAACTTTGGACATGAACTACAGGACTGCAGAAAACTTTAGAAAGAGGAAATAGCTAAGAAAGGAAAGCAAGTAGGGGAGGTGCAACAAAAAAATAAGGCAGTACAGAAACCAGTGTCACAAGGACAACAGAAGAAGGGAGTAGAATTGGGGAATAACTTGCAGGAAGCAAGAGCAAATAAGGGTGATGAAGGCAGGAAGGGGCCTAGAAATGGAGATATCAATAAAACCATAATGATCAGTACTAAGAACACATTTGAAACATTGGGACAGAATCAAGGAAATGAAACAGGAGATCCAAACCTAGTGCCTCTAACCCCAAAGAGGACCTAGGGGATACAAGACCCAAACTTGGTAGGGGTGGGGCAAGCCCCCCTCCTAATGGATAAGATAGGTTTTTGAAATGTCAGGGGTCTAAATAGGCTGGAAAAACAGATGGAAGTCAATCTGTTTATGCACAACTGCAGGGTAGGCCTATTTGGACTCCCTAAATAGGCTGGAAAAACAGATGGAAGTCAATCTGTTTATGCACAACTGCAGGGTAGGCCTATTTGGACTCCTGGAGACTAAGATTGATTAAGAGATCTAAGGCACACAAAGCTAATCTTAATCTTTGTAATGGGTGGTCGTTTACAACAAACCTAGGACAACATAATGGAGATAGGATTTGGGTGGTGTGGAAACCAACTTTGTATGAAGTTAGTATAGTAAGAACAACATATCAATGCATACATTGTACAATCAAACACAGAGGGACTGGCTCATTTATATAAGTACTTCATTATTTCTTTTAACATGTAGTGCATATGTTTTTTTTACTTTCATCTCACATGTGGTAGTAATTAACAACACTATGTGCATATATATATATATATATATATATATATATGACTGGATCGTCTTTTAGTTGTTGTGGGCAAGCTTCGGTCCCAAAGAGTTGAGAAGGGTTGGGTGTATTTAGAATTTATTTTCCAATTAGAAAAGTTAGGGAACGAAATGTAAGTAATAACTAAGAAAAAGAGGGTCTTATTATTTACTTTAACTTCTAGGAGTGTGACATGCTGCGGAAACTATAACCTATAAATTCAAGAATATGTATCATAGCAACCGCCAAGCCACGACAATGAGGAGTTCTAACGTAACAAACCCTAATGGAAGTGTCACGACCCAAAATCCTAACCTGTCGTGATGTCACCTATCTCGGTACTAGGCAAGCCGACAACATCAATAACCCACGATTTTCTTTAAATTTAAAAACGTAACGTTTAATACAATACCAAAGATCTAACAATTTTCGATACAACACTCCCAAAATCTGGTGTCACTGAGTACATGAACATCTAATAAGAGTACAAGTCTAGAAAATACGGTCTATAATAGTCTGAGACCAAATACAGTAAACAAAGAGATAGAGAAGGAGAGACAAGGTCTGCGAAACACGGCTGCTACCTCAAAAATCTCCTGAAAATCAACTGCGCGAAATGATCAGCGCCCGCTATGTTCAAGAACACCTCGATCTACACACGAAGTGCATGGTGTAGTATGAGTACAACCAACTCAGCAAGTAACAATAATAACTAAGGAACTGAAGATAATGACGAGCTACACAGTCATAGTTCACTTTCAGTAGTTCCAGCAAAGAATAGACATGCTTTCAAATCCGGCAGTTTAAGTCAAATCAATTTATATAGTTCAATTTCAAGTAATCCGAAAAAAAATTCTTTCAGAGATTTCACAACAATGATAGATAGCAACCAAGTGCAACAACAAATGCAAAGAAATTACAGCCTCTCAGGCAACAGTCACTGAACTCGTCACAACAACTCAATCACTCATCAACACTCACACTCAATGGGTACCCGCACTCACTGGGGGTGTGTACAGACTCCGAAGGGCCTCCTATAGCCCAAGCGCCATAATTTGCACGGACAATTCACGTGCTATAATATCCTGCACAGATAACTCACGTGCCATAATATCCTTACCTCACTAACAGGCCCTCGGCCTTACTCAGTCCTTCACCTCTCTAGTCTCTCGGGCTCTCAGGAATCACAAAGATCAGCCCAAACAAAGATAACATAGTGCATCAACAAATATCAAGAAAGACTGAGGTATGATTCGCTAGTAAAATCAAGACTGAGCGCAAGATAGCAATTAGCAAATAATTCAACAAGTTCGTGACCTTTGTGGGTCCCAACAGTACTATCACATAACCTAAGCATGATTTTTAACATGATTTACAGTCAAATTTCTTCAACACAAAGAGAGCTTATAGCTAACAACAGGTTATTCAACTTTATAATTTCATGGGACAGACCAAGTCACAATACCTTCGGCGCACGCCCACACGCCCGTCACCTAGCATGTGCGTCACCTCCAAAATAATCACATGACATTGATCAAGTCAGTTTTTCCAATAAGGAAATACTAATTTTTCCAATAAAATCCGAAATTAACTCAAAAATCGCCCGTAGAGCCCACGTCTCGGAACCCAACAAAAGTTACAGAATATGAACGCCCATCCAACCACGAGTCCAACCATATAAATTTCACCAAAATCCGACACCAACTCGACCCTCAAATCTTCAATTAAAGTTTATGAAGATTTCTACTATTTTCAACCCAATTCTTACCCATTTGAACTTAACAATCTTTCCACAACCTTATTGGTATGTATATATGATACTCTACACCCAAGAATCATACTATTAATCACCCATATTTACTCCAAATCCGAAATTGAAGAATTAGGGAAAGCAATTCTTACCTCTTTGAAACCCTAGCAAGATCCTTGTGAAATCTTCAAACCTTGAACAAGAATAGATGGATAAATCACTAAGTCTTCACTTTCTCTCTCTAAAATGCTCTCACCTCTCTCTAAAATATCAGATTTTTGGCTCAAAAATGAGCTTCAAGGGCTATAAATCGAAGTTGGGTCGAGTCAAAAATTAGAAAGAATAGAAGCTCCGATGCAGTTATGCGATCGCATAACAGGTATGTGGTCCGCATACCGGCCGCATAATTTGGCCTCCAAAGCTGGGCGTTACTGGCCTGTTCTGCGGTCATTATGCGGTCCGCATACTTATTCTGCGGTCGCATAATGCACCGCAAAACAGGTCTGCGGTCGCATAGTGCGCCGCATATTTTTCTCAAATCTTGCCCTCCTCCTGTTCCACTTTACGACCATTATGCGGTCTGCAGAGTGATTCTGCGACCGCATAGTGGTCGCAAAAATGACCTTTTTCCAACAGAATTTTCCTTTACACATCGGTGCATTGTTCAACCCAAAAAGTCCTTTATTAATTGATCTACCTCGACACCACCAAACCTTACTTTTCTTAGCAAAATTTCTCCGGGGTCATTACACATAAGTTAACATCCAGTCAACCTTTTCAACTTAAATTCTAAACCTTGGAACTAAGTGCTCCAAATAATTTCAAAACCTCGAACCCAAACCAATTACCCCGGCAAGCCAAATAATAACTGTAATTCTCAATTTGAGCAGTAAATGGAGAAACATGATTGCAATAGTCAAAACGACCGGCCGGGTCGTTACAGGAAGAGAAAATCGGGACTAAATTCACTCAATATCAGAAGAGAAAAATGTTGGAATTCGCCGAAAGAGTTGGGTGGAAATTGCAGAAGCGAGATGAAGAGCTGATTAGCGATTTTTGCAGCAAAATCAGAGTTAAAAAACTGCTTCTTAAGGTATGGGATGCACGATAATGAGAATACTTTCGACATGAGGAGAGCCACAACAGACATATTGCCCGATTACCGTATTCAAGAAATTCTCTCTTGCCTTAACATTAAAGAATCAACTAAAATTAGTATTCTCTCCAAAACATGGCTACAAGCTTGGTCGACTCTTCGCAACTTAAAGTTCATAGGTAATTATTACATAGATAGGAAAATAATTGACGCAATCCTAGAGAGATACATGGACAACAAAATCCCTATTGATAGGTTTAAATTTTCATACTGTTTAGAATATGGTTCTCGTGAAGTTTTCCCTCTGATTGATAAGTGGTTTGATATTGCACTTCAGAATGGTGTAAAACATCTTTTGTATAAAGTAACTTGCAGCTTGATTCGATCATACCCCTTGCCTATTTTCACAATCTTGGCAGCAGAATCTTTACGAGAATTGGTTCTAGCCGATTGTGATTTGACGACTATTTCATTATCTAGTGGTGTGGCGAACTGTCATTCTTTGAGAAAGCTTTCTCTGTCTTGTGTAACTTTAGACGAAAACATGTTTCAGACTCTACTTAATAGTTATCCTTTGCTTGTTGCTTTAGTCCTTGAGTATTGTCCGGGGTTGAAAAAGATTGAGTTGTTCAACCTTCAAAAGATCAAGTCAGTTTTCATTCGGGCAAAAATAAACTAGCATGTTAAAGTCCAAGCACCAACTCTTGAACACGTCTTATTTTGGCTATTTATCGGAAGAATTGGATGTTGTAATTAAATGTCAGAATCTGAAATCTTTAGATCTATCATATGTGATGATATCTAATGGATTTCTCCCACAATTTCTATCCAAATCTCAATTCCTCGAGAAATTGAAATTAGTCAATGTTCCTAGGTTGGAAGAGTTTTACATTTGCAGAAGTAAATCCCTTGAGGTCTTGTATATTCGGGATTGTGAGGGCATAGGGGAAATTGATGCTCCAAATTTGGTATCACTAGATTATAATGGGGATCAAGCTCCTGAGCTTAAAATTGTAAAAGAGCCAAGACAATTGATGGACTCAAGAATTATTCTCTATTGCTCCTCCAGTTTAAATGTGGTATGGTTTTGCAAGATGAGGAAATTTCTATCAAACTCGACATCTTGGTCTCAAGTCTCCCTTAATTTTTATGAATGCAATGAGATCAACATGAATGATTTGCAACTTGTTTACCCGAAAAATCGGATAATGTTAAATTTATTTATGGTTCTAAGGACACGTAATACCCTTTGATACAAAGATAACAATACAAGTATTTTGACTATGAGAATGGGAATGATGAACAGAAAGAATGCATAAGATGAAGTAAAACAAGCACAAGGAGATTGCCTCCATCCATAGCTTACAAGGATCCCCTCCTTTATAATAGAGGGTCATTACTTTATTTATAACAAAATAATAAAATAAAGCATATAGTGGAGGACCCATGATGATTTATCTCTTCCTCGATTCCCGCTAAGATTCTCTCTCTTGGTGCGGTTGTAACGACTCTTGTCCGTGAGCTCGATACTGGCTCGAACTCGTTACTGGGTCGGCTCTTCGGTCTTGGCTTGAGTTCGACCTTCGGGATGGGCTTGTAGCGCGTTTTTGACCTCGAAGCAATGCCTTGCGGATCAATTTGGTCACGGGCTCGATAAGATTATCGAGCCGACTTCTCGAGCAACCTTCGGACTCGAGGCTCGTTTGTACTGTCTTTAGAGCTTACTCCCAAAATCCTACTCCGCTTTCTTGCCACTCTATCTCGATCGAACGTAGGAAAGTCAAAATCTATTTTGACCGTATACAGATAGTCCCCTCGATTCTCATGAAGGATGCAGTGAGAATCGATATGATTTTCGACGGTTCGATCGGGTAACAAGCTGACGTTTTAACAGGGATCGATTATGACATATGTGATAGCTGTCCCATCGATTTAGTCTTTCAAGGTTTTTAATGCTTGTCAGACGATGGTCGGCCACCTCTGATATTGAACCGTAATGATGCGAGCCTATAAATAACCCTTTCTTTTATCCTTTACTACTTTTACATCTTCTATCTTCCAAATTTCCCAAATCCATTTTCGTACTCTCCAACTTATCAGTAAATCTGTGATTTCTTTCTGTAGAAGCCCCTCTTCAATTCTACCAAATCTATGTCACTTTTCTCTATTCCTTACTTCTGAATTCAAAAATGGCAAAATTATCACAAACCATCCCTCAGAAAGAGAAAGCTTCATATTCATAGTGTGCCGCCGATGATACGCCGGTAGAACCATGGCCTGAGGAGTGCGTTCCCGGGGGGTGCATCCTTACTTCTGATTTCAAGGTGGATAAAGGCTCATCGGTCCCAAGTTGATGTGAACCGGTATCGAGATTTATATGTTCAATAACCGAGAAGCACCTCCAACAACTAAAGAAGGATTGCAATTGGGATAAAAAAGAAATAATGATTCCTTCCTCTGACGAAGATATCACTTCGCACGTGAGAGGGTTTTTGAATGTGTATTCTTATCATTTCACGTTGGGTCCCCTCGATTCCGTTATCATTGATTTCTGTCATCAATACCAAATTATCCTAGGCCAGGTCCACCCATCTTTTTGGTGGATCGTTATCCTGATCTGATATTTCATGAGCAAAATCGAGGGGATGTCGTTCACCCTCGACAATCTTATCCGATTATACCGTCCTCAACTTATTCGAGGAGGGTTAATAAAACTTCAGCGTCGGGATACCAAGGTTCTGTTCTCGAGTATTGACGAGGACAGGGACCGGGGTTGGATGAGCAGGTTCGTTTGAGTAAGGACTTCGGACCTGATTCCGACTGAAAAGATGCCCTTTCTCGAGGAGTGGAATATGAAATGTAAGTGTGATCTTGCTGTTACTTCTGCTTTGTTCTTTTATTTCTCCTCTCATCGACACTTCCTCTTTTTATGATGTAACGGTTCCCTGGATGCCCAGAGCAATTCCCATTCTCAAGAACTGGGTACGAGCTCTTGTTTCGACCTCCACATAAGCCGAGCGCTCATGGCATGATTTGTCAAAGGGTCGGTGGGAGGCCAAAAATCATGGTAAGCCCATTTCTCGTATTCTTCAAATGAGGTGGTTTTCAAATATCTTATTAAAATTTTCTATATACAGGTTTGGGTAAAGACGCGGTTTTGAGGCCTTTGTCCAACGAGGAAGAAATCTTGGCCTCTGTCCCAAAACCGGCGAAGGGAAACAAAAGGAAAAGAGCCCCCGTTCCCGAAGACCCAAAACCGAAAAAGAGGATGGCTCGCAAGCCAAACAAGAATACCATTCCTTTGACCTCAGAATCAGTTCTGCGTCTAAGGGATGAAGATGAAGAGGAAGAAGAAAATGACAGGTCACAGCTGGCAGCCCGAAAGAAGAAAACCACCGATGCCCCATCCACAGCTGGATCGATGATGCTCCACGAGGCTTCCCCTTGAACTGAGGGTATACCGGAGAAAGATTTGGGTAGAGTCCCTGAATTATCGTAGATCGAAGACGCAACTCATCGGAGCCAACGGTCAGGGGATATGACCGAAAGGGCCCTCGAATCCCTTCGGACGGAAGAGAATGCTCCAGGTGATTCATTTGGGGCAGCAACAAGCGAATTCGCCTACCTTTCTCGCTTTTTCTGCTGGGGTGATTCGGGAAGCCCAAGCTCTGGGGGCCCTTGATCTAGACAGGCCTCACAATGGAGAGGATCCCTTTCGTGACCTGTTTACCGGTATCGAGGATGTTGCTGGTACTGGTGATGAATCAGACTTTTTTCACGGGGTGTGGCAGGCTTTGAATCAGGTAAGCTTTTAAAATTGTTTTGCCAGTACTACCTTTATGTTTTACTTTTCGTTAACTTCGTTTCTTGTTTCTTTGTAGGCAGCGGCAGTTCATCGAGAAGCATGTTCTCTGCCTCAAAACGAGCTGCGTCGATACGAAGTTGATATTCAACGGGTTACTGATGAGAGGAACTCCCTAAGACTTCTCTTAGAGCAGAGGGACGAGGAAATAAAAGACCTCCGAGCTGAGTTGGCCAAGGCTTACCGAGATCAGACCGATTTGTCTGAGCAGGTAATGATACTTTTGAAAGCCTATGGGCTTGATAATGGAACGATGGCTAACTTTTCGGTCTCACAGCTGCAGTAAAAAATCGAGATGATCGGGAAGCTTCGTGAGGAGGTTGACATAATAAAAACGGAGTCTTTGCAGTGGAAAAAAGGTATGGACCGCTTTGCTGCAAAAAAAGAAACTGCTCGAGCCCAGTTATCATCGGCCGAAACCCAACTTCAGAAAATGAAGGAAAAAGGCTCGGTTTAGGCAAGAAGAATAGAGGAGCTTGAGGCTCGGTTGGCCTCTATACTTGCCAAGGCCGAAACTGATGCCGAAAAGGCAAAGGCCGATGCGGATGCACTTGTGGCCGTCTATCAGGCCGATGCTGAAGCTGCCCAGGTCCAAGGGACAGCCGAGACTGCCGATGTTCGAGCACATCGGGTTGTCGACCTAGCTAAGTGCCTATCCCAAAGGGAAACCATCGAGGAGATCCATGTTGGTGATTTCGACATCGCTGAAGAAATAAAAAGGGCCAAAGAGCTCGAAGTCGATGCTGAAGCTTTGGTTTCCGATGGCGATGATGATGATGGGAGCAAGAGTGGATCCGAGAATGGGGGGGAGTCTGATAAAGAAGAGAACGCTCCTGATGATCAAGAAATTTAGTCCTTAGTTTTTACGTTATAATAAGCCATGTAGATAATTTTGTATATTGATAATTCTGCCGACTTGCTTCTGTTTCATGAAGACTTTTATTCACGCCTTTATGAATGTTTTCACAAGGATCTAAATAACTTTAATCAAATTTGGACTTCGTAGTCTCTATGATGTGGCCTTTAGGCTTACTAGCTGAGTCAACGATTCAAACTCGAAGAAATATAGCCCGTAGGCGTAATGGTTGAGTGAGTGCTTGCTCGAACTCGAAATGAAAGGAGCCCGTAGGCTTATTAGTCGAGTGAATGATTCGAACTCGAAGTAATGTAGCCCATAGGTGTAAAGGTTGAGCTCAAACTCGAAATAAAAGTAGCCCGTAGGCTTAGTCGCCAAGTGAATGATTCGAACTCGAAATGAAGTAGCCTGTAGGCATAATGGTCGAGTGAGTGTTTGCTCGAACTCGAAATAAAAGTGGCCCATAGGCTTAGTCGCCAAGTGAAAGATTCGAACTCGAAATAATGTAGCCCGCAGGCGTAATGGTCGAGTGAGTGCTTGCTTGAACTCGAAATAAAAGTAGCCCGTAGGCTTAGTGGTCGAATTTAACTTAATTCTGTTTGCGTAATAAATTTCCAAATAGAGGAATTTTCCTTGGATATAAGATGTCGGTAAAGAGGAGAACTTTCTTCGCAAGTCACTACACACGTGTTCATGTTTTGTGCCTGGGTTCGGGCCAATCTATATGAGCATGGTTCGTTTTGACCATTTGCCTCTTACAATTTTTCCTATTGGAACCCTGCTGTTGTGAAATAACTTTCTTGCATTTGAACTCGATGTATTTGAGGGCCCAATGCCCCCCCAGTATTCAAGGTCGATTGTAAAGAGGCCTCGGATATTATTGTAAGTGCAGCACGATCATTGGTTGCCTCATTAAAAACCTTGCCCCATTTGCCTCATTCAAGCGAATGATCCATCTTAGCTCTTGTTCGGACTTCTGCAAGGGTCAGTTTTGAAATGTAAATGAATATAGAAGGGTCGTACCTTAGCAGTAGTATCATTTTAGATGTGATACATTCCAACTGCTTGATAGCTGTTTACAGTTTATAATGCCGAGCCTGTACGATCCCTTTCCGACGTTCTCGAGAACCTGATATGGTCCTTCCCAATTTGGTCCTAGTTTTCCTTCGTTCGGATTTCGAGTATTGATGGTGACTTTTCTTAACACTAAGTCCCCGGGCTAGAAATGGCGGAGCTTGGTTCTTCGATTATAATATCTTTCGATTCGCTGCTTTTGGGCGGCCAATTGGACGAGAGCAGTTTCTCGTCTTTCATCTGGTAATTCGAGGATGGTATTTATAGCCTTGTTATTTGATTCTTCCATCGTGAATCAAAATTTGGTACTGGGTTCACCGACTTCGACTGGTATCAATGCTTCAAACCCATACACTAAGGAGAATGGGGTCGCCCCCGTACTGGATTTTGATGTCGTCCTATATACCCAAAGGACTTCGGGCAGGATTTCTCTCCATTTTCCTTTAGTGTCGTTTAACCTCTTCTTTAGGTTTTGAATTATAGTTTTGTTCGTTGATTCGGCATGTCCGTTCCCACTGGAATGGTATGGCATTGATAGTATCCTTCTTATTTTGTGATCTTTGAAGAATTTTGTTATTTTGCTGCCAACGAATTGTTTCCCATTGTCACATACTATTTTGGCGGGTATCCCGAATTGACATACGATATGATCCCAAATAAAGTTTATAACTTCTTTCTCTCTTATTTTCTCGAACGCCTGCGCTTCAACCCATTAAGAAAAATAGTCAGTCATAAATAAAATGAATTTGGCTTTACCTGGGGTCGATGGCAGAGGGCCGGTGATATCCATTCCCCATTTCATGAACGACCATGGGGATAGGACTCTCCGGGTTGATGGATCATTGGCGCAAACCTTTGACATTTGTCACATTTACTAACAAATTTCTTTGCATCTTTGCCCATATCGATCCAGTAATACAGTGCTCTGATTATTTTTCGAACTAATGTATCGGCACCGGAGTGATTCCCATAAGTTCCCTCGTGCACTTCCCGTAGGATGTAATCGGTATCTCCCGGACCCAAGCATACTGCCAACAGTCCATCGAATGTCCTTCGATATAGCATTCTATCCGAAGACAATGCGAATTGAGCAGCTTTAGTCCGTATGGCCCTAGAATCTTTAGGGTCCGATGGGAGCCTTCCGCTCTTTAAGTATTCAATATTCTTATTTCTCCAATCCTAGGTTAAGCTTGTAGAATTTATCTCGGTGTGACCTTCTTCGATTACCGATATCGAAAGTTGAACGACAGTCCCCGAGCTCAAGTCATCTGTCTCGACTGACGATCCCAAATTCGCAAGGGCATCGGCTTCATTGTTTTGTTCTCGTGGAACATGCCGTAAAATCCATTGTTTGAAACGGTGCAAAGTGACAAGAAGTTTGTCTAAATACCTTTGCATTCTACCTTCTCGAACTTCGAAGGTTTTGTTTACTTGACTCACCACCAACAAAGAGTCACAATTGTCTTCAATGACTTCTGCTCCCAAGTTTTTAGCTAACTCGAGACCTGCAATCATGGCTTCATACTCGGCCTCGTTGTTAGTCAATCTGGTAGTTTTAATAGATTTCCTAATAGTGTTACCCGTGGGTGTTTTCAAAACTATGCCTAGCCCGGACCCCTTCACGTTCTAAGCCCTGTCCGTAAAAAGGGTCCATACCCCCGATGATGTACCCGATTTCAACAGGAGTTCTTTTTTGACTTCGGGTACGAGGGTTGGCGTGAAATCGGCTACGAAGTCTGCTAAAATTTAAGACTTGATGGCCATACGAGGTTGATATTCGATATCGTACCCCCTGAGTTCGACGGCCCATATGGCCAATCGGCCCGATAGCTCGGGCTTATGCAAAATATTACGAAGCGGGTAAGTGGTTAATGCGCATATGGGATGACATTGAAAGTATGGTCTTAACTTTCTAGAGGCGCTTATCAGTGCAAGTGCCAATTTTTCTAGGTGCGGATATCTAGTTTCCGCTTCTCCTAAGGTCCAACTCATATAATAAACGGGAAATTGCGTACCTTGCTCTTCTCGAACTAGGACGCCGCTTACGACGATTTTCGATACTGCCAAGTACAAGCAAAGTTTTTTGTCTGTGTTTGGAGTGTGAAGTAGTGGTGGGCTTGATAGATATCGTTTTAGTTCCTCTAATGCTTATTGGCATTACGGGGTCCAAGCAAATCGTTCTTCTTTTTGAGTAGAGAGAAAAATTTGTGACTTCGATCTGATGATATCGAAATGAATCGGCTAAGGATGCAATCTGACCCATTAGCCTTTGTACGGCTTTCACGCTGTCCACGACGATGATGTCTTCGATGGACTTGATTTTATCGGGGTTAATCTCGACTCCCCGATTCGACACCATGAAGCCGAGGAACTTGCCCGAACCGACCCCGAAAGCACATTTTTTGGGGTTGAGCTTCATGTTGTATTTCCTCAAAATTTCAAATATTTTCTGCAAATGGGTCAAATAGTCCTCTGAGCGCATGGATTTAACTAGCATGTCATCAATATAAACTTCCATTGATCTACCTATTTGTTCTTCGAATATTTTATTTACTAGGCGTTGGTAAGTAGCCCCTACAATTTTTAGCCCGAAGGGCATCACATTATAACAATATGTTCCATATTCGGTGACAAATAAAGTCTTTTCCTGGTCCTCCGGGTTTATCTGGATTTGATTATCCACGGAATAGGCATCGAGAAAAGTGAGGATCTCGTGGTCGGCCATGGCGTCGATCATGCGATCAATGTTGGGCAGCGGAAAGGAATCTTTGGGGCATGCTTAGTTCAAATCCATATAGTCCACACACATTCTAAGTTTGTTCTCTTTTTTATTCACTACAACTATGTTGGCTAACCATTCGGGATATTTCACCTCCCGAATAGACCCTATCTCGAGAAGTTTGGTTACCTCGTCCTTTATGGATGCGTGCTTTCCCTCGGATTGGGGTCTCTTCTTTTGCTTTACCGGTCTGAACCTAGGGTCCAAGATTAGTCGATGCGTCGTTTTGTCCGGTGGGATCCATGTTATATCTAAATGGGACCAGGCAAAACAATCAATGTTATCGATAAGAAATTGAACAAGCTTCTTCCTGAGTTCGGGGCTCAACCCCGTTCCCAGGTATACCTTTTGCTCGGGCCAGTGCTCGATTAGTGTGACTTGCTCTAGTTCTTCAATTATTGATTTGGTGATGTCGGAGTCATCGGGAATCATGAAAGATCGAGGGACCCTTTGATAATCTTCTTCTTCGATCTTCTGATTATCTGGCTGGGTCGAAGCCGACATCTGTGATTGCTATTTGGTGTATCGTTCTCCTTCTGAGCCCGATCCCTTTATCGGTGAAGGCGAGGACATTGATTTTGCTTCCTCGACGGTGAATATTTCCTTTGCGGCCGGTTGTTCTCCGTACACTATTTTGACACCTCTCGATGTTGGGAATTTGAGGAGCTGGTGTAGGGTGGAAGGTACAGCTCTCATGTTGTAGATCCATGGCCTTCCGAAAAGGGCGTTGTATCTCATATCGCCTTCGATCACATGAAAATTTATTTCCTGGATGGTTCCGGCCACGTTTATTGGTAGGATTATCTCGCCTTTGGTGGTTTCACATGCCATACTGAATCCGTTTAGAACTAGAGTCGCGGGTACGGTCTGGTCCTGCAGGCCGAGCTGTTCTACGACCTTCAATCTGATGATGTTGGCCGAGCTACCTGGATCGATTAACACATGCTTAATTTTAGTTTTATTCATGAGTACAAATATTACCAGTGCATCGTTATGAGGTTGGATGACTCCTTCTGCATCTTCATCATCGAAGGACAAAGTCCCTATGGGTGCATAATCTCGAGTCCGAGATCGCTTTTCCCTCACAATCGATGTTTTAGTGCGTTTAAGCACTGGTCCCTGAGGGGTATCGACGCCGTCGATGATCATGTGAATGACGTGCTGCAGTTTTTCTTGCTCGTTTTGCTTGCCGAAATCCCTATTTTTAAAATGGTTCTTCGCCCTATCACTCAGAAATTCCCGAAGGTGCCCTTTGTTAAATAAGCGGGCTACTTCCTCTCTTAGTTTCCTGCAATCTTCCGTTATGTGGCCATGGGTTCTATGATATTCACAGATTTGATTGGGATTCCTTTGGGTAGGATCGGTCTGTATGGGTCGAAGCCATTTAGTGTCTTTGATGCGTCCGATAGCCGACATGATGGCGGATGCACCAATGCTTAAGTTATACTCTGATAATCGAGGTGCTTCTATAGGGATCAGCATATTTATCAAAGCCTCTCTTGCTCATATGTCCCCGGGAATATTTCCCTCGATCAATCCTTCGATTGTTCCAAACTGTATTGCATGCTGAATCGTTGTTCATCCGATCTTCGACGTACGGTTGATATCGGTCTCTGTTCGACCTTTGTTCTCTGTCGATCTCCCTTTGGTTTTTAGTAGCTGTCCAGTTCTGATGCGCGGGTCCATAGGGTGCTCCCAACTGATCATCCTCGACCCTAATTTTCGATTGATATCGGTTGTGTATATTTGCCTAAGTTATTGCTGGATACTCGATCAAAATTTTTTTTAGCCGCCGTGATGCTGTCAAACTTAGCTCGTTCAACCCTTGGGTGAAAGCTTGTACGGCCCAATCGTTTGTGACCGGTGGCAATTCCATGCATTCCATTTGAAATCGGGATACAAATTCCCTCAGCATTTCATTACCCCTTTGCTTTATTTTGAAGAGGTCTGATTTCCTTGTTGCAACCTTTATGGCACCAGCATGTGCCTTTTACGAACGAATCTGCTAACATGGCAAAAGAATCGATGGAATTTGGTGGTAAATTGTGATACCAGATCATTGCTCCCTTCGAGAGGGTCTCCCCGAACTTTTTCAACAACACGGATTCGATCTCATCGTCCTCCAAATCATTACCTTTGATGGCACATGTGTAAGAGGTGACATGTTCGTTAGGATCGGTCATACCGTTATATTTGGGAATTTCGGGCATACGGAATTTTTTGGGGATTGGTTTTGGGGACGCACTCGAGGAAAAAGGCTTTTGTATGGATTTTTTCGAATCAAGCCCTTTTATCATTGGTGGAGCCCCCGGGATTTGATCGACTCTGGCATTGTATGTTTCCACTCTCTTGTCGTTGGCTTCGACTTATTTTGTGAGTTTCTCGAGCAATTTAGTAATTTCGGGAGTGGTCCCCGATTCTTGCTCGTTTGACTTCACTCTGACGGGCTCCGTTCTGGGGGGTGATTTCTCGAAGCGGATTGGAATCCGGCCTGCTTTGTATATGAGTTTGGCTCTGTAACTGAGCTATCTCTACTTGTTGGGCTTGTAGCATCTCGAAGATCATACGTAAGCTGGCCCCGATTTCCCCCGCGTTATGAGTGTCTCGGGCTACGGATCGAGTACCGCCCTGAATGCTTCTTTCCGGTTCGAAACGCTGATTCGCCTCCAGAGCTATTTGTGAATTGACATCCAATGGTACTTCGGCTCGAATTTCAGGTACTTCAATTCGAGCCTCAATGCTATCGTTAAGTGGCCTTCCGGCCTCGGGTGCCAAGTTGTTGGTTTCATCTTGAAGGCCGGCTTCGTGGTTGATAGGTAAAGCCATTGCTGATTTGAAGTTGTAAACTGGTGTGTACTGTAGATTTGTATCAAACAACCACTGTTATCCTTAGCCCCACGGTGGGCGCCAAACTGTTTACCCGAAAAATCAGATAATGTTAAATTTATGTATGGTTCTAAGGACACGTGATACCCTTTGATACAAAGATAACAATACAAGTATTTTGACTATGAGAATGTGAAAGATGAACAGAAAGAATGAATAAGATAAAGTAAAACAAACACAAGGAGATATCTTTACATATGAGAAAAGATCTTTTTTTCCAATCTATTGCCTCCCTCCGTAGCTTACAAGGATCCCCTCCTTTATAATAAAGGGTCATAACTTTATTTATAATAAAATAATAAAATAAAGCATATAGTGGAGGACTCATGATGATTTGTCTCTTCCTCGATTCCCGCCAAGATTCTCTCTCTTGGTGCGGTTGTAACCGCTCTTGTGTGTGAGCTCGATACTGGCTCGAACTCGTTACTGGGTCGGCCCTTCGGTCTTGGCTTGAGTTCGACCTTCGGGATAGGCGTGTGGTGTGTTTCCGACCTCGAAGTGATACCTTGCGGATCGATTTGGTCACGGGCTCGATAAGATTATCGAGCCGACTCCTCGAGCAGCCTTCGGACTCGAGGCTCGTTTGTACTGTCTTTGGAGCTTACTCCCAAAATTCTACTTCGCTTTCTTGCCACTCGATCTCGATCGAATGTAGGAAATCCGAAATCTATTTTGACCGTATACACAACTGCACCATAGAATTGCTATCTCCCAAGTGGACATTTTAAATGTAGATATTATGTGGCAGTCTGGAAAGTGCTCAATGCTTGTGGATGATTTGGTATGGAGTTGTCGTCCTAGGAGACTCAACCTGCAATCAAGAAGTAAAATGATTACATGTTTCATTGATCGTTTAATGTATATGAAGAATTACAAGCCCTTTCATAGTCAATTAAAAGAAGTAAAAGTTTATAAACTTGATGGTAAACGTGAGCTGGAGCTCAGAAGTGGGAAGCTAGCAGTGAACACCCTTACGAAGAAGGAGAAAGTTTATTTTTTATTAGATTGGTGATGCTGTTAATTTATCTCTATTTCAAATTGAATGTACTTATTCGTTTATAAAGTTTAGGCCAAAGTTTGTTAATCTGTACTTTTAAGATAGATTCTGGATACTTAAGAACTTGAAATTTCTGAAGTTTTCTTTTAAAGGATCTTATGTCAAATATGACAAAGTTGGCACAGAGATGCTATGTTTGTTGTTCTGTTTTCTCTCCAGTGTATGTCAATTTGCTGCACTTTTTCGACTTATATATGGATGCTGTTCAGAAGATGACTTGGTAGTGAAACATTATGAAATATTGGTATTGGATGTTTTAGTTGTTGCTCAGAGTGCCGAAATGCCCAGACTCGCTCAAAACTCACCCTGAAACACACCCGAGCCACTCGCGACCCAAATACAAATCATATCAAACAATATCAAAAATACAAATCGCACTCCAATTCAAGCCTAATAAAAACTAACAATTTTCAACTTCTATATTCAATGCCGAAACCTATCAAATCAAGTCTGATTGACCTCGCATTTTGCACACAAGTCATAAATGACATAGCGAAGCTATTCCAATTTTTAGAGTTAGATTCTGATCCCGATATCAAAAAGTCAACTCCCCGATCAAACTTCCAACTTAAATTTTAATTTTAGCCATTTCAAGCCCAATTCAACTACGGACTTCCAAATAATTTTCTGGATACGCTCCTAAGTCCAAAATCACCATACAGAGCTATTAGAATCATCAAAACTTTATTCCGGGGTCGTTTACATATAAGTCAACATCCTGTCCACCTTTTCAACTTAAGGGTTAAACCTTGAATTTCATTCTTCCAAACTAACTCCGAAATATTTGAAAACCAAAACCGACAATTCACACAAGTCATAATACATCGTATGAAGCTATTCAAGACTTCAAATAGTAGAAAGGAGCGTAAATGCCTAAAACGACCGGTCAGGTCATTACATTCTCCCCCACTTTAACATACGTTTATCCTCGAACGTACCAAGAGTTGTTTCCAAGCCATCAAATCACTATTCCACCTTACCACGCACATACTCGTGGGTGATCCAACGCCACCCTATTTCATATAGGCCTGACGACACAACATAAATGAAGATCACTAATTTCACCTTAGCTCAAAAATCTTGGATTTCAATTCCCAACATTCAAAATTTCTTACAAGACCCGAATATCACATCTACACACTGTATAAGTCTGAACAAGCTGTATCAAGCAATAACCATAACTCCAGATATAATCACATAACATATTACACAACTCGCATACTCGTAGCACCATTCCCGATCACATTAACTATTCAAAACCAACTAAGTACTAGTATAAAATCCCACATTCAACATAACCTTATTCCGAAACCTTCGTACACCGCCGATAAAGAAAGAAACATTCGAAAACTCATAACCGCTCATTAGATCAACTAGACATGGAGCTCTCTCTCCCAACTAGAACCATAATTACTTTCTGAGCCGACTTTCGCTATTATCCTCCCAAGTATACCGTAATAAAATTTGATAGTACACATTCTATGTCCGATGGCCTTATATTATCAAACATAACTATTCCACATACATGCCATACCAATATATCTCAAGCCAAAAATGGTGCAATCCATGCACCCAAAAATGGAAAAACATCTTAGAGAAGAGAACCATTTCACAAGTTCAACTAGCACTACCACAACCTAATATTTACAACCAACTCCTCAAATTTCGTGAAGAGGATAATCGTAGGCGCATGTGCACAATTTCTCAAATAAGTTGCTCCAGTAATTTCTTTTTGTAGAGGAAGGAAAGCAAGGAAATCAGATAAATTATCAGAAAAATAAAATTCCCACACACTGCACGGATAACTCATATGCGACACGGATAACTCACGTGTCAATGATACCAATATGTATATCCATACGGAAAACTCACGTGCAAATAACATAAATCGCCTGGCATGGTCACATACCTCCAGTCCCAGCATCTCATACATGAGCAATTAAACAAGTACACATGTATATAATAATGAAATAAGATTCTCATGCTCTTGGACTAGTATAAATAACATGACATAGTGTAGGCATATACAAAGTCTGCTATCACAATTCAAATTGTTAAATTAATGCAGAAATAGTAACTTTCCAGTTCATTCAGGGATTCAGCCTCTTTGTAACCTCGAGTATGACTAAGATAGTTTTCAACAAAGGTATAAATACGAGAACGTTATAACTTTACACTTAACAGTTAACTCTAGGCATATCATAGCCTAAGCATTCTTCCGAGTATGAATACTCGCCCTGATGCCTGCACATGGGCTCAAACCTCACATATATGCACACTCATAGCGCGTAACTATCACAAATAATTAATGAAACTAGTGCATCCACTGAGTTTAAATAAAATACTCACCTCAAATAGGTAGCAACCCTGAAAAATTATGCTTTTGAGAATTCCCAGTCTCCAAATTCATAGGACACATGAATCATCATAACTGTTCCCAAGTCTAGCATTTGAATGACTAACACATCCTTCATGCATGATCATCACTTCCATAATTCTTCCGTTCCACATAGAAATAATTTGAATATCAGCAGTCTATCAACCGGGTGAGTACCGCAATACCAATGAAATATTTGTAAGTCAAAACACAATGTGCCTTCTGAAATGCGCACCCTTCTCAGGAATTACCGAGAAACTATAACATTCATCTAAATATCTGAAATTGACCATGCTATCCAAAATTCGTTGACCTTCCTTTCAAGAATGAACTACTACCTTGTACATGTAGATCTTAATCCCACACAACACACCACATCTATTATGTCATTATGTGACAAGCACAAGAATCTCATTATGAACTCTGAGTCACCAGCAAATTACATACCCGGTTAGTTAGAAACCTTTCCCTTGCTTCCTTCCAGGAGGAAATCACAATACACAATACGTTTCCCATACCAGTAGAAAATATCCATTTATAACCATGGTAGAAACCATCAAGAACACTTTAAAATCTATTTGCACATAACCAAGCTATTAGAACTTAATCTCCCTAACTCTACCAAGCCACACAGGTCACCAAACCCAAGAATATTGCCACCAAGACATCTGTAAAGTCTCACCACATCATAATTACCCCCATAAATACCACAACCGAAACACCCACTCTAAAATTACCTTATTTGAGTCTAAGACCGTTTCATTCACCTTCCTGATACTGAAATATAAAATCCATAATGATTAAAAAAATGCCACAAGTCTCGATACCATCCAACTTAAATCTCAGTTTCTAGCCATATACAAATCCGCCAAAAATTCTCAGTTCCTACATATTAATCTTGAATCCATTAGAACTTTCTCAAGAGTCATCCACTCTGCTCAAATATCAATTGCACCTCCCAAACGGGCCGAACTGCCTATGCTCAATTAGCACAACAACACCCCAAACAAGTAACCATGCTTTAACGCAACCGAGCAAATTCATATACCGTGCACACTACATCTGTCATGAATAACAACTCAACTCATTCCGTGATTTTCATATACTCATAAAGTGCAATATAACCCGTATCCAGAAATATCCTTACTCGACTCATCCTCCATCTCAACCTCTGCAAGTCATAATTAATCCACAAGTATGCCTCAGACCAAAACCAATATAACACATAACCGTGCAATCAAATCGGCAATAACAAACTCCCCCACTTGGCTCAAAACCATAGAATAAAATATTCCATAACTCACAATATCCATACTCTATTACTGCCATAATACCACAATCAGTTCAACGAAAATTCTTCTCAAGCTCATGCAACACCAACCATAAAATACATAAATCATCCGCTAAGCTCGCATTTATTTCTCTTGACAGTCAAGTCAACTTTCTCAACCAAATTCAAATTCAAATCACAACACGTACACCCCGTTGGTAGAAAAGAAACTCTCCACTCAATATTATAAGGGGTACACCTCCGTAGATTACTCTGCATGAGATAACCCATATGTTTTGACTAAAATTGGCATCTTGATATACCCTTTCTCAGCCACAATCACTACGCGATCACTTAATCTCCCTAAGTCTGAACTTATCAACAAGACGTGAAAATCTATTTCGCTTCACAATTAAACAATATAAAAGAACCTTCAACACATTCATACTCGAGACTATACGTCAAATCAAGACAGATACCAAGCAACCAATGGCCACTTTTTCTTTTACATCTCAAGCAAACTATTCTTGGCACAGTCAAATCATCTGAACATATTCCACAGTCACATCATGCTTATCACATAGCTATTCAACCGCTCATCGAGCCACAAATTCCACTCATAGCGACACTATCAGACATATGAGTCCAAATGTACAAGTTCACACAACTGAAGCTACCGAGCCTAAGCTACGGTCTAAACCTGGCCTCAAGTCCTCCAGACTAGCCCATCACCAAAACACATAATACACATCTCGAACCTCGTTCATGGAATCACAAGCCATCGATGCACATCTGATATCGAGTGCTAATCACATGCACACACGAATGCGTGGAATGAATTGAAAGAGCTATGTTTCAAGCTGAATCAATTCCGCACAATAAGGAAAAAAAGATGGGAAATTATCCTAAATGCCCTATAGCCTCTCGAAGATAAGTATAGACATCATCATACCGATCCGCAAGATTCTACTAGACACGTGCTCATGACTTGTAGAACCTATGAACCTAGAGCTCTGATACCAACTTGTCATAACCCTAAACCCAAATAGCCGTGATGGCACATAACTCAACCCGTTAGGTAAGCCAATTTACAAATATCCGATTAAAATAATATTTAACTGAATCTAACACATTCCCCAAGGACTGGTAGTACAAATCATGAGCTTCTAAGATTTAGTATTTACAAAGCTGGTATAAAATGAAATACAATATCTGTTTAAAATATACATGAACAGATTAAAATTCTAAAGCTACCATGAAGGAAAGGCAGCAATGACTGGAATACAGGTACATTTTCAGATCCAGCTCCCGCCATGTATAGCAACATCAACATTCAAAATCTGTATGCAAGGTGCAGAAGTGTAGTATAAGTACAACTGACCCTATGTACTCAATAAGTAATAAACCTAAACTTAAGTTGAAAGTAGTGATGAGCTGGAACACAGGTCGGGGTCCAACACCAATAACCAAAAACAGTTCATAACAACATAATGGAAGTAATAAAAGAAGCAGCTTAGACATAAAATGCTCAGCTCATTCATAGTTACAGAAAAATAGACATGTTTTTCAAGTATATCAATGAAAATCCAAATCTTTTACCGAAAACACCAAAATATGAGTACGTTTTGTAAAAACTGTGATTTTCCCAAAAACGTTTCAATAACAGATAGGATGTTTCATTTTCAAATGGCATGAGCAAAATACATCCATATGCCTACATGTCAATGAGTATGTGGAGTCATAAATGACGCCATATCGTATAGCATGAGGAAAATACATCTCTATGCATGTATGTCAAGTGTGCATGTCAATGCGATGCAACTCAGTGAAAAAATCATGTCAATACTCTCAGAGTATCAATTCACTCAGTCTTCTCAGTCACTCAGTCCTCCTATTCACTCGTCACTCGCACTCAGTAGGTACCTGCGCTCACTAGGGATGTGTACAGACTCCGGAGGGACTCCTTCAACCTAAGCACTATAAACCGCATGGACAACTCACGTGCTCCACGAATAACTCACGTGCTATAGTATAAATATCTGGATCCACACGGACAACTCACATGCTGCACGGACAACTCACCTGATATAGTATCAATATCTGGATTCGCACGGAGAACTCACATGCTGCACGGACAACTCACGTGCTATAGTATCAATATCTGAATCTGCACGGATAACTCACGTACTACACGGACAACTCACGTGCTATAGTAAAAATATCTGAATCCGCACGGATAACTCACGTGTTGCACGGACAACTCACATGCTATAGTGTCAATATCTGGATCTGCACAGATAACTCATGTGCTGCACGAACAACTCACATGCTATAGTATCAATATCTCAAAAATCAGGCCCTCGGCCTCACTCAATCATCAATCTCTCTAGTCTCTCGGGCTCACAGTGTCATGAAACTAGCCCAGAATAATGATATGATGTATCCATAAATAACAACAGAGACTGAGATATGATATGCAATAAATGTATATTACTGAGTACGAAATTACAATTTAAACATATACTTCGACAGCAGAACTGACTTCAGTGGGTCTCAATAATACCAACATTTGCCTAAGGATGATTTATAACATGAATCACAGCTCAGTTTCTCAAACACATAAAAATACATGAAAAAATACAAGTTAATTGACTATACATCTTTACTAAATCAACTGATTCTCATTTTCTACGGTACACGCCCACACGCCCGTCACCTAGCATGTGCGTCACCTCTAAATAATTCACATAACACGTATAATCAGGGTTTATATTCTCAACTCTAACTTTAGAAGAGTTACTTACCTCGAACAAGCCGAATCCAATGCCGAGCAAGCTAAATAATACTCCAAAAATTCCATTCCGCGCGTATCAACCTCCGAACGCCTTCATATCTCCTCAATTCCAAGCCAAACGATTCGAAACTAGTCAAATAACGTACAAATTAATTAAAATATACTCTAATAGTTACAATTTAACAATTTATAAAAAATTTTAACGCCGCTCGAAAAGTCGGCAATGGGGCCCACATCTTGGAATCCAACAAAACTCACAAAATCTGACAACCCATTCAATTACGAGTTCAACCATACTAATTTCACTCAAATCCTACTCCGAATTGGTATTCAAATTTCAAAAATTCGTTTTATGAAATTTTTACAATTTCTCCCATATATCCATCTCAAAATACTGATTAAATGATGAAAACAATGATACATTCATGTATATTAACCAAGTCCGAGTTAAAATCACTTACCCGAATGATTTTCTTGAAAATCCCACGAAACATCGCTAGAAACCGAGCTCCCAAAGTTCAAATATGAAATAATACAATAACCCTCATTTATAAAGTATAAAACTATGATCTCCCATTATGCTGACCGCACATTTTTATTGCGGTCCGCGCATTTCCAAGTTTCGCGGCAGCGATCCAAATTGTGCGGCCGCACTTCAGCAGTGACTGCACTACTAGATTTTAGTAAATTGACCATAACTTTATGTACAAATGTCTAAATAATTACTGGTATACCTTTCTGGAAACTAGAGTCAAAGAGCTACAACGTTCATGTTTCAATCATCTCCAAACTCCTTGTAGATTAAAAGATATAAGCTTCCGAAGTCGGATTATCGAACCTACATAATCTTCTTTCTGCGTCCGCGAGAGGATTTCTGTGGTCCGCATATTTCCTTTGCAGTCCGCACATTTCCTCAGTGGTCCGTACTTTTCCTCTGCTGTCTTCACTTTTCCTTTACCTCAGCACTCCAAAATATGCCCCCCGCACTTCCAAAGTTCCAGAACAAGATCAGAGTGCCGAAATACCTAGACTCGCTCAAAACTCAACCTGAAACACACCAGAGCCACTCGTGAACCCGTCCGAATGTACCAACAAGTCCTAAAATATGATACAAACTTAGGCGAGCCCTCAACTCACATCAAACAACATCAAAAACACAAATCGCACTCCAATTCAAGTCTAATGAAACTAACAATTTCTAACTTCTACATTCAATGCCGAAACCTATCAAATCAAGTCCGATTGACCTCAAATTTTGCACACAAGTCATAAATGACATAACGAACCTATTTTAATTTTCAGAATTGGATTCCGATCCCGATATCAAAAAGTCAACTCCTCGGTCAAACTTCTAACTTAAATTTCTATTTTTAGCCATTTCGAGCCCAATTCAACTACGGACTTTCAAATATTTTTCGGACACGCTCCTAAGTCCAAAATCACCATACAGAGCTATTGAAATTATCAAAACTCTATTTCGGGGTCGTTTACACATAAGTCAACATCTGATCCACCTTTTCAACTTAAGCTTTAAACCTTGATTTTCATTCTTTCAAACTAACTCCGAAATACCTGTAAACCAAAACCGACAATTCACACAAGTCATAATACATCGTATGAAGCTATTCAAGACTTCAAATAGTAGAAAGGAGTATAAATACCCAAAACGACCGATCGGGTCGTTACACTGCCCCTTCTTTTTCTTTTCTTTCTCATCTTTATTTTTAATATTATTATTTCTTAGTCGCCAAAGACCTAACAATGAAAATTTCACTGTAGCTTAGGCTTACCACAGAAACTGAAAATAATATTTCAAGGGTTTATGAACAAATCAAGATTCTGAAATTAAAATTTTTTATTCTTCTTATCAATCTGACATTAACTTTTATTTTTCTTATTTGAAGTTTTTGTGAGCACTTGGTTGATCGTGCCTTCTTAGGCGTTAACAAAAAAATTTAAAAAGAAAGAAAAAAGAAAAAAAGTTTAAGTTATAATGATTATTAATTAAATATAATTTATTCTAAAGTGTTTAATTAAACAATAGCACGTGTAAAAATTTATCAGTTTTTAATTCATTTTTTGTGTCTCACATGCTTGAAAGATAGTGAGCACACTCTCTGTGCCACCTCAGCATCTAAGGAGGTATTTTTTCTGTATTAAAAAAGTTCAAGGGGTAATAGGTTTCGTGCAAATATAAAGTGTGTAGTTGAAAATATAATTTTGTTCAGGGGATACTTATGATTTTTCCCAAAAAATTAACATTATAACATATCAAATACAACTCATGTTGGATCATTCACTAACGACTTTATCCTTGTAATGTTCTTGGCTTTCTACGCCCCGACATGTGCATATATAACATACACTAATAATAAACCCAATATATGAAAATATCACAATAAAAAAACATGCCGCAAATTCACATGAACTGAAGTGAAAACAGAACACTGACATAGTAAACGTCCACTTGAGGGGTAGCAACTCTATAGACAAGATGTCAGTGTATAGTAAATTGGCATAAATACAACAACCAAGCATAAATACAACAACATTCGAACAACTTTGATTCCCTAACTACCAATTAACTTTGGCTCTTTTTGACTAACATATCTAACAAAGCCTAAACTATACCTATATTACTGAGAAAGTAAATAGGCTAAACTATACCATCTATAGTACTTGACACTTCAGCTTCACAACTATTATATAAATTTATACCATACAGTTTTGGAATTATACTTTGGTCATCTTAAATAATATACTCTGCAACGATTATTTATTTAATACTAAGAAATATTCTTTATTAAATGCTATCTGGTGACAAATATCTGTTTGTCCTCATTGACTGTGTTTCCTTCGGGATCTACCCGATGCCAATTGAAGTTGTTGTCCTCGGTCTTGGTTTTTACTTGATTCATCCTTCGTCTGCCTCTGGTTCCGCGTGTCATGCAATCATTCGATCATTTATATAAACCAATTTTACCCTATACAGATAGTCCCCTTACTTTTCGGTGACATATCTTTGTGTCATCGGGAAGCTGGTGAAGATACCTTTTATGGCGAAAATTTTTTCTGAGGCCCTCTGAACCATCTCTAACGCTTGACAAGATGCATGTCTCCTCACATTTAATATCCTGAACACGTGTTGCCCCACAATTCAGTAGTATTTTCGCTGGTTCTCGAGGTAATTATGGCCATGATTTTTTTCGCCTATATCTTTACTTGTACTTATCAGTTTACCTCTTTCAATACTCGAAGTCACATAAGTTCACTATCCCCTTTGTTCTTAACCTTCTTTCTGCTTTCATCTCTCTATGATCTTCTCCAAAAAACTCTATCATCTTCTTATCACTATGGTTTCTCCTACTAAATCTTCTAAGAACTCTGGTCTTCTCTTCGGTGGAGGTCTAAAGAGGAGCAAAGATAAAGATGTTAATGTTAATGATGATCCTCCCACGGTGAGCATCATTATACCTAAACATCTGAGCATCTCCTACGACTTTCAAGAGAAGTTCCCCACCTCAAACCCTCGAATGTGGGCTGTTGGAAAATATTCTTTTTCTATTCGCCCTTCCAGTATCCCTACTGTGAAGGAAAATTTTAACTGCCAGGACCTTAACATCATTGCTCTTGACCTGGCGGAGGGTGGGTGACCTTCACCAAGAAGGGTTTACGTATGTATACGTATCGCTTCACTTTGGGCCCATTATCATTGAGCGGGGAACTTGACCTCATGATTTTGGAATTTTGCCACCAGTATCAAGTCTGCTTGGTCGAGTAGAACCTTTTGTGTAGAGGACAGTGGCTAGTCTGCACCGGCTATGCTTGGAAATGGGGGAGACCCTAACCTTGGCACATATGATGAACCTCTGCTCCCCCAAAATCTTCCATGGGAGAGTGATAAATTTCAGCAAGTGTGGACACTATGCTTTGCTTACCAGCATGGATGACGATAATGACCATGGATGGATGGAGCGATTTGTTGTCATTGCTACTAGGGATATCATTCCGGCCACAACTCCATCTTTTTCCCGAATCGTGGAATAGTTCATGTAAGTTTAAAATATACCTCTTTCTCCGAAAAAGGTTGTTCCATGTAACTGTTAACACTTTTCCTTCCTTTATTTCAGCTACTTAGTGAACACCAACAAGGGTTGAAGTCCTAGACAAATGGGTTCAGAAGAATTTGCACATCACTACGTCGGAAACTCGTCGGTGGAAAGAGTTGGCCCCCAAATAAGGGTGGAAGGCCAAGAACCACAGTAAACTGACTCTTTCTCCTTTTCGCCTTTGTACATAAGAAAACCTGCTAACCCTACCTTTCTGTTTGATTCAGGGCTTCCATAGGGTTCTGTTTCCTACCATGAAGAGGAGGTTTTGGCCGATCCCGTAGAGGCTGCGAGGTTGTTGCAGGAGGCTCTCACCAGGAGTGGTACCATCTGGTCTTCTTCCGGGACAGGTCCTTCCTCCCAGGGTCCCTAGCTGGAGAACACGCAACCAAAAAGGTGGCGTCCCTCCTCGACTGGGGATAGAAATAAGAGAATAAAGAAGACCACGTCTGAGTCAGCTGCAAATACGGTGGTCATTGATGATGATGGGGAAGCTAGTGATGGAGAGGCTTCCCTTCAACAGAGAAAACGATCTTCATCGGCTCAACAGACTGCTCAATATGGAGGGCTTAGAACCCCAACCGAGGGCGAGGTCCTAGCGCTCTGGGAAGAGATGGAAGTAGTAGAGAATGTTGATTCTCGCTTTCCAGCCCCAGTTACTGCTATTGGCCCTGTGAGGTCAGAAATCGGGCCTCTTCTGCTCTCGATTGATGAGTAACCAATAATCAGCACTGCTCCCGTTACAACTGTTTATCAACCTACTACACCATCAGCTTCATCCCCCTCTACACCGGTCATGCCTTCGTCACCATCAACTGCTACACCTCCTCCACCGGCCGTAGACACCCAGGAGGAGGATGTCCCTCCCTCCAGTCCCTTGACCATGAGAATTTTGGGCATAACTATTCACCCCCTTCTACAGATCCCCAAGGGAGGAGGAGCGTGTCTCTCTTGGTCTCAAAGGAGTGTTACATGCTGTCTATGCCGGTGGAGCTTGCCAACTATCTGAAGCTACTGGCTTTAGAAAAAAAGGATTAATATACTCTTTTTCAGGGGAGTGTATGTTGAACAACGCCATGCACAACGATGCAACAGTACCATACTTGTTCTCTTACTGCTTGTTTCTATTCATCTATTACAATGGGGTTTTTGACTTTGATATTTGTTTTACATGCCAACTTCCTCACTTCCGAGGGACTTTAGAAAATGATCCTTGACAAAGAGGGAATTATGTCCGAGCGGGATCTACTTTTGGCTGAAAGAAATCAACTCACTACGCCTCCCAGTGCTAGAGGCGAAGGCCGCTGAAGCAGGTGAGCTCGAGGCCCAGTTGCAACTAAGTGAGCAGGAAGTGATGGCCCTCAGCCAAGAAGGCTCTTAGCTAAATGTAATGTTTCAAGAAGATAAGGCTAAATGGCGTGAGGTCCAAGATGTTGTGATTGCTGCGACCGAGCGTGAGTCTGCCTCCACCAAACGGGTAAATAATTTGGAGGCAGCCTTGAACTCCAAAATTGAAGAGGCTGCTGCTGCCAAAGAAAAACGGGCCTGGATGGAATAGAGGTATAAGAAGATCATGGATCAAAACTTGGTACACATATCTACGCTCTGTGATCTCGATCTCACCCTCGGTGCCACAAATTCCGAGCGGGATGGCCTTCTGGCCGAGGTCGACAGGCTTAAGGCAAAACTTCATGACCAAGGGGATTCCCTCATTATTGAAAATAACGTACTCTATGTACCATATGAGGAGGAAAACCTTGGAATAAGCTAAGGCAGGTGTTATTGATATTGACGATGAGATCGCCAAGGCCCAAACACTGGAGTTAACTGCTCGAGTACGCCTCCCGGCTCAGCCTGACGCAACCGACTCTTCTAGTGCTGGTTCCGAGTTTTTGAGAACCTAAAGAAAATGATGATAAAGACCAAGATCCTACACCGGTGGCAAATCTGCCTACTTCTCCCGGGGGCATAGATGTCTCTCTTCCCCCGAGTTTCGGTGGCGATAAAGTTTAGCCTTTTTTCTTTCTTTTCTTTTGTTGTTTTTCTTTTGTATCTTTGTACATATGCCGCTTGGCATGCTTAATAAATAAGAAAGGCCTTTTTGTTTAAGTATTGTGCAAAGTTCATTCCTTTTGAGTCGAATTAGATAAGGCTTCAGGTGTATTTTTTCCTGATAGCTTTTTGGGTTCCGGGCATAAACTCTTTCGGAACCAAACCTATACTATGAGGGTTCCATAAGAGAGGGCCCTCTTATGTTTACGGTGCTCTTGAAGAGGACATCTCTTTTTAATTCCGGCACTAGTATTTGATGTTTACAGTTAACTTTCAAATGATAAAATTAATTCATCATTTGGACAAGAAACAAGATAAAAATTAAAGGACTTCATTTTTATTCCTTCTATCTTCAAAGTATATAAGCATTCGTTTGTTGAAAATAAAGAAGTTGCCAATACATATGGCTAACTTGTACAACTTATTTCTACGGGCTAGATATGTAGTCCCCAGCCCCTATGAGACATTATTGTTCCCAGGTCTAGTAGTCCCGATTTCCGTGGCAATCATGTTGTCGTATTCTCGGACTATTCCCCTCCCCAATGGTCGAATGCGAAGTAGGCGAATTGGAACACTAGAAGTCTTGCTCCTTTAAGAAAAAATACTTGTGAACGATTGAATAGCCTTTGGTTCGATGGCAAGTTTTACTTCCCATTAGGAATTTGCCAGCGAGCCAAAGACTATCTAACCATCCCGTAGTGATTTGTTGTTTCAGTGCCTTGTCATTTAAAGGCCTTAACTTTGATGATGATATTCCCCTCGTAGTATGTTTTCTGTTATTGCCGCACTAAAAACCTTACTAGAAAAACTCGATTAGGACAAAATCTGGTCGAAGGAAAAAAGAGTACACCACATACGTTCAGTATAAGTAGGATCCATCAGCAGTAATACCTTTTGAGGTGAGTCACGTTCCAGTTGCTTGACAATTTGACACCATCTTGATTTTCCATCTCGTATGAACCTTTACCGGTGATAGCTGAAACCCGGTAGGGACCTTCCCATATTGGACCCAACTTTCTAGCGTTGATATCCCGAGTGTTCTGAGTCACATTCCTCAAAACCAAGTCTCCTACTTTAAAATATCGGAGATTGGCCCTCCGGTTGTAAAATCTTTCCATCCTTTATTTTTGAGCCACCATTCTTATGGCCAATGTATCTACTTCTATGTTCTCTTCTCTCGTGATATGATTGATCGACCACTCCCTGAATCGTGTGAGCAAAGTTTGAACTTTAATCACATTTGTTTGCATGCATTCCTCCTTTATGTCGAAAATTTCATATACTTGGTTTACTACCAATTGGGAATTACATTTGATCTCGATGACCTTGGAGCCAAGTCCCCAGGCCAGTTCAAGTCCTGTAATGAAAGCCTCATACTCGGCTTCATTGTTAGTCAACAAAATAATTTTTATGGCCTGCCTCAGGGTTCCCCCGAGGGCGTGATCAGGACCACCACGAGCTCGGAACATTTCACATTGGAAGCTCCATCCGTGAACAGGGTCCAAACTCTTGATGTCATTCTCGACACTATCACCACTTCTTTTACTGCCAAAGGTAGTAGCCCGAGATTGAAATCGGCCAAAACATATGACTTGATCGCAGTGCTGGGCTTATATTCAATATCAAATTCACTAATTTAAACTTCCGATTTGGCAAAACGACCCAAAAACTCGGGCTTGTGAAGGATATTACGCAACCGATAGTTGTCACAATAGCTATCGGGTGACACTGAAAATAAGGCCTAAGTTTTCGAGAGGCGACTACGAGAGCTAAGGCCAGTTTTTCGAAGTGCGAATAATGAGTTTTCGCTCTTGACAAAATTTTACTAATATAATAAATAGGAGATTGCGTACCTTTGTCCTCCCGGACTAGAGAGGCACTTACCGCTACTTCCAAGATAGCTAAGTATATCAGCAATTGTTCGCCTTCCCCCGATTTTCGATAGTAGCGGAGGGCTTGATTGATAATGTTTCAGGCCTTTTAAGGCCTGTTGGCATTATGGAGTCCATTTGAAGTTGTTGTTATTCTTCTTCTTGAGAATTGAGAAGAAGTGATGACATTTTTTGAAGATCGAGAAATGAACCTCCTTAGAGCGACCAATCTCCCGGTAAGCCTTTGAACTTCTTTCACACTTGTCAGCTGGCCAGGGATTGCCTTTATGGCTTTGATCTTACCTCGATCCCTATTTGTGACACCAGGAAACCCAAGAACATACCGGAGCTAACCTGACGCGCATTGTTCGGGATTGAGCTTCATGTTTGTGCTTCCTTAGGATATCGAAGGTTTCCTAGAGGTGTTTTAAATGATCACCTGCATTCAAAGACTTGACCAACATATCATCTATGTATACTTTCATTATTTTTCCTATTTGTTTCTCAAACATCTTGTTCACGAGTCTCTGTAAGTGGCTCCAGCATTTTTAAGTCCAAAGGGAATCACATTGTAACAATATGTGCCAAAGTTCGTTATGAACAAAGTCTTTTCCTGATCCTCCGGGGTCATCTTAATTTGATTGTACCCGAAATAGGAATCGAGGAAACTCATCAACTTGTGTCCGACCGTTGCATCAATCATTTGATCAATGTTTGGCAATGAAAACGAGTCTTTCGGTCACGCCTTATTCAAGTCTTTGTAATCTACGCACATTCAAAATTTATTATTCGTTTTTAGAACTACAACTACATTAGCTAGCCAGTCGGAATACTTTACCTCCCGGATTGAACCGAAGTCAAGTAGTCGAGTTACCTCTTCCTTAACAAACTTGTTTCTGACCTCGACTATAGGGCATTTCTTTTGCCTCACCGGAGGGATGCTTGGGTCCAGGCTTAGCTTATGCACGACCACCTCTAGCGGGATACCTATCATATCTACGTGTGATCATGCAAAACAATCAAGGTTAGTTTTAAGGAAATCAATAAACCCTAACCTGAGCTCGGGATTGAGTCCTGTTCCCAAGTGATAATTTCTCTCCAGGAATTCCTCGAATAAAGCTACTTGTTCAAGCTCTTCTGTCGTGGATTTGGTTGCGTCTGTCTCTTCCGGTACCTGAAAATATATCGTTACCTAGTCGGATTCTGATGCCCCATCGTCTTTATCATCTTTACTCGACTCGAGAGTAGGTGTCAGTTCCTATAATTGCTATTTATTGGGTTCCTTCCCCTTACTACTGGAAACTAATACTGGGTTCATTTCTATTGTTGCCAGTTGATCTCCCCTTATCTACTTGATTCCCTATGGGGTCGAGAATTTTAGCAGTTGGTGGTAAGTTGACAATACGACCTTTATCTCATGCAACCTTGGTCTACCCAGGATTATGTTGTAACCCATATCATCGTCTACCACTTTAAATAAGGTAGTTTTCGTGACCCCTTCGGCGTTCATGGGCAGCAGGATCTCCCCTCGGGTCGTCACGCTTGCTAGATTGAACCGGATAAGGAGCTTTGTCGTCTGGATGATGCTTCTGGTTATTTTGGGTTGCTCCATCACTCTCTATTGAATGATGTTGGCTGAACTTTCTGGGTCAACCAAAACACATTTAATCTTGAAATCTAGAACATTAAGAGAAATTATCGGGGTGTCATTGTGCGGTAGGAGAAGTCCATCGGCATCTGCTTCTGTGAAAGCGATGTCATCTTCGGTAATTTCCGGAAGTCTTTTACTGTGAGTCACTGAAACCTTCGTCTTCTTGATTGCCGAGAAAGTCACATCGTTAATCTCATTCCCCTCGAAAATCATGTTGATAGTTAGTCCAGGAGGATCTTCCCCTATATTTGAGGGTTCTGTATTGTCTCGACTGTGACCGTAATTGTTCTTGGCCCGGTCGCTCAAGAACTCCCTGAGATGGTCGTTCTTCAACAGCAATGCCACCTCCTTGCGGAGATGCCGGTAGTCCCCAGTTCAGTGGCCATGAGTCCCATGGTATTTACATTATAAGTTAGGAACCCATTGGCTGGGATCAGATCTGATCAGCTTCGGGAATCGTGCCTCTTTGATATTCCTCATTGCTGATACCAGCTCCACGACACTAACGTTAAAATTATACACCAACAGCCTGGGATAAGTGGAGTCCCGAGAAACCGATACCTATTTGTTTACAACAACTTGTTATTTTGGCCATGTCAGTTCTTTTGTCGGGGGCAAACCTATCCGCGAACTGAAACTCTTTGCTGTCGGGCCATTTGGCTCTCTCGTACAGAAGGAATTGGCTTTTAGAAGACCGCCGATCTGTGTCAAAATCATCTTTGAATTTATCCCTATTCCTGTCTCGGTCCCGACCCTTGGTTGATATCGGGAACCCGAGCTGACCATCTTCTATCATTATCTTCGATTTATAATGGTTATTGACATTCGCCCATGTGGTTCCTTGGAACTCAAGCAGGCTTTCTTTCAACTTCTGGGAGGCGTCGGAGTTCCTCGGGTTCAAACCCTTAGCGAATGCCTCGGCTGCCCTCGGCATGGCCGGTAATGGTATTTTTTTTCTTTCTTGAATCTGATCAAGAACTTATGCAGCAATTCGGACTCTCCTTGCGAAAATTCTGAATATATCCGCCTTTCGAGCCTAAACCTGGCATGGGCCTTAATGAAAGAATTTGTGAGCATTTCAAAAGAATCTATCGAATGCTCGGGTAAGACTGAATACCATGTCAGTGCCCCTTTCATGAAGATTTCCCCAAATTTCTTTAGCAGAACCGACTCAATATCGTGCTGGGCCAAGTCGTTTCCTTTCACCGTCGTTGTATAGGTTGTGATGTGTTACGTCCCAAACTATCCCTTAGACATGACTGGCACCCAGCATACACCACTCGCTAGGCGAACTTAATTTTCACACCTTAACCATTAATTCAAAGCATTTAATAAGTTAAACAAAATATCCAAACAATCTGAAAATTTATTTACGAACAAATAACATTGCAAAATACAGATTTAAAATTATTGTCAATTCCCACACTAGACGATGGAACATCTAATAGAATTATAAAAGACTCAAAAGCAGGTGTAAATTCCAAAATAAAGACATCAATGATTAAATTCTAAAGACTATTTGGGTAGCCTCCACGAACAATGTGGTGGCTCACCTTAATAACATGATCAACTCTAACGAACTCGACTGCTACTAGCTCCGTCGTCACGAATAGTATCTACATGGACATGCATGTAAGGAGTGAGTTATACGTGAATAAAACCCAGTAAGATCCTCGGTTCACCACTTTGAATACCCCTAGAACAAGTATTAGAAAAATACAACCACACCACAACAAGAATGATATAATAAATACGATAATTATATAATAAATTAATATATATGTATCAACACAGTTAATAAGAATTAAACAACAAGAGTATACACTAAGGACTTATCATAATTGCAGTGAAAGAAATTAACCAACACATCTACGAGTCCACAACGGCACCACAATGCCTCAAATATGTAACAGAGCATACACAATGCTCACTGAAGCATACACAATGCCCCAAATATATCAAGAAGCATACATAATGCTCGTGTGATGTACAAAGGCATACACAATGCCCCAACATCATGGCTCACAACCGTATCAAACTATCAAACTCAACACCATAACTCACAACCGTATCAAACTCAACATCATGGCTCACAGTCGTATCACACCATCAAACAACTTATAAAATAATTTTTTATATTTTTCATAAAATAATATATTTGCGGCTAGTCTAAGACTACCGATTCTGCCAAGCGCACGCATTTTCCAACACATAGACCAAGTAGAGAAAATACATTTTCAAAATGGATTTTAAAAAAATAAGCATCAAAGCTTAAAGTCTCACTTACCTGACTAATGATAAATTCCCAGCCTTGCAACGCCTAAACACCAACCAAACGACCTCTAGTGGTATCAATGTCGAAGTCATAGATCCAATTCACTTCTAATATTCAACAAATCATAATTTTAAAAGAAGCAAAAATGTTAAACTCTAATTTGTGCCTCACGTGATCTCAACTTCCATATCCATCCCAATATTTTCACTTACGTTGCCACATAAATCCAAAATCACAGGGGTTGTTGTAGCATTCGAATAAGGATGAGAAATAGCCATTTAAGGATTTGGAATTATTTATATAAATCTTGAAATAAGACCCTTAAAGGGTTCGCCGTCCAAAAGCCAAAGGTTTGGCTCCATAATGCCACCTGTAAAGTCAAAGCAAAGTAATTTCTTTTGAATCCCTTTTTCTCCATCACGTTGCAACAGTAAATGCAATAATTATTTGCTGCAATATAATCTATTCATAATGACCAAGTAAAATCTTTGTTTAAGCTTCTCAATTATTAATTAGGACCACCTCTTTATTCCTCATTTAAACAAGCACTATATAGTTCCAAAGTATCACTATTAATTTAATAATCTCTTGAACCCTCATCACTTAGAGTTACTTAAATAATCCATACAACTTGAGATTATCGTCTAAAAATATTTATTACACTTAATGTAACTCAATAAATAAGTGGGAATACTATCAATTACTTCATAATGAATTTTTACCTTCTAATACCTAAAGTCTTTTAAAAGGCTAACCAAATGTGTAAGTATAAATGGTCCTCTATCTACTTACTTAATTAATACTTAATCTCTTATACGTATATCAGTAACATTCTCCATAATAAATATATAACTCAAAAATTCTGTTTTACAAGAAAAAAGGTCGGGTTATTACATGATGTGCTCATGAGGATCTGAAGTCCCATCGTACTTTGGTATGTCCAACATTTTGAATCGTTTCGCATTCAATTCTGGCGCTTCGCTCGGCTTGAACGGTAACTGGGTGTACTTCTTCAAATCCGGTGCCTTCAAAACTGGTGGTGCACCCGGAGTTTGATCCATTCGGGCGTGAAACTTCTTCATGTTCTGATCCATCTGCTCATTCATTTTCCTCATGAACCTCATGAGTTCAGTTTTGAAGGGATCATTGCCGTTGTTGTTTCTAGATCTGCTATCGATCCCCCCGGCTCCGTCGCAGCCGACTTTACCCCTCAGGGTGTTATTATCATCTCTTTGAGCTATTTGATTTGCAGGAGCGCCGGGAGGGATGTAACCTCTCGGCCGGTTATTTTGAGTATTTTAGCCTCGATCCCCTATTTATTGCCTCCTCTATATTGTATTATGGTTGTGTGACTTGCCAGGGGTGTTTGGTTTTGGTTCGGATGAGTTTCGGAGTGAAATGAAACACATAGTCCCTAAGTTAGAGCTTTAAGTTGAAAGAGTTGACCGTAGTTTGACTTTGAAGTAGAAAAGACTCTGAAATAGAGTTTTAACGGTTCTAATAGCTCCGTATGGTGATTTTAGACTAGGAGTGTGTCCCAATGTTGATTTGGAGGTCCGTAGGTCATTTCGGCGTAAGTGGCGAAAGTTAGAAAGTTCAAGGTTTGGAAGGTTGGGAAGTATGACCGGGAGTTAACTGTGTTGATATCGGGGTCGAAATCTGATTCCGAAAGTTAGAATAGGTCCGTCATGTCATTTATGACTTGTGTGCAAAACTTGAAGTCAATCGGAGTTATTTTGGTGTGAATCAGTATTAGTTTTGAAATTCGAAAAACCATAATTTTCTAGGCTTGAATTTGGATTGCGATCCGTAGAATCGATGTTGTTTGATGTGATTTTTGGCCTCGAGTAGATCCGTTATGTGTTTTGTAACTTGTTGGTATATTTGGATGGGGTCCCGAGGGTCCTAGGTGTGGTTCGAATTAAATTCAGATAAATTCTGGACTTAGCCTCATTGCATGCAGGTGTTGGTGTCATCGCACCTGCGGAGGGATTGACCGCAAGTGCCGAATCGCGGGTGTAGAAAGTGAAGCGCATAAACGAAAAGGAGAGCCCATGGCTGGCTCGCAGGTGCAGACACCTAGGCACGGACCAGCTTGTGCAGAAGCAGAATTGGAGAAGGAGGCTTTGGGCAGGACCGCAGGTGCGGTCTCCTTCTCTGCAGAAGTGGGCTCGCAGGTGCGAGCCACTGTCCGCAGAAGCGAAACCTCCGAGTTATGTTAGAATCACACCTGCGATGGATTTTTCGCAGGCGCAACGTCGCAAGTGTGGCCCCAGGCCCGCAGAAGCAAGGATCGCCAGGCAGAAAGGTCTTGTTCGAGGGTTTGATTTTCATAATTCAGTTTTGGACTTAGAGAGCTCGGTGTGAGGTAATTTTTCAAAAGATATTCAAGAAAAACATTGGCGGTAAGAATTCCTAACTCAATTTTGGTTAAATTACACGAATCTATTGTGGTTTTCATCATTAAATTAGTGTTTTGGAATTGAAAATTTGGGAAATATTTGTAAAACTTCTTAGGCTAAAATTTGGGGATTTGAAAAGCTATTTGAGGTCGGATTCGAGTAATTTTTATATGGTTGGACTTGATATCAAATGGGTATGTGGTTTTTGTAATTTTGGTCGGTTCCGAGACACGAGCCCGGGTTGAATTTTTTAGTTGACTTTTTAATTCATTGCAAAGATCATAATTTTATTATTCGAAATAGTTTCCTATAGTTTATATTTATAGTATGAAGTTATTTTGTTAGGCAAGATTCGAGCCATTCGGAGTAGGATAATCGAAGGAAAGGCCTACTAGTGGATTGAGTTAGCGTGATTTGAGGTAAGTATCTTGCCTAACTTTGTGTGAGAAAATTACCCCTTAGAATTGGTGCTATTTGTAATAACTGTGATGTATGAAAGTCGTGTACGCAAGGTTACGAGTGTGTGATTGGGCTAAATGTGGAAATTATCGGTTTTATCTATGTAGATTCCTTTCATGTCTTAATTGAGTTACCTTAACATATTGTAGTCATCATTTCTAGTCTATTTTCACATGCTCTACTTATCTTATCTCTTACTTGTTAATTGCTCTACATGTTTAGTTGAAGTTCTTGTTTCCCTTATTCCGTATTAATTATGTAACCGTTGAATTCTTTACTTGAAGTTGTTATTCTTGGAATATCTTGTTGTTGAAAGAGGCATTGAGTTATAAAGGTCGTGATTTACATTATGGCAAAGTGTTAAGTTGGGAAATACAATTCTGTTGAGTTATTCACTTCCGGTTGTTATTGTTGAGACTCTTGTGTACATTGTGGTTGGGCCATGAGCTATTTATTGTGAAAGCACTGTTATTGTTGATTTCTTTGGCAAGTTTTGATATTGGGCACTTGAGGTGCGATTTGTAATACGTTGTGATATTGATATGCATGCGGTGGTATAAGGTTTGCAGGTTGAGACGCATGCGGTGAGATAAGGTGGGCTTGATACGCGTTGCTAGTAGGGAAACGACTAGAAATCATGCGGTGTGATAAGGTGAGCTAAAATGCGGGATGCTATTTCGGGAAAATAATTTTCAAAACTAAATGCAAGGCTCCCGCGGTGTTATAAGTAAAGATTATGAATTATTCTTGTGATTTGAGGCTACGAGGTGGTACCTCGGTAGTGACTCTTGTTGGTATTTCTCTATTGGTGCACTTGTCTTTGGTTGTTTTGTTTCCATAGCATATCATTCCTCATTTTTTCCGTATTGCATTATTTGCTTTATTTTCGTGTAGCTAACCTTGACATGTTACTGTTGTTTCAATTTCATTGCTGTCATTATTGCACTACCATACACTTGTATAGTTTATTTTCTTATTTATTCCAGTAAGGCCTTGACCTGACCTCATCAGTACTCTACCGAGGTTAGTCTTGGCACTTACTGGGTACCGTTGTGGTGTACTCATGCTACGCTTTGGTAGAGTCTTGCGGATCGGCACGGGGACGTTTGTACTTATCTTCGGGAGGCTATGGAACTGTTAGGAAAAGTTTCACTTCTTTGATTCCTTATCGTGCGAATTTGTTGACTTCGAAACTCTACATCTCTGTCTTTCTATTCTCTTACAGATGGTGAGGACACGCACAACTGGATCTAATGATCAGACACCAGCGCCCCCTGCCAGAGCCGCGAGAGGCCGGGGCCGGAGGACGATCACGTGGTGCAGCTTGAGCACCTACACGAGTTGATAGAGAAGCCACCAGTAGTTCCAGTTGGAGAGAAGGCACCTGAGACACGTGTTACTTCCACTGCACTTCAGGAGACTCTCGCGCAGGTTTTGAGCATGGTTGGCACTTTAGCTCAGGCGGGGTTGATTCCACTAGCTACTGCCACATCTCAGGCAGGGGAAGGAGCACAGACTCCCGTAGCCCGTACCCCAAAGTAGCGGGTCCAGGTTGACCAGGTCCTAGAGGTCATACCAGTATAGCCGATTGTCCCAGTTCAACGCGAGGTTAGGGCAACAACTTCTGAGGGGGAGCAACTCAGGCTCGAGTGGTACAAGAAGTACCAACCTCCTACTTTCAGCGGGTTGGCTTCAGAGGATGCCCAGGGTTTTCTTGAGGAGTGCCACCGTATCTATCGTACTATGGGTATTGTGGAGTCAAGTGGGGTTGCTTTCACTACGTTCCAGCTTAAGGGAGCGGCTTATCAGTGCTGGCGAGTAGGGCTGGGCATAATTTGGTAAATACCGAATTACCATACCGAAACTGAAAATTTTGGTATTCGATATTCGATTTTTTGGTATTCGGTATGGTATTTGGTTTAAGTTTTAAACAAAATTGGTATTAGGTATGGTATTTGGTATTTAAAAATAAAATACTGAAATACTAATACCGTATCGAAATCTATATTATATTACACAATACATATTTTATTAATTATAACATAAATATAAGAAATCTAAAATTTTACTTTCCTTTATTCTTTAAGTTCATCAATTAACTCTAAGCAAGTAACAAGACATTTCTCTAAGTTTTCTCTCTCTAGGTTGGTATTTGCTGATTTTGGACAAAACATTTGTCAACAAACGTTTTTAGTTTTGTACTTTTGAGTACTTTAATTAAGAATATTACCGTCTATGACTCTATGCACTAGTTAGTATTCAAACCGAAGTTACCGAACCGAATAAACCGAAATCAAAAGAAGAAAAATCGAACCATACCAAATTTAATTAGGTACAGTATTGGTATAGCATTTTACGAAATTGAATACCAAAAATACCAAATCGAAATATTTAAATACTGTACCGTACCGACCGACGAACACCTCCAGTGGCGAGCGTATGAGTTGGGTAGCCCGATCGAGGCAGCTTCACTCACCTGGGCTCAGTTCTCAGAGATGTTCATAAGGGAGTTTGTTCCCTAGTGTCTTAGGGATGCATGGCACGCAGAGTTTGAGCAGTTGCGCCAGGGTGCTATGACAGTATCGGAGTATGCAGTCCGTTTCAGTGATTTGTCTAGGCATGCACCAGCCTTAGTCTCCACTATCAGAGAGCGAGTTCGTATATTTATCAAGGGGATTAACCCCGGTATCAGATTCAGCATGGCTTGAGAGTTGGAGTTGGGCATCCCATATTTGCAAATAGTGGAGATAGCTAGGAGGTTAGAAGGTATGTGGGCCCGAGAGAGAGAGGAGAGGGAGGCCAAGAGGCCTCGAGATTCTGGCACATATAGTAGTGCCCGTGCCCAGTTGTAGCTCGTCATGGTAGGGGCTTTGTGAGTTGCCCTGTTCATTCAGCACTTCCAGCTTCCAGCTGTATTCCGGCCATTTCCAGGCCACAGGCTGCCCATTATGCACTGCCACTGTCTAGTGCACCTTCTGCACGGGGTGCTTTCAGTGGTTCATCCAGTTGACCAGGCCCGAGTCAGTCTCAGCAGCCACGTCCTTCGAGAGCTTATTTTGAGTATGGTGACACTCGTCATGTGGTGAGGGACTGCCCCAGACTTAGGAGGGGTGCACCTCCAGAGACTACTCAGGCCCCACATATTCCATAGGGCCCTCAGGCTTCCCAGGCCATCGTTATCGCATACGTTGCCACTCCACCTACACAGCCAGTTAGAGGTGGAGCTCGGGCAGGTAGAGGTCACCCTAGAGGGGGAGGCCATGTCAGATATTATGTTCTTCCTGCTAGGATGGATGCGATTGAATCCGACTCAATTATCACAGGTATTATTGCGGTTTGTCATAAAGATGCATCAGTATTATTTGATCCAGGCTCCACTTATTCCTATGTATCATCTTACTTTGCTCCATATTTTGGGTATATCCCGTGATTCTTTGAGTTCCCCTATCTATGTGTCTACGCCTGTGGGAGATTCCATTTTTGTTGATCGTGTGTATCAGTCATGTTTAGTTATTATTGGTGGTTTTGAGACCATAGCCAATGTAATGTTTCTCAGTATGGTAGATTTTGATGTTATTTTGGGTATGGACTAGTTGTCGCCCTATCATGCTATCCTTGATTGTCACGCCAAGATGGTGACATTAGCTATGCCAGGTTTTGTCGCGGTTGGAGTGGAGAGGTACTTTAGATTATGTTCCTAGCAGGCTGATGTCTTTCCTTAATGCGTAGCAGATGGTTGGAAAGGGATGTGATGCGTATATAGCATATGTGAGAGATGTCAATGTTGATACTCCTACTGTTGAGTTATTTTCTGTAGTAAGGGACTATCCAGATGTATTTCCAGAGGATCTTTTAGGCATGCCGCCCGATAGGGATATTGATTTTGGTATTGATCTGTTGCCAGTCACTCAGCCTATTTCTATTCCACCATATCGTAAGGAGCAGTTGCAAGAGTTGCTTGATAAGGGTTTCATTCGGCCTAGTGTATCACCTTAGGGTGCTCCGGTCTTGTTTGTAAAGAACAAGGATGGTTCTATGCGCAGGTGCATTGATTATCGATAATTGAACAAGGTTACAGTAAAGAACAGGTATCCATTGCCACACATTGATGACCTATTTGATCAGCTATAGGGTGCCAGAGTGTTCTCAAAGATTGATTTGCGGTTAGGCTATCATCAGTTGAAGACTCGGGAGCCATATATCCTGAAGACTGCCTTCAGGGCTCGGTATGGTCATTACAAATTCCTTATGATGTAATTTGGGCTGACCAATGCCCCAACAATATTCATGCACTTGATGAACAATGTATTCCAGCCCTATCTTAACTCATTCGTCATTGTGTTTATTGACGACATTCCGGTGTACTCCCGGTGCCGGGAGGGTCATGAGCAGCACCTGAGGACCATGCTCCGGACCTTGAGAGAAAATAAGTTGATGCAAAATTTTCAAAGTGTGAATTCTGGCTTAATTTGGTGGCATTTTTGGATCATGTATTGTCGAGTGAGGGAATCCAGGTAGATCCAAAGAAGATTGAAGCCGTGCAGAGTTGGCCTAGACCGTCTTCAGCTATGGAGATCCGGAGTTTTCTTGGTTTGGCAGGAAATTACCGTCGATTCGTAGAGGTTTTCTCATCTATTGTTGCACCTATGACCAAATTGACCCAGAAGGGTGCTTTAGGTGGACCGAGGAGTGAGAGGAGAGCTTTCAAAAGCTCAAAACTACTTTGACTACAACCCCAGTATTGGTGTTGCCTACGGGTTCGGGGTCTTATATTGTGTACTGTGATGCGTCGCGTATTGGTCTCGGCACGGTGTTGATGCAACATAATAGGGTGATTGCCTACGCATCTAGACAGCTGAAGGTGCATGAGAAGAACTATCATGTCCACGACCTTGAGTTAGCAGGAATTGTTCAAGCCTTGAAGATTTGGCGGCACTATTTGTACGGTGTCCTTTGTGAGGTCTATACCGACCACCGAAGTCTACAACATCTATTCAAACAGAAGGATCTTAACTTGCGTCAGCGGAGATGGTTAGAGTTGCTTAAGGATTATGATATCACCATTCTATTTCATCCCAGGAAGGCCAATGTGGTGGTCGATGCCTTGAGTTGAAAGGCAGAGAGATTTGGAAGTTTAGCATATCTACTGGCAGCGGAGAGGCTATTAGCATTGGATGTTCAGGCCTTGGCCAACCAATTTGTTAGATTGGATGTTTCGGAGACGAGTCGAGTTTTGGCTTGTGTAGTTTCTCAGTCTTCTCTATATGATCGTATCAGGGAACGTCACTATGACGACCCCCATTTGCTTGTCCTCAAGGACACGGTTCAGTATGGCGATGCAGGGAGGTCACCATTGGGTGTGACGGTGTGTTACAGATATAGGGCAAGCTATGTGTGCCCAATGTAGATGGTTTGCGTGAGTTGATTCTTCAGGATGTGCCGCCAAGATGTATCAGGACTTGATTCAGCACTATTGGTGGAAGAGAATGAAGGACATAGTGGAATATGTAGCTCGGTGCCTAAATTGTCAGCAGGTGAAGTATGAACATTAGCGGCCAAGTAGATTGCTTCAAAGGCTAGAGTTTTCAAAGTGGAAATGGGAGCGGGTTACTATGTATTTTTTTGTTAGGCTCCCACGGGCTCAGAGGTAGTTCGATGCAGTATGAGTGATTATAGATAGGTTGACCAAGTCGGCTCATTGCATTCCAATGGTGACTACTTATTCTTCAGAGCAACTGGCTCAGGTTTATATTCGCGAGATTGTCCGACTTTATGGCGTGCCGGTATCCCTCATATGTGGCCGTGATACACAATTTACATCGCAATTCTGGAGGGCCATACAACATGAGTTAAGCATGTGGGTTGAGTTGAGTACAACATTTCACCCTCAGAGGGACGAAAGTCCGAGCGCACTATTCAGATATTGGAGGATATGCTTCGTGCGTATGTGATGGAGTATAGGGGTTCTTGGGATCAGTTCTTGCCGCTCGCGGAGTTTTCCAACAACAACAACTACCAGTCGAGCATTCAAAGGGCTCCGCATGAGATCTTGTATGGGAGGCGATGTCAGTCTTAAGTGGGTTGGTTTGAGCCGGGTGAGGCTAGGTTATTGGGTACAAACTTGGTTCAGGATGCTTTGGAAAAGGTTAAATTGATTCAAGATCAGCTTCGCACAACCTAATCTAGACAGAAGAGTTATGCAGATCGGAAGGTTCGCAAATTTGCATTCATGGTTGGGGACCGGGTCTTGCCCCGGATTACTCCCATGAAGGGTGTTATGAGGTTCAGAAAGAAGGGCAAGTTGAGCCCTAGGTATATCAAACCTTTTGAGATTTTTAAGAGGATTGGAGAGGTGGCATACAGGCTTGCACTACCACCTAGTATAGCTGCAGTTCATCCAGTGTTCCATGTTTCTATGCTCCGGAAGTATCACGGCGATCCGTCTCATGTGTTGGATTTCATCCTTGTCCAGTTGGACAAGGATTTGTCATATGATGAGGAGTCGGTGGCCAATTTGGACAGTCAGGTTCGAAAGTTGAGGTCGAAGAACATTGCTTCAGTAAAGGTTCAGTGGGGGGCTCAACCAGTCGAGGAGGCGACTTGGGAGACCGAGCATGATATGCATAGCGTTATCCTCATCTTTTCACCACTTCAGGTATGTCTCTATACTCGTTCGAGGACGAACATTTATTTTAAGAAGGAGAGGATATAATGACCCGGCCAGTCATTTTGAGTATTTTAGCCTCGATCCCCTATTTATTGCCTCCTCTATATTGTATTATGGTTATGTGGCCTACCGGGGGTGATTGGTTTTGGTTCGGGTGAGTTTCGGAGTGAAATGGGACACATATTCCCTAAGTTGGAGCTTTAAGTTAAAAGAGTTAACCGTAGTTTGCCTTTGGAGTGGACGACTCCAGAATGAAGTTTTGACGGTTCCAATAGCTCTATATGGTGATTTTAGACTTAGGAGTGTATCCGTATGTTGATTTGGAGGTCCGTAGGTTGTTTCGGCATGAATTGACGAAAGTTAGAAAATTGAATGTTTGGAAGGTTAGGAAGTTTTACCGGGAGTTAACTTTGATGATATCGGGGTCGAAATCCGATTTCGGAAGTTGGAATAGATCCGTCATGTCATTTATGATTTGTGTGCAAAAGTTGAAGTCAATCAGAGTTGTTTTGGTGTGAATCGGCATTAGTTTTGTAATTCGGAAGTTCATAGTTTCCTAGGCTTGAATTTGGGTTGCGATTCGTAGAATCGATGTTGTTTGATGTGATTTTTGTCATCAAGTAGGCCCGTTATGTGTTTTGGAACTTGTTGGTATATTCGGACGGGGTCCTAGGAGCCCCGGGTGTGGTTCGATTAAATTCGGATCAAATTTGAACTTAGTTTCATTGCTAAAGTCCCAGGCATGCTGGTGTCATCGCACCTGCGGAGGGATTGATCGCAGATACGGAATCGCGGGTGCGAAAGGTGAAGCGCAGAAGCAAAAAGGAGAGCCCAGGGCTGGGCTCTCAGGTACGGATACCTAGGCGCGGGCCAGCTTGCACAGAAACGACATTAGAGGAGGAGGCTTTGGGCAGGACCGCAGGTACGGTCTCCTTCTCTGCAGAAGCGGGCTCGCAGGTACGAGCCATTGTCCGCAGAAGTGGAACCTCCGAGTTAAGCTAGAACCACACCTGCGATGGAGTTTCCGCAGGCGCGGCGTTGCAGGTGCGACCACAAGCCCGCAGAAGTGAGGAGCATTGGGCAGAAAGGTCTTGTTCGAGGGTTTGATTTTCATAATTGATTTTTGGACTTAGAGAGCTCGGTGTGAGGCGATATTTTGGGAGAATTTCAAGGAAAATATTGGGGTAAGAATTCCTAACTCGATTTTGGTTAAATTACATAAATCTATTGTTGTTTCTATTTTTAAATTAGTGTTTTGGAGCTAGAAATTTGGGAAAGGTTTATGAAACTTCTTAGGCTAAAATTTGGGGATTTGAAAAGTGATTTGAGGTCGGATTCGAGTAATTCTTATATGGTTGGACTCGATATCAAATGGGTGTTTGGATTTTGTAATTTTGGTCAGGTTCTGAGTCGATATCAGATCGTAATTTTATTGTTCGAAATAGTTTTCTATAGTTTATATTTATAGTATGAAGTTATTTTGGCTAGATTCGAGTTCGGAGTTGGATAATCGAGGGAAAGTCCTACTAGTGGATTGAGTTAGCGTGATTTGAGGTAAGTGTCTTGCCTAACTTTGTGTGAGGGAATTACCCCTTAGGATTGGTGTTGTTTGTGATAATTATGATGTGTGAAAGCCGTGTACGCAATGTGACGAGTATGTGCATGGGTTAAATGTGGAAATTACCATTTTTAGCTATGTAGATTCCTTTCATGCCTTAATTGAATTACCTTAACATGTTGTAGTCATCATTTCTAGTATATTTTCACATGCTCTACTTGTCTTATCTCTTACTTGTTAATTGCTCTACATGTTTAGTTGAAGTTCTTATTTCCCTTATTCCGTATTCATTATGTCACCGTTGAATTCTTTACTTAAAATTGTTATTCTTGCAATATCTTGTTGTTAAAAGAGGCATTGGGTTATAAAGGCCGTGATTTATATTGAGGCAAAATGTTAGTTGTGAAATACAATTCTGTTGAGTTATTCACTTTCAGTTGTTATTGTTGAGACTCTTGTGTACATTGTGGTTGAGCCATGGGCTCTTTATTGTGAAAACATTGTTATTGTTGATTTCTTTGGCAAGTTGTGATATTGGGCACTTGAGGTCCGATTTACGATACGTTGTGATATTGATACGCATGCGGTGGTATAAGGCTTGGGGGTTAAAATGCATGCGGTGAGATAAGGTGGGTTTGATACGCGTGGCTAGTAGGGAAACTACTAGAAGCCATGCGGTGTGATAAGATGTGCTAAAGCGCGGGATGCTATTTCGGAAAAATTATTCTCAAAACTAAATGTAAGGCTCCCGCAGTGATATAAGGAAAGATTGTGAATTATTCTTGTGATTTGAGGCTACGAAGCGGTACCTCAATAGTGACTCTTTTTGGTTCTTTGGTTGTTTTGTCTCCTAGCATATCATTCCTCGTTTTCTCCGTATTGCATTATTTGCTTTAATTTCGTGTAGCTAACCTTGATATGCTACTGTTGTTTCAATTCCATTGTTGTCATTATTACAGTACCATACATTTGCATAGTTTCTTTTCTTTTTTATTCCAGTAGGGCTTTGACCTGACCTCATCACTACTCTACCGAAGTTAGGCTTGACACTTACTGGGTACCGTTATGGTATACTCATGCTACGCTTCTGCACATCTTTTTGTGCATATTCAGGTACCTTCTACCATGCCAGGTATTAGCGAGAGTTTAGCTGCAGAGACTTTAAGGTATACTATGCCGGCGTCTGCAGGCCTCAAAGTCCCCCTCTACCTTTACTATTCTATTTTCCTTATCCTTTTATAGATATTGATGTATAGGATTATGCAGTACTTCTATTTAGAGCTCGTAACTTGTATTCGCCGGGTCTTGGGAGTAGTATGTGCTGAGTTCCAGATTTCATACTATATAGTTACTGAGTTTTGAGACTTTATTTATTACTTCAGTTATTTCTGCATAAATGTTAGGCTTAGTCTTAGAGACTACGTGTCATTACGACATCCTATGGAGGAAAATTGGGGTCGTGATAGCGTGGAGGAACGGGACCTCTTCCATTTACATTGTTGGAAGCATCTGATAATGCCTGCTTTAGTTCTGTCATAGCCTAGTCTTGCCTTGAGAGATGGCCCATGATGGCCTTTTGCTGCTCTCTCAAGATCTTTACTGTTTCCGTAACATGCTCGTCCTCAGCGTCATCAGGAGTTGTCTTCCGCACATGTCGGGGATATTGCCTGCCATGGGCCGGAGTTTCTACGTCTCCCTCGTTGCGGGTGTCACTGATCGAATCCTCATGTTGAGGCAGAATTTTGGGTGCCTCAACGTTATGCACGATGTTGACATCGTTAGTTGCCATTTTTTTGATTTTTGCTATGAAACAAAGAATCAAACAAGTTAGTAATAGATACAAGGATCTACTCAATTATGCAAGTGTCTTAGCCTCACGGTGGGTGCCAAACTGTTTACCTATAAAACGGTACAGTTAAATTTGTTACGTGGTTAATAGACAAGCGAACTGATTTGATCCAAAATAATTAAAAAATTAGATTAAAAATAAGACTTAGCGTTAAAATCAAAGAGAATGGCCAGCCTAGCTCTGGGAGCGACGTTTCCGAAGTCAGCAGTAAGAACTATATCAAACATCAAAACAAATTGTATTATTTAGTCTCAGAATAAAGTTTTGCATAAGTTCTGCCAGAGATTTCGTGTCCTCACAATGGTTGTTGAAGCCATTATTTATATCTATTTCTAGGGAACAAGATCTTAGGATCAAGCCCCTCTTGAATGACAATAATGGGAGCCATTGAAGAATACGTAACGGTAAGCCAAGAATGCAAATATTCTCTGCAATAGTTGTCTATTTAATACTAAGAAATATTTTTTATTAAATTCTATCTCGTGACAAACATTAATTTGCCTCGTTGACGGTGTTCCTTTACTTGATGCCAATTGAAGTTGTTGTCCTCGGTCTTGGTTTTTACTTGATTCATCCTTCATCTGCTTCCGGTTCCACGTGCCATGCAATTATTCGATCATTTAATATAAGCCAATTTTATCATATACATTAATTTGTCTATATTTTAAATTGAAATGCACTTATTCATTTCTATAGTTTAACGGAATAAGCTTGTGGCTGCAAATCTACTAGGCTTAATTATCCCCTTGTTTTTGCATCACAATGAGGTACTTGTGTTTGCACAAGTTTCTTTACAATTAAGTTTCTTAATATTCCCCTCCCTACACCTTGTAAAATATGTGGATTCGCGTGCATTTAACTTTATATTCCTTGCTGGTGGAAGTTAAACGCCATTTTTTCTTATAAATTATATTTTAATTATTTGGAAGAAATCACGTGGATTCGTTTGCAATTCGGATTTTTTCTGTAAGCAAACAAGTGCCAAGTTAATAGCCAAAAAAATATATAAAATTTATATATTTTTGTATTTAATATACATAACGTATATATATAATAAAAAAAATATTTTTTCGATTATTATTTTGAGAGTAGCTATACAATATCAGTTTCCCTACTCTCTTTTTTTCCATCAAATAAATGCGGAGATATTTACTTCCTTTAGTCTTCTATCATGATGATAAGAGGTTTGATTTTCATCACGCAGAATATGTACTTCCTATGCAGTAGTACAAATTGATTTAACGTTAGCTAATAATTGTTTGCTTTAATTTTGAAAAATAGAATAAAGGGAAGGTATTTCTTGTTTCTCGCGAGTTACTGATCAGGTTACAACACCAGAAGGGTGGTAGTCTTATAGAACTTACTAATGTTTTTGTGTGTAATAGTGGTGTAAACTTGCCTAAGATTAAAGTAGAAAAATATGGTATGAAACAGGTAAATATATCAAAAGAAAATTGAATTCTTTTACAAGAAGAGAAGATTTCTTATAAATCTACTGTAGGCTGGTATTCAGAAAGCAGTAAACTTACGGCCAAATACAAAAATATGCACTGAAACTTGGCCTCAGCTGGCAAGTAAACACCCCAACTTTAGGAGTGCACATATAGACACTTCAACTTGTATAAACTTGGACCCGTAAACACAAATTTCTGGCCGGTCTAATAGGTGAGTTACACATGCTCCTATGTGGATTAGTGACCTAATCACAGGCAGCCAACTATTTTACACATGGAATTGAGATATAAAAAAACCAAAAATAAATTAAGGTCGAATTAAAGGGTGCAGAGTCGGTGAATGTATTCATTTCTAAGGGAGAAAATTTACATTGAGTCACACAACAAACACTACTTGTACGAGACCTCATTAAAATTTGACAATTGGAGTACTTGTCCCACTTTATTAATTTTGTAAATTCTTACGAAATTCAGAAAATTTACTTTAAGTCACACAACACTACTTGTATGAGACCTCATTAAAATTTGACAATTGGAGTACTTGTCCCACTTTATTAATTTTGTAAATTCTTACAAAATTCAGATCTTCTTCTCTCTCCCCCACTTTATAGTTTTCTGATTAACAACTGAATATGGATCACATATTCATAATTTATTATCAATTTACATGCATTACTTATAAGATAAAACAAAGTGTTTTAAAATTATACCGCCATTTGATCGTTCTCTCTTATTCATGAAACAAAGATCCATTTTGCAAGTTGCATCTGCTATCACTTGTGAGCACCTAATTTTTGACTATATTTGAATTTTTCATCATTTTTTAGTATGTAGAAATATTTTAAGTTTAATCTACTTAGTTTGGCACTTATTTCACATTTTTATAGGATTTATTTGAGAAAATTGAAAACCACAAAAAAGAATCACATTTTTAGTACTAGTTTTAGTTTGCATTTACAAAAAAATAAAGAAAATTACAAAAATATATCTTCTTTTAATCTAGTATTTTAATAAATAAGTTAGTCACATTTAATTATTTTAGTCATGTCTTCTTCTCTAGTCCTTTCGGCGTAGGTTAAGCTAACGTGCGTCGATCTCGGTTATGGCTGGAAAGAAGGCTCGAGGTAGACCTAAGAAGCAACAAATTCAGGTAGATGACAAAATTCCAAAGCTCAATAACATAGGAAGGAACTCAGCAACGCTTATGGAGTCTATTTCTAGAGCTTCGAAGATGCAAGTTGGATCTGGTATTCTCACCAGATCCCTTATGTCGGTGCTTCAGGATCAGTTAGTCAACAACAGAAAAAGGCAAATCAAAGCCCAATCCTCATGCATGCCGACCTAAAGGGTAGTGTCACACCTCCCTCTGCTCGAGTTGCTACTGTTCCGTTGAAGAACAAGGAGAAGGAAGTTGTACCTCAAGCTTCATTACCAGTACCAGTCATTATTCTGTTACCGGAGGTGCCTAAGGAGTCTACTTTGGCTGGAGTACTAACATTTAACAGATATGCTGCTAATGGTACGACATTGAGTTACATAACTCCTGAAATTGTAGAAGGATACCTAGTGGCTAAGCTTGAAAAACCAGAAACTAAGAAGGAGAACTTGAAATGGAAGTGTGCCTTAATTGTGTATGTGATTGGTGAAAAACTGGATACAATTATATGAAGTGATACATTAATCAAATGTGGAACACTGTGACTATGCCAGAATTATATTATCATGATGAAGGTTATTACATAGTCAGGTTTCAAAATATGGCTGATATGAAAGAAAGTATATGTGCTAGTCCATATACAGTGAACAATAGACCTTTGATAATGAAGCAATGGTCTCTACAGTTAGATTTAGGCTCAGAATTCTTGACAGAAATACCTTTATGGGTAAGATTTCCTAAGATGCCTATGAACTGCTGGAGTGGTAACTCATTGAGCATAATTTCAAGCACCATAGGAATTTTAATGTTTGCAGACGAGTGCACTGCCAAACAATCATAAATTTCTTTTGCTAGAATTCTTATTGAAGTAATTGTTACCAAGCCATTACCAAGAAAGGTACCAGTCATGGATGAATCATGTGAAATATTTGAATAGGCTGTTGAATATGATTGGAAGCAAGAATTTTGTGAAAAGTGTCTTAAAACTAGGCATGAATGTGCAAAAATTCCCAAAGAGGGAGTTAAACATGACCAACAGCCCAGGAAAAGGAGGCCACCACCAGTGAAGCAGGTATGGAAAACTGAAGAAGCATCAGTAGCTTCTACTTCAGGAGAAGGCCAAAAACAGGTAGATGAATTAAGCAAGGAAGTAGAGTGTACTTCTGAGCAACCTGAGAATCTTGATGACAAGCAACTAGCAGAGGAAGGACTACAAAGACAACTAGAAAAGAGGAAGATTGCAGTAGAGATCAATGGGGTCCCAATGAACTACGCTAAAGCAATACCATCTCATGGGAAGCAAGGACCTCAACAACAAACAAGTTCAGCTGTGATGGCTAACTTGAAACCACCTGCCACAGGTGGTCCAGCTCACCCTACCTGAAGTCTTGGATGGTGTGGAACATAAGGGGTACCAACAAGAGAACAAACAAAAAGAGTTTTGTACCTATATAAAAGAGAATAATATTAAGTGAGTTGGCTTAGTAGAAACCAGAGTCAAGAAGGATAAGGCTGACCATATAGCTCAGCTAGTGGTACCATGATGGCAAACTAGATACAATTATGAAGAGGCACTTAATGAGAGGATGATGTTATGAGATCCTAACTTTTATGAGATAATATTGCTAGAATAATCTTCTCAAGTAATGCACTGTAGTATTGTTGGTCGAAAGAATCCAAAGAATTGCCTCATGACAGTAGTGTATGGCTTCAACATCATTGATTAGAGAAAACCTTGGTGGCAACAGTTACAAGCCTTATCAGCACAAAGCTCTAAACCATGGATCATCTGGGGAGACTTCAACTTAGTTTTTACAATTCAAGATAGGCTTTATGATAATCTATTCACAAGCAATGAAGTACAAGATTTCTTAGACTGTATGCACTCGTTAAACTTGAATGAGTTACCTTAGAAGGGAGAATTTTATACATGGTCAAACAAGCAACAAGGTGCTGATAAAGTCTATAGCAGGATTGATAGAGCTATAGGGAATGATTACTGGATGCAAAAATATGGGCAAATGGAAGTAGAATACAGATTGCCATTAATTTCAGATCATGCTCCTATGGTAATTAGAATAAGAAGTGTTGAACGAAGTGGTAAGATTCCATTTAAATTCTTCAATGTATGGGCTGACTATCCAAACTTCCCGGCATTGGTAGAAAAAATATGGAAAGGTCACCTAAGTGCAGATCCTATGAAGAATGTCTGGTATAAGATGAAGGTTTTAAGGCCATTACTAAGGCAACTAAATAACAAGGAATTCAGAGGCATCAAAGAATACACACAAATATCCTGTTGTACAGTACTATATAAACTTATTGCCAAGGTATTGGACAACAGACTCCAGAAAGTTATAGCTTCTATAATTTCAGATACACAAGCAGGGTTCATCCGAGGTAGAAAGGTGGCAGATAATGTCTTACTTGACCATGAGTTGGTTAAGTCTTATTCTAGGAAGAATATTTCACCAAGATGTTTCATCAAGGTAGATATTCAAAAGGCTTATGATACAGTGGATTGGAGGTACTTACAGCAAATGCTAGAAGGCTTGGGCTTCCCAAACAAATTCACTAAGTGGATTGTTGAATGTGTGACAACTGTTAATTATACTATACTCATCAATAGGGAAACAACTAAGCCATTTGATGCAGCTATAGGGTTGAGGCAAGGGGATCAAATGTCCCCCTTTTTGTTTGCTATAGCAATGGAAAAATTGAGCAGGAACTTGAAGACTTTGAAGCAGAAGAAGGCTTTTCATTATCATCCCATGTGTTCAAGGCTGGATTTAACTCGCTTAAGTTTTGCGGATAATCTCCTCTTATTTGTAAGAGGAGATGCTGCATCTATAGCACTACTACATGACAGATTCAATAGTTTCTCAGCAGCATCAAGTCTTAAAGCTAACCTAGCCAAAAGCTCTATTTACTGTCGAGGGGTCAGCTTAGAAATGAAGCATGATATACATCAAAAACTAGGCTATAGTCAAGGATCTCTCTTTTTCAGATATCTGGGCATACCACTTGACACAAAGAAGCTCTTTGTAATGCAATGGCAGCCACTCATTGATAAAATAGTGGCTAGGATATCCTCTTGGAAAACAAAGAAGCTCTCATATGCAGGCAGAATTCAATTTGTGCAACATGTAAACTTTGGTATTCAAGCTTATTGGGCTCAAATCTTCATCATACTGGCTAAAATTGTCAAAGCAATTGATGCCTACTGTAAAAGCTATGTGTGGTCGGGGGAGAATATAATTACTAAAAAGCTTTAGTGGCATGGGACATGATATGTTCACCTAGAGCAACAAAGGGGCTTAACTTGATCAACTTGGCACTATGGAATAAGGCTGTAATCACAAAAACATGTTGGGAATTGGCAAACAAAAAAAATAAGCTTTGGATCAAATGGATCTATAGTTACTACATTAAGGATCAAGTCTTTGCCACCATGGGAGCACCAAAGCAGGCATCATGGATGGTCAGGAAAATATTTGGAGCAAGGGGTAATCTGGATGTCATCAGCAATAGCGAGACTTACCTAAGGAATGTAATCAAACATGTTTACTTGCAACTATTAGGAGAGCTATCTAAAGTCTCATGTAAAGGTTTAATGTATCAGAATCAAGCACGACCAAAAGTAGTCTTCACAGTGTGGCTACAAATTCAAGGAAGATTGCTCACTACTGACAGATTGAAGAACTGGAGAATACAAGTGGAAGACACATGCTGCTTTTGCAATCAAACACCAGAAACGAGAGATCATATATTTGCAGAATGTGCATTTGGTAGAAGCCTATGGTCAAGACTCATGCAATGGTTACAGATACAACAACCATCTACAACATCATGGTTTGATTGACAGCACTAGATTGTAATGAAAACAAAGGGGCGATCTCAGCTAGCCAGGATACTCAAACTAGTGTATGCAGAAAATACAAAAAGTGTGGATTGAGAGAAATGCAAGGATATTTGAGAAGCAAGTAACAACATGGGATGTACTTGTAAGGAGAGTGGTATCCATGTGCAATATTAGAACCGAGAGTTATACTCATGTCCTTCTAACAAAATATAATTACTGAGTAGTTATGTAACAACCCGACCGGTCATTTTGAGCTTTAGCACATCGTTCGGCGGTTTGAGGCCTTGGGTAGCTTCAATTCAGGTATTATGACTTGTACGTGTGGTCGTAATTAAATTTCGGAAAGTTCAGAGTTGACTTGGAAAGAAAATTCTAATTTCGGATGCTTTAAATTGGAAATATTGACTAAGGTTTGGCTTTTGAGTAAACGACCTCGGAATTAGGATTTAAAGGTTCCAATAGGTTTGTATGATTATTTTGGAGTTGGGCGTATGTTCGTATTGAGTATCGGATCACCAGGGAGCATTTCGACGCTTATTATGGAAGGATGGCATTTTGAAGGCTTAAGAATTTCCGAAGTTTGGTTTGAAGGAGGCTTTGGTGTTATCGATGTCCGTTTGCGATTCTGAACCTTGGAATGAGTTCGTATTGTGATGACTTGTACGCAAAGTTTGGTGTCATTCCAAAATGTTTTGGTATGGTTCAGACGCGTTCGTCGAAGTTTAGAAGTTTAAAAAGATTTAAGAAGGAATTTGGTCGTCGATTCGTAGTTTTGATGTTGTTTGATGTGATTTGAGGCCTCGAGCAAGTTCATGTCATGTATTGGGATCGGTTGGTATGATTGGACGGGGTCTCGGAGGCCTCGGGTGAGTTTCAGATTGAAATTTGTAAGTTAAGGAATGCTAGTTTTGGCCAATTACTGGTGCAATCGCACCTGCGGAACGGGGCTACAGATGTGACTCTGCAGAAGCGGCTAGGCTAGCGCAGATGCGGATTTTGCTGGGGGAAGGCTGAGACCACAGATGCGATCGAGTGTGCACAGAAGCAGAACCGCACATGCGGGTAAGGAATCACAGAAGCGACCTCGCAAAAGCGAGGAAGAGGGCCGCAGAAGCGACCAGAGGTGATCAGCGCAGACAACGCAGGTGCGAAGCAATTCCCACACCTGCGTGAGCGCAGATGCGGTGCCTGGAGAGTAGAAGCGGGCAGGTATGTTAGGCACGACTTCGCAGAAGTGTGGATTTTGCCGCAGAAGCGGAAGGTCGTCTGGGCAGAGGTGTTTTTATAAAAATGGGATTTGGCCCATTTTCTTCCATTTTTACATGGTTGGGGCAATTTTGGAGAGTTTCAAAGGGAGATGTTCATCAAGAAACACAAGGTAAGTGACTCCCACCTATTACAAGTTAAATACATGGTTTGTATATGGATTTAGATAGAGAAAATAGTAGGAATTTGGGATTTTGGTGGAAAACCTAAAATTTGGCATTTTTGGATTTTAACCACGAAATTGGACACAGAATTAGTAATAAATTGTATACTTTAGTTCGTGGTGTTATGGGTAAAGTTTATCTTCGAAATATTCGGAATCCGGGCACGTGGGCCCGAGGGTTATCCTTGTTGGATTTTTTTAGCGGAGTTGGAATCATTATAAATTGTTACATTATACGTATTGGGGTATATTTTGATTGGTTTACATGTTGTTTTACTAGTTTTGAAGAGACGGGCACCGTGTTGAGGTGTTTGAGTGACTTTGGAGCCTGTTATGGAACTTCGGAGCGAGGTAAGTCTCATGTCTAACCTTGTGAGGGGAAAACTACCCCTAGGTGATATTTATTGTTATGTGCAAGTAGTTGTGGGTGCGACGTACGCACGAGGTGACGAGAGTCCGTACATAGCTAAAGCATGTTTATGTCCGGGTAGACTTAGGATCTTATCATGAAATGTTAGAATTTATTGAATTCACTCTGCTGGCTTAATTAATTGAAGTTATAACTGAAATCGATTTAGAAATAAATATATGCACACTAGGCCAAGCCTTAACACTTTGAGTTTTGGGTGAGTTATTTGAGAAATGGTAAAGATTATATTCATTTTATGCCCATGTGTTGTATTGTAAACACGTGTCTCGTAATTCAGTAATTTCCTTTATTTTCTTGTGGAGAGGGCCGAATGCCTCAGCTGTATATAGATGCATATATGGTTTGTGTCGCACGACCCTCGAAAGTGTACACATTATTCCGGATCGGTCCGAACGTCCACTTCAGAATCGTGCGCTATATCGCTAGTAGTCTGAATATTCACGAGCTAAACTTTCCACTGATGCCCAACATTTTATATGGTATTCCTTACTTATTTGATAATGACACTTGACATTTTTCTAAGATGTTAAGGTAGAATATAAGATTTAGAAATTTATGCTTCGAAAGAATAAATTGGAAGATTATGTAACTTACAGATTTACCCCATCATTGTCGTATGCCTCATATCTTCTTATGTTTTATTATATTGCTTTATTGGACCTTTAGTAAGTGTCGATGTCGACCTTTCGTCACTACTTCTCCGGGGTTAGGCTAGATACTTATTGGGTACGCGTTGATTTACTTACTCATGCTGCACTTCTGTGTAGGATCTGACAGGTTCATTGATGATCAGTTTGGCGCATAGGCGCACTTGTTGAGGAGCCTTCACGTGAGCTACATTTCAGGCTACGCATCGCAGCCCATCGAGTCTCCATTGTACTATTTATTTTATTCTGTCTTATTATATTCGGGACAGGTATTGTATTATTATTGTATTCCTTAGAAAATGCTCATGCACTTGTGACACTGGGTTTTGGGGGTTCCTATGGGTTGTTCGTTATTGTAGTTGTGTAAATTCTATTTCATACGATTTGATTCAGGAAAATTATGGTTTCAAAATACAAGAATGGGTAATTAAGTTGATCAATCACCGTTGGCTTTCCTGGCAGTGATGATTGGTGCCATCACGACCTTTAGTGAATTTTGGGTCATGACAGCTTGGTATCATATCATTAGGTTCACTTAGGTATCACGAGTCATGATCAACTCTAGTAGAGTCTGGCGGATCATTACGGAGACGTCTGTACTTATCTTCGAGGGGCTATAGGGTTGTTAGGAGCACTTCCATTGTTGATTCCTCATCGTGCAATTTGATTCCATTGAGGCTTGTACCTTTATTTCCTTCCTACTCAATCCTATGCGATGTGAAGCGCTTGTTTTCAATTGGATGTCTAGGAGTTATATTGGTACTACACATGTGGTGCAGGATGTTTTTCCCTGTGTGTTCGGGCAGACTGTTATCGTCACCTTGCGGAAGGATGTTCTTTTGTTCCTGCTCAGTATTTGTATTTCCTATGGTTTTGAGGCTATGCACATCTTGCTATCATGTCCATGAGTTACCGCACCATGTTGGTGTAATGGTAGAGTGCTTATTTATGTATCGCGGCAGCGAATGACTTGAAAGGAGGATTTCTTAGTCCATGATTTAGAGATTCAACATTTAATTCCAGCAAAGGAAAGGCAATCGGACTATGGACATTAAGGTTTTGGTTGATGGATAATGAGATTTGGTAGTTTCGAGCGTGGTAAAATTTTCATTGTGATGCAGTGTCGTCATCCTTGTTTGAACACATTACGATTCGCCAGTGTTATGTTCACCTTTGATTTTGCCTTCGGGGAAGGGTGTTGTGAAATGGTGCTTGAGGGGCGGTTGTCAGAGATAGTTGTGTGCAGTGGTTCAGAATCGAATTATTTTCTAATGTTGACGGCTCAAGAAAGATGATCTTCGAAGAGGCTTAGAGTCAGTAACAATTTATTGGTTAAGGTACTACAGAGATGGATTTTTGATTTGATGCAACAATTGAACAGCGAAGTATGAGGAAGGACATGGCGGGAAGTGTTTCGCGGTGGTTGAAGTACTAGCAGGTCAAGTATGAAAAGCAGAGGTTGAGAAGTTGCTTAAAGGAGATGGTTCAACTGAAGTAAGAGTGGCAGATTAGCATATAGATTATGTGGTAGGATAGCCGCGTGCCTTGATAAGTGTAGAATGGTTTGGGAATCGCGATGGAAGGTGACCTGGTCTACGGATTTTATTTGGAATGGTGGTTACTGTACGAAGAAAGATTAAATGTGGCAGAAAGGAGTTGCTTGAAATAAAGAGGGTGTGAAGATTTGATTATCGTTTCTGATGCAATATGATTTGAATTTGGAAGGTATTGTTGAACTTTTAGTTGATGTCAATGGGGAAGGAACATACTTATACAACTGGTGGGCGAGCATGGGCTTAGGAGAATTTAGTGATTACGTGGTAGTTTTACCCAGTGCAGCGTCGTTGGAAGGTGTCGGTAAGGAATCCCACATGTGGGTTATCTCCTGTGATCATGTTAGCGGTTGCGTGATGTTGATGAAGCTTCTGCGAAGAATACCACTTGCAACCTAGTAAGAGGTTTTATATGTGATTGTGACTGATGATTCAGAATGTTCATGAAAAGCTTAACAAAACACTTCGAGAATTTTGGAGGGTTAACGGTGCGAGATCATAGTAATTGAGAAGGAGGAATCATTGTGTGCTCTATATTACGTGGTGTTAGCTTAAAGCTAAGTAGGGGAGCCCACCGTCTACGATTGGATCGCGTGGGTATCTGCTTGTACGGTTTTTGGTTATCGGTGTATTGGTGGATATTTATAACTAAGAAAAGGAAACATCAGGGGAAAATTCAATAAAGAACTTTATGGGCGTATGCTATATTCGGCTTTATTGATGCATGTTCAGGTTTTTGGAAAGACTCGGAGCTTATGCTTTTATGGATGAGATGTACAAGGAAAAGAGTTCAGCCGGTTTCTTCTACGAGAGGGTATTCATGTGCTAGTAGAGTGTTAGAGTTTGGTTATATTTAGGACCAGGTCAGAGTGGGTGACTCTCGACAACGGTCCTAGTGGGTTCAAGAATTAAAGTGCAGTATTAGAGGAAAAGAAGAAATAGCTTCGGACTCGCGGAAGGTCTTGCAGAATGGGTGCACTAGTTGGAGATGATATTGTGCGCGTAAAGAAATATGAGATGATTCATGGGTATTGAGATGATGTGGTCTCGCTATTCGGGTCACTCGGGGCAAGTCCAGATTTAGTTCGTTATGTTGTGAATGGAGCTAATATATTTCTAAGTCAGGACAAGGGTAAACTGAAAGAAGTTAGGTTGGTTAGTAATGGTTGAGTCGGCATGATTGTGGAAACAATCAGTTCCTTCGGCGTGAGAAGTCATACATGTGGTTATACGTGTGGGCTTGAAAGCCACCATAACTTGATTGATTTAGGAGGTATTTGATTCAAATGGCCTTGTTGTGTAAATGGATTCTAGAAGAGTCATGGCGGTTTAGGTCACGACTTGAGGTTTGTATTTTCTGCGGTTTTGGAATTTAGTTGCGTGTTGCATTGATTTTTCTGAACTGAGCTAAGTGAAAGGCTTCTAGCCAATGAAATGGTTATTCCACTAGTAGTTCAAGGGTTATGGTGAATGCGGGTATTATCGCGTAGCGGCATGATAGGTGCAGTGATCGGCATATGAATTTAAAAGTTGAGGATCAAGGTTGCGGTTCGGTGTTGACAGGAATGTCACAAGCTCGGATGAGCAGGGATGAATTCAGATGTTCAGAGTAAGCTGGCATTTTCTTTAGTATCACTTGAGAATGGTGTTCTGCGGAAGGGGCATTGTGTATTGATTTGCGGGTTCTGGAATTGCTTTACAGATTAGAACGGTTGGTGGTATGGGTATGCAGACTTTGCTACTTGGTGAGAAAGTTCGTGTGAGAGTATCCCACATGAAAATCTGTATAAGTGTGACATGTTAGTCAATTGATTGTTAAATATTGAAACCAAGTATGAAGATTATGGTAATATCGTTAATGCGAGAGTTTATGCCTGAGAGGTGTCCAGTTCCTTAGGCTGTGGACCGTGTGAGCTTGTTTCAGATTTGATGATTGTTCTTATGTGTCATGAATAGGGCCATTGTGGATCTTTCGAAGGTTATTGGCCCGGCATGGTATGACTAGAATTAGTGTGAGGTCCGTTGGTGGGTCTAATGTGAGTGTGTGCTCTACGTCAGGTCGTATGTGTTCATTCGTCATAGCATTTCTTACGGATGAGGCATCATGCATTGTATGCTATTTTCGTTGTAAGCTATTCCATGTATATCTCTATTGTGCCATGTGGGTTGTGAGACAACTTGATTATTCGCACACGTATTGAGGTCCCGTGTAGCTTGTGGCGTTATGTGAGAAAGGGGCTCTCGAGATGCAGGTCATCATTGCAACTTAGCTGTGCTTGGGTTTCGTAGCGTATGGCGCTATCCGTCTCCCCAAGATGTGTATTATGCGCTTGGCGTGCTTGTGGTCGATATTCAGGCATTTCATAAATGTAAACATTACGACTTGATGTGTGTGTTTTCTTCTTGATTGTTATGTGCGGATCGGGTGGCACGCCTCCATGAGTATATTATTTAGGTCGGGTTGCACGCCACAACATTGTCATGTTTGGATCGGGTTGCATGCCGCAATAATGTCATGTCGGATCGGGTTGCACGCCGCAATAGCGAGATGATGAGCACAACTCATTACACTTATTTTGTGTGTCTTGTTTTTCATCCCTAAGGTAGGTTCACATCATCTATTTGGCCGTTTTATTCGTTATGCGGGCTGGGTAGTCCTTCTTCAGCGTTCGTTCTTCCTTATGTATCGCATTCGAGTTGTAACTTGTTGGCACGTTGTGGGCGTCATATAAGATTTTTGGCAATGTCTGAGATGAATTATTGCTTGACCAGCTTGTCCTGGGTGAGACGAGATTATTGGACCTGAAATTTGTGTAATCAGATTTATATAAGGTACATTAAAGAGAAAATATCGTTATTCAGTTCAGAATGAGGTAATGGTTCTTGTCAGGAGGAGAGACTCCATGAATTATTGATTCGGTAGGTGGTTATGAGTTTCTACATGTCTATTTCGTCGTGGCAGTATTGTGAGAGTTGGAACATGACTTATATGTATTATTAGGTGTGTTATGGGTATCAGATTCATGAAATTGCAGCTATTGTAGTTGGGGGATGTTATTATGGGCAACCGACTTACGTGGTGCATGGTGTGATTTCAGCATAGGTGTATGATCATGTTTTGGTACAGTGTGTGGTGATTGGTACAGTATTCGTATTTTAGATTTAGCTCTTATAGAGAAATTCGGAGGTTGGAATTTGGTTTTAAGGCTTATTGACTAAGTAAAAGGGAGAATCTTCAATCTGACTCGACCTTTTGTGTTCAATTGGATTGTGGTGGTACGGGTAGGTGCACGAGGTGTTAAACAGTGATTTTGGACAACTCCGGAGCAGTTCCTAGCATGTTCAAGGACGAAAGTATGTTTAAGTGGGGGAGAATGTAACGACCCGACCGATTGTTTTGAGATTTAGCGCGTCGTTCGGCGGTTTGAGACCTTGAATAGATTCATTTCGGGTATTATGACTTGTACGTGTGGTCGGAATTGAATTTCGGTAAGTTCAGAGTTGACTTGGAAAGCAAATTCTAATTTCGGAATCTTTAAATTGGAAAAAATGACTAAGGTTTGGCTTTTGAGTAAACGGCCTCGGAATCAGGATTTGAATATTCCAATAGGTTTGTATGATAATTTCAAACTTGGACATATATTCGGATTGAGTATCGGATTAACCTGGAGCATTTCGGTGCTTATTATGGAAGATTGGCATTTTGAAGGCTTAAGAATTTCCGAAGTTTGGTTTGAAGTAGGCTTTGGTGTTGTCGATGCCCGTTTGGGATTTCGGGCCTTGGAATGGGTTCGTATTGTGATTCATGACTTGTACGCAAAGTTTGGCATTATTCCGAAATGTTTTGGTATGGTTCGGATGCGTTCATCGAAGTTTAGAAGTTTGAAAAGTTTTAAGAAGGATTTTGGTCGTCGATTTGTAGTTTTGATATTATTTGATGTGATTTGAGGCCTCGATCAGGTTCGTGTCATGTATTGGGACCGGTTGGTATGATTGGACGGGGTCTCGGAGGCCTCAGGTGAGTTTCAGATTGGAATCAGATTGAAATTTTTAAGTTGAGGAATGCTGGTTTTGGCCAATTGCTGGTGCAATCGCACCTGCGAAAACGGGGCCACATATGCGACTCCACAGAAGCGGCTAGGCTAGCACAGATGTGGATTTTGCTGGGGGAAGGCTGAGACCGCAGATGCGGTCGAGCATCCGCAGAAGCGGAACGGCACATGCGGGTAAGGCATCGCAGAAGCGAGGAAGAGGGCCGCATAAGCGACTTGAGGTGATCAGGGTAGAGGCCGCAGGTGCGAAGCAATTCCCGTACCTGCATGAGCGCATATGCGGTGCTTGGAGTGCAGAAGCGGGCAGGGATGTTGAGCACGACTTCGTGGAAGCATGGATTTCACCACCGAAGCGACGCCGCAGAAGCGGCCAAGATGATCGCAGAAGCGGAAGGTCGTCTGGGCAGAGGTGTTTTTATAAAAGCGGGATTTGGCCCATTTTCTTCTATTTTCACTTGGTTGGGGCGATTTTGGAGAGCTTCAAGGGGAGATGTTCATCAAGAAATACAAGATAAGTTACTCCCACATATTACAAGTTTAATACATGGTTTGTATATGGATTTAGACATGAAAATTAGTAGGAATTTGAGATTTTGGTAGAAAACCTAGAATTTGGTATTTTTGGATTTTAACCACGAAATTGGACATAGAATTTGGAATAAATTGTATACTTTAGTTCGTAGTGTTATGGGTAAAGCTTATCTTTAAAATTTACTAAATCTGGGCCCGTGGGTCCGAGAGTTGTCCTTGTTGGATTTTTTTTAGCGGAGTTGAAATATTTATAAATTGTTAAATTATACGAATTGGGGTATATTTTGATTGGTTTGCACGTTGTTTGATTAGTTTTGAAGAGACGGGCACCGAGTTGAGGCGTTTGAGTGGCTTTGGAGCCGGTTATGGAACTTCAGAGCGAGGTAAGTTTCCTGTTTAACCGTGTGAGGGAGAAACTACCCCTAGGTAATATTTATTATTATGTGCAACTAGTTGTGGGTGCTACGTACGCATGAGGTGACGAGAGTCCGTACGTAGCTAAAGCGTGTTTATGTCCGGGTAGACTTAGGATCTTATCATGAAATGTTGAAATTTCTTGAACTTACTCTGCTGGCTTAATTAATTGAAGTTATATCTGAAATCGATTTAGAAATAAATATATGCACACTGTGCCAAGCCTTAACACTTTGAGTTTCGGGCGAGTTATTTGAGAAATGGTAAAGATTATATTTATTTTATGCCCATGTGCTGTATTGTAAACACGTGTCTCATAATTCGGTAACTTTCTTACTTTTCTTGTGGAGCGGGTCGAACGCCTCTGCAGTATATAGATGCATCTATGGTTCGTACCGCACGACCCTCGAAAGTGTACACATTATTCCGGATCGGGCCGAACTACCCCGGCAGAATCGTGCGTTATATCGTTAGTAGTCTGAATATTCATGAGCTAAACTTTTCACTGATCCTCGGCATTTTATATGGTATTCCTTACTTATTTGATAATGACACTTGACATTTTTCCGAGTTGTTAAGGGAAAATACAAGATTTAGAAATTTATGCTTTGAAAGAAGAAATTGGAAGATTATGTAACTTACAGATTTATCCCATTATTGTCGTATGCCTCATATCTGCTTATGTTTTATTATATTACTTTATTGGACCTTTAGTAAGTGTCGATGTCGACCCCTCGTCACTACTTCTCCGAGATTAGGCTAGATACTTACTGGATACGCGTTGATTTACGTACTTATGCTGCACTTCTGCACTAAATGTGCAGGATTTGACATGCTCATTGATGATCACCTTGGCGCGTAGGCGCACCTATTGAGGAGACTTCACGTGAGCTAAACTCCAGGCTACGCATCGTAGCCCACTGAGTCTCCATTGTACTATTTATTTTATTCTATCTTATTAGATTCAGGACATATGTTGTATTATTATTGTATTCCTTAGAAAATGCACATGCACTTGTGACACCGGATTTTGGGGGTTCCTATGGGTTGTTCGTTATTGTAGTTGTGTAAATTCTATTTCATACGATTTGATTAAGGAAAATTATGATTTCAAAATACAAGAATAGGTAATTAAGTTGATCAATCACTGTTGGCTTGCCTGACGGCGATGTTAGGCGTCATCACGACCTTTAGTGAATTTTGGGTTGTGACAAGTTAACTCGTGAGAGTAATTGTATAAATGAGGTTAGGAGGTTGTGAAGGTTAGAGTAAGTTGTTTTTTCCAGTATGGAAGTAGGTCGAGGTGATCAACTGCTTTGTAAATATTTACATTGGTGGTTAATACAAAGGTGTTTAATTACCAAAAAAAAAAAAAAATTATTTTAGTCTAAAAATAGTTACTGATTTTCTCCTTTTGACTTTAACTCTAAAAGAAAAAAGAGACGAACCAATTACATGATGCCATTGAAAAGAAAAGATTCTACTCTATCCAATTTTGGAACAATTCTTGGCCAGATATTCCTAATGGCGCGCACACTAACAATATTCCTTTCTTACCCATAAACAATTTCACACGTCATTTTTATTCTCTTCTATTTGATTCTCTTATCTTTTTCCTTGCTCCCCAATTAATCCCAACACATGATTTGATGCCACTCTCTACAGAATATTCCCACACACACTACATAAAGAGAGCACACGAAAAGGGGGTTGGAAAAAACAGAGATATCTGAAAAACGAGAGAGCAACCGTTTCTCTTCTTCCCCATTCACCTGAAGAGGTATGTATATTTTGTTGAAGATTTTCTTTTTCCCTTTTGAATTGCTGTTTTCAGGTAAATTTGTGTTTTTAATCTGTCAAAGGGAAGGGAATATTGACTGTAAATTTTGATCTTTTTCATATATTTGGCCATATTATCTGGTATATTTTCAACCTGCTCTTGCATTTGTTGGTTTTAGCTTGCCTCAAATTAAAGCCAAAAAACAAATATGGTGAAAATCAGAGGCGGAGCTACGATTTCAACTTTATGGTTTAAGATTTTAGGATGATGACTTCAAGCAACTAATAATTGAGTTTTAAATTTAATATTTATACATATTTTAAGTATATGTATAAATATTATCAAAAGAAATTATCAAAAGAAAAATGAACTTTACTCACAGGAAGAGAGAACACTAATTGTAGGCTGGCATTCATAGGTTAAGAAAAGGATACAACTAATGTTCGATAAAAACTTACTACCGCACCGAATGTTTACACAAAACTAATGAATGTAAGACATACTCTACAGAATACAGCAGTAGCCAGTAAATCAAAGAAGTAATTGCATTGGCAATCTGCACACATCAATACTACAATGGAGACAGCTACAATTGAAGTATTGCCTGATTGCCTCATTCGCAAAATAGTTTCCTACCTTAGTTTTAAAGAAGCAGCCAAGATGAGCATTCTCTCCAAAACATGGCTACAAGCCTGGTTGACTCATCCCAACTTGGAATTCACAGTTGATTATCACCACGACATGAAAGTGGTGGATAAAGTCATGGAGAGATATAGGGACAGAAAAATCCCTATTGACAAGTTTGAATTATCATCAGATTCTAGTTCTCGTGAAGATATTGAAAAGTGGCTCGGAATCGCTCTTCAGAATGGTGTTAAAGATTGTAGATTTCATGGCTTAGCATGCCCCTTGCCTATTTTCATAATCTTGGCAGCAAAATCTTTAAAAGAATTGGTTTTGACACGTTGTAATCTGAAGAGTGTTTCTTTATCTAGAGGTGTGGCGAACCTCTTTTATTTGGAGAAGCTATCTCTATCATCTATCTATTTGAATGAAGACATGCTTCAAACTCTACTCACTAATTGTCCCTTGATTGTCAGTTTCGTCATTGATAGTTGTTATGGGTTGGATAAGATCGAGCTGCGGAATCTTCAAAAGATCAGGTCAGTTTCCATAACAAAAAGCAGTAGAAAACGTGTTAAAATCCAAGCACCAACTCTTGAACACTTTTCGTATTATCAGTTGTCTGTGGAAAAATTGGATATTGCTGAATGTAAGAATTTGAAATCTGTAGAACTATCATATGTGACTCTATCTGGTGGTTTTCTCGAGCACCTTATCTCTGGATTCCAATTCCTTGAGTGTTTGATAATAGTTTGCCTTGGTAAAGGGTCGGAAAGGTTTAACATTTTGAGTCGATCTCTAAGGGTATTGAAGATTGAGGATTGTGAGGGTGTAGGAGAAATTGATGCTCCAAATTTGGAATCAGTTGAGTATATTGGAGATCAAATTCCTAGGCTTAAAATTGCAAAAACGTCAAGCCAATTGAAGCACTCACAGATCGTTCTTCACTGTCAGAACAATTTAAATGTTGTGTGGTTTTATGAGTTGAGAAGGTTCCTGTCAAACTTGACCTCTTGGTCTCATGTTTCCCTTCATTTTTCCAAATGCCATGAGATAAATAGGAAAGAATTGAAACCGCACGATAGAGTTGCTCTCCCCCAAGTGGACGTTTTAGATGTAGATATAAAATCATCTGGGAATTGCCCAACTTTTGTGGATGCTTTGCTATGGAGTTGTCATCCCAAGAGACTCAACCTATCATCAACGGTTAAAATGATTATATGTTTCATCGATCGTTTAACGTATTTGAAGAATTCAAGTGATTCTACTTCTCATGAAAGCAAGCCTTTGCGTAGTCAATTAAAAGAAGTAAAAGCCTACAAATTTGATTGGAAAAATCAGCCTGTGGAACTCAAAAGTGGGGAGCTAGCAATAAGGAGCCTTACGGAGAGTGAGAACGTTTATTTTGTATTAGATTGGTGATGCAGTTAACTTGTCTCTATTTCAAATTGAATGCACTTATTTATCTCTAAAGTTTATTAATCTGTTTTTCAGGATACATTCTTTTTTTATATCTATCTTTACATTCTTGCACTTTCCTAAGTAGTTAAGTAGTCTGTTAAGTACTGATAATTGTGCTGAACTTGAATCATAGGATTCTTTATTCGGTGAGCAGTCTCAAGAATATTCATTAATTTGCATCAGTATGAAAGTGAGAACCTATTAACTTCTTCTTGGCTTATTTCCACTTACTGTTCTAATTTCACTTTGAGGTTATCCTGCATATTGTTTTGCGTTTAGACTTCTGATTTTTGTTACCTGTGCATCTTTTTCTTATTTCATAGGAGTATAGAACTGCACTTTATTTTTTCTTTTCTCACGTCATGCTAAATAGAGCTTATGGACCAGATTCCACAGCTTTTAGAGATAAGCAGAAGCTGTGATACTTCAATCACAGCCATTTAGTACAAGTTTGCTAAAATATAAGTGCCCGTTTGTTTCTGTAGCAGCTTGACGAAAGCAACATAGAGTATCGTTTGTCACTCCCCAGCATAGAAATTTTATCCCTGGTACTCAACCTGCTGCATATACTAGTATTAAGATGATTAGATGTAGTTATAGCATGGTATATTTCTCTTTTACCACCCAATATAAACCAATGAAGTCTGTTTTACTTCTTCTGAGATGCTATTCAGAGTTTCATCTTTCTCGATCACTCAGGTCAGCTTTTTTGATAATTTTTCTCTCTTGTAAGCCCTTCCTTTCATATATGTAAGAATAGTGATTCCTACAAGTTCGAAGCCTTGACTCGGAAAAAGGTCCACTACTCCATCTCCAAATGGACAAACACAGTAAGCAATCGCATCCTTTTTGTCTGTAAATAAATTTAAGCTTTTTTGGTCTCCTTAATACTGATTTGATTGCTTCCATATATTTTAAGATGTTTTTCTTCCATTTTTTGTCACATTAGTGATGGACATGTCTTCCTTTTAGGGTTGTCTAAATGAACTAGGGCAAATTTGTTATTTGAGGGTTTCTTGTCCTTAGATATCTGGTTTTGTTATCCCTTTCAATGTCCTTCCTAATTTCAGTTTAAGACAGATTTCCCCATATCAAATTTTATAATTTGGCTTAGGGTAATGATTTCCTTTCTGAATAAATTTTCGGCCACTAACTGTTACAGGGAAAGTTTGAGTTTGACAAGGATTTTGAGTATTGTTGAGACTTGAGATTGCTTTGATAGACAAAAGATCATTTTATTACCATTATATCATTATTGAGAGTGCCTAAATCTTACTAGGGTGAGCAGCATTGACTTCACGTTTATAGAAGGACAAAAAATATGTAATGCACATTATTTTCACGACATATACAGAAGCTATAAAATCCAGTAGTACTCTGTTTTCCAGTAGTAAAAGTCCACTGGGATTAAGGATTGAGACTCAAATCTGACATGAATCTCAAGAAAGGTATCATATGTCAACGATTTTTGTCTGGACATTGACAGGACGTTTAGTGGCTCCTGACAATCACTCCATTGCCAATCTTGGCGAATGGTATACTTGCGACTGAGGGTGGTATATGACTCAATACTCTAAGTAATCTATTCTCTTCTATTATTCAGTCCTATAGGTGGTGAAATAACTTCCAACCTCGGATCAACAGCTAGGCTTGCTATTCAGACTGGGGCAGTTGGTACTTGGTATCATTGTATTCAAATCATGGCTCTTGAACATGTATGTAACTTGCTTCTAACTTAGTACTTATTCTTTTTGTTTCATGTTACCTAATTTTGTTGTTCATGTAATTCCATATTTCAGAGGGTGTGGACTAAATTGTTTTTGTCTAGGTAATTAGGAATAAGAATGAATTGGCATGGACATTTTATACTCAAATTTTCTCTGGAAATTTTATCATGAGCTTGATATGAATCTTCTTATAAAAGTGTTCCTCAATTCAGAACTTCCATTACTTTTTCCAGATGATCGGTCATGGACAATGTTTTGCAATGAGCAAAATATGAACTCTCCCTTCGATGCTCGCAATTTCTTGCTTGATGGTCAGTATAAAAGCATAGTTTTTCTGTAACAACGTTGAGCGTGTTTCTTTCTTCTTCTTCTCTCTCTCTCTCTCTATATATTTCTCTTTCCGCCTTCTGTTAGAATCTATTGATTCAATAATCAAGAGAAATGGTCTCAAGCTCAAAGCCATTATTCCTTAACCCCTGGAATTGAAGGCAACAATTCAAGGAGAATTTTAGCAGTTCATGGCTAATTGCTTTGACTATTGCAAGATTTCTTTTCCATTTGGTTTCTATTTATATTCTTCTATATCATCAAACTAACATTTGTGACAAACAAGAATGTGTTATTTGTACTCAGTCCAACAATAAATCATGTTCTTCTCCATCTCTACTTAATTTCTGGTTGTCAAACGTTTTTAAGTAGAATGTCTACTGAATCACGAAGAGACCATGTGACAACTGTTTTTTTCTTATTCTGTTTTGATGAAAAGAAAAAAATACATTAAATAGGAAGAAACACGTACAAAAAAAAAGAAGGTAAAAATGTTAAGAAAAAAAGAAGTTGAAACTTTATTTTCTAAATATCAAATTTGAAAAGTTAATAAAGACATTTATTTCGAACCGGATGGAATGGTTTCTTAATTATGAAAGGAGGATAAAAAATACCTATGTGCAAACAATTTTTGATTCTACATCCCAAAATATGTGTTGGGATTCAAGTACTACCGTTAACACATAAAATTTTCATTTCAGTTTTTTTTTTTTTTTTTTTGGAATATGTTTATATATTGAGAAGGGAGATGCATGGAAACTAAAAAACTAACGTAATTTATTAACTTCTCAAATAGTCATAATAGTTAAACAAACTGATAAATTTCTAAATTTATTAAAGTTTTTATTGACCGCAACTAATTCCCTAGGTACTCTTTAAATCCAAGTCCAAGGTTTTTTAGGATTATCAAAAAGCCTTTAAATTATAGCACCGAACTTGGCTTAATTAAATCAAAAGGTTTTATGCGAGGTAGAATTCTGCCTAAAAAAAGGGTTTCCTTTACTTTTCCTTGTAGTTGTAGGAGTGTGACTTTATTATATAAAAGAAGCAATCTATAAACTCTGAGTGAATTTGTAGCAACGAAGATGGCGAGAGTAACAGCAGACATATTGCCTGAATGCCTTATTCAAAAAATACTCTCTTATTGTTCTTTTAAAAGAGCAGCCAAGATGAGTATTCTCTCCAAAACATGGCTACAAGCTTGGTTGACTCTTCCCAACTTAAAATTCAGAGCTCGTTATTATAAGGACGTGGAAATAACGGACACAATCCTCGAGAGATACAGGGACAATAATATCCCTATTGACACGTTTGAATTTTTAAATTGTTTAGAATCTTATTCTCGTGAAGTTTTTTTCCCTCCGATTGGTAAGTGGCTTGATATCGCTCTTCAGAATGGTGTAAAAGATATAGTGTATGAAGATCCTAGGCGCTTGGTTAGATCATACCCTTTGCCTATATTCAAAATCTTGGCAGCAAAATCTTTAAGAGAATTGGTTATGGAGGGTTGTGATCTGATGTTGCGGGGTTCATTATCTGGTGGTGTCACGAACTGCATTTCTTTGAGAAAACTCTCTCTATCGTATGTAAGGTTGGACAACAACATGCTTCAGACTCTACTTAATAGTTGTCCCTTGATTGACACTTTCATCCTTGAGTATTGTCCAGGGTTGGAAAAGATTGAGCTGTTGAATCTTCAAAAGATCAAATCAGTTTCCATTAAGACACGTGGAAACCAGCGTGTTAAAATTCAAGCACCAACTCTTGAACGCTTGTTTTGTTGTGGTGCTTTGGAAGAGTCTCCTATGTTGGATGTTGTCGAATATCAGAATCTGAAATCTTTAGAGCTATCAGGTATGAATATATCCGATGGATTTCTCCAGCACCTTTTTTCTAGATCTCAATCCCTTGAGAGTTTAATATTAGACAATGTCTGTAAAGGGTTGGAAAGGTTTAAGATTTGCGGGAGTCAATCCCTAAGGATCTTGCAGATTAAGGATCGCGAGGACAAAGTTGGAGAGATTGATGCTTCAAATTTGGTATCACTTGAGTATATGGGAGATCAAATTCCTAAGCTTAAAATTGCAAAAGAGTCAAGCCAATTGAAGCGCTCACATATCCGTCTTGATTTCTGGTCCGGGAATAATTTAAATGCTTCATGGTTCCGTAAATTGAGGATATTCCTATTAAGCTCAATCTCTTGGTCTCAAGTTTCCCTTTATTTTCACAAGTGCAATGAGATCAACATGAAAGATTTGCGACTTCACCACAGAGTTGCTACCCCCCAAGTAAACGTTTTAAATGTGTATATAAAGTCACGTAAAGGGCTTCCAACTTTTGTGGATGCTTTGCTATGGAGTTGTCATCCTAGGAAACTCATGCTAACCTCAACTGTTGAAATGGTTACATGTTTCACCGATCGTTTAATGTATATGAAGAATAGCAAGCCCTTGTACAGCCAGTTAAAAGACGTTAAAGCCTATAAATTTGATTGTAAATATGAGCCGCTTACGGAGAGGAAGAAAGTTTATTTTTTATTAGATTGGTGATGCAGTTAATTTATTAAATATGACTAAGTTGGTGTTCTGTTTTCTCTCAAGTTCATATGAATTTGCTGTACGTTTTGTGACTTATTGATGTTGTCCACCATTTTTGAATAAAGTAAAAAGTCTAACTTCTTCTAGATTGATTAGGCAAGGCATTCACTAATAATTGATTAGAGTAAATATCTAACTGTATAGTAAATTAGTGCTCCTAAATATTCTTGATTCATCTCCTTGAAGTCTAAAATTGTCTCGGTTATCATCCGAATAACTCTTTATGACATAAATAGAAGTTTCAATGAAGACTTTAAAGCACGACGAATTGATCTCTTTCTCCTACGTTCACCAACATACATTGATTTATTTGACTTTACCTCACCAGGCCAACTTGGAGGAGAAACATAGTAGGATATATAGAAGCTATATACAGTCTTCCTCTGGAATGGAAATATTCAAGAGGTAATGAAAAGGTTGGAAGGTGCAAAATATTGAAACACGTGGATTTAGTTACTTTCTAGTTAGGTAGTAACTGAATTAGTGCATTGTCAATACAATCAGTTTTAAGTTCAGTATGATAGGAAAACAGGTATATACATCAGAAGCAAATAGCCAGGATCACTTGCACGTAATATAGGCAACACATAATCACAAATTTTAGTCGAACATAAAATCGATACTTATCTCTTGAAGCGTGACCGCTATCACGAAAACAACCTTAAAATAAGAGCGAAATCATCCACTAGATCATCCTCCAGTTCCATAGTCTTATGCTGTGTGACCCGAATAATGCGCGAAATTAGCGAAATTCGCGTGGGCGTAACTGAATTAGTGCATTGTAACTATCCACCTTTTAACCAGTCAATATAGTAAGTTTTAAGTTCAATATACTCTTCCTCTCTCTCTCCCTTTCTTCCTCTTCCTCACATAACAAATTTAACATCTCGGAGCTCACTTTATTGAGACTGTAACTGTATTTATTCATATGTTAGTTACTACTATAGCAGTTAGTTATTAACTGTAGCTTAGCTGTCATTTTTTCAGTTGGTTAGTTAGTTAGTGCTTACTGTATATAACAGACACTTTGCATCATAATTGAGTTTTGAGTTTCATTTTCCTCAACTAGAGGCTCCGCCTCTGTTCTTCTACTTCTTCTCTTTTCAGTTGATCTTCCAGAAGCTTCTGATTTTTCCTCCATTGCAGCTAGGAAGCTTTCCTATACTTGGATTCCAAAGCTTGGCATGGTATCAGAGCCTTGTCACGTATCAACGATCCAAAAAATTGAACTGTGCAGGCTATTATTTTCTTCAAGCTCAAAATTATGGTTCATTTTTGGTGCGATATTAATTCTCGAGCAAACGAACAAATCGGAGCTATTCTCATTCAATTGAGTTTTCTGCAGTTTCATACACTCATTCAATTGGTGTTTCTCTGTGTTTTCATTTTTTTACTCGAGCTGAACTAATCGATCACTTCAACTATGGCGGTAGATGACCAAAGTACAGAATCTACGACTGCGACAACAGCCGAGATCCAGGGGCAGCTCAACTGATCTTGGGGCCTAAGGCGAAACCATATTCGGAGGCCCTTAATCCCAGTATAATCTCACTAGTGGGGTCTTGGGAGGGTAGTTTGTACGCAGACCTTACCCCTGTCCTGTAGTAGAGAGATTGTTTCCTATAGACCCTCGGTTCCCTCCCTCCAAGAACTCCCCACCTTGCTCTTGGGGTGACTCGAACTCACAACCTCTTGGTTGGAAGTGGAGGATGCTCACCACTAGAGCAACCCACTCTTGTCAAATATACTAATTAATGAGGGAAGAAAACTATCATAATTTATAAATTTATTGTCTAAAATAACCTCAATCAAGTAACAAAAAATATACTGTAACACTTTTTTTTATTCTAATTATTTATATAAATTATATAATATATAATAGTAACAATAATAATAAGAATTTAAAATAAATTTGGGGGTTTCAAAATTTGGGGGCCTAAGGCAATGGCTTCACTACCCAAAGCCTTAGAGCTGCCCCTGCCGAGATCCAATCGACAATTGATGTAAGTAGTTAGCTTTACATACATCCTTCTGACAGCCCTCGACTGCTTCTAGTTCCAGTTCCTTTTGATGGAATAGGATATCGTTCATAGAGGAGAGGTGTATTGAGGGCCCTCTCAGTTAAGAACAAATTAGGCTTCGTCACTAGGGAATGTGGAAAACCTGATTCGAAGTCGATAAATTGTAGATAATGGGAGAGATGTGATGATATGGTAACTTCATGAATTTTGAATTCACTTGCCAAAGAAATTGCGAATAGTGTAGAATATGTGAATAGTTCAGTTGAGTTGTGGAGAGAACTTGAAGATCATTATGATCAAACAAATGGGGCAAAATTGTATCAAATCCAAAAGGAGATTAATGATTTAAATCAAGGAGTACTCGACATTACTGGATATTACACTAAAATGAAGAAACTATGGGAAGAATGAACTAATCTCAGTGCAAAACCCCTCTGTAGTTGTCAGTGCACCTGTGGTGCAAAGGAAAACACGCACAAAGTTGAACAGGACAGAAGATTGATATAATTTCTAATGGGTTTGAATGAGGTTTATATTGTGGTTCGATGGAGCATACTGATGATGAATCCCTTGCCTTCCATGGCACAAGCTTTTGCTCTTCTAATGCAAGAGGAGAACCAAAGAGAATTTTGACCTAGAAATCAATTGAATTTTGAATCTACTGCAATGAATGTTGGTACAACAATGCCAAGAGGCTTCAGGACAAATTACTCAGTGAACAACAACAGACCTAGGCCCTTTTATGACTTTTGCAAAAGGCTAGGACACACGAAAGACAAATGTTTCAAACTTCATGGATATCCACAACACTTCAATCGAAAAGGAGCTCAAAACTATAATTTGACTGCCCAAAATGATAACCAATATCCCAGGAATAATAAAGGAAAGAGTATTGCAGCAAATATTATAACTGGTGTACAAGGTATGCCATCTGATGTAATGACAAACAAAGGAGAAGACCTGGAGCATCAGGATAGTCACAGTAACCAAAACATGAATCTTTCAAAGGAGCAATATGACCAAGTAGTGAGGCTGCTACAACATTTCCAAAGTGATGGTGCAGGAGACACTTCGAGCAACACAAATGCAGCCAATGGAACAGTAAAACTTTGCAGGTATTGTGAATTGCACTTCTTCTATAGATTTTGACAAACTCTCATGCAAATGCTTTCAAGCAAAGGCTGAATTATGGATTCTAGACTCGGAAGCTTCACACCACATGACTTTTAGCAAGACACACCTGCAAAATATAATTGTCCTACCCTATCCTTTACTTGTGAAGCTACCAAATGGTTACAAAGTCAAGGTAACAGAAGTAGGAACTGTGACACTTATACCTAAGATTGTTTTGTATAGAGTCCTATTTGTTCCCTCTTTTAAATACAACCTTATCTCTATCAGTTCCTTAACAGGACATCTCAAATGTCTAGCTTCTTTCTCTAACAAATGTTGTCTTCTGTAGGCCCCTTCTCTGAAGAGGCCTCTGGAGATTGGTAAAGTTTATGATGGGCTGTACCTTCTGTGCTCAGACTGCTTGAACAAAGGAAGTTTTGTTATAGCAAAGAAGAGTGCAATTTCCTGTTTTTCCATGCACGATAGTTATGATAGTGCAGCACATTGTCTTTCTCATTCTTGTCAGTCCTGTCCTCCTATAAATACTCACTGTTATTCCCATTCCCGTCACCCCTGTTTTACTATAAATACTGCATCTCCATCTCCTATTGTTTGTTTAACCTGGAATAAAACAAACAGGGGTTATGACTCTGATTCTTTTTCAATCGATACAAGTGATATGAATCTGTTATGGCACTATAGACTTAGACATGTACCCTTTGGGAAGATGAAAGGAATGTCTAATATACTAGTAATCTTTGCATCAAAACAACCTTTTCTTTGCTCTATATGCCCTATGGCCAGACAAACTAGACTTTTTTTTTCCTTGAAAGTTACAAACACCACTACTATATTTGACCTCTTACATGTCTATTTGTGGGGACCTTATCATGTACCCACTCATGACAATTTTAAATATTTCCTTACTATAGTAGATGATTTTAGTAAATCCACTTGGACTCATCTACTCAAATGTAAAAGTAATGCATTGCATACTCTCAGAAGTTTCATCTCTATGGTTGAGACACAGTTTAATACCAGTGTAAAGTGCATCAGATCAGACAATGGTCTGAAATTCACCAGTAGTAAAGCCACTCTGTCCTTTCTGTCCAAAGGAATTGAACACCAAAGAACCTGCCCATACACACCTCAACAAAATGGCATAGTAGAAAGAAAACATAAATACCTATTGGAGACTTCCAGAGCCTTGTTATTTCAAGACAAACTCCCTTTGAAATATTGGGGAGAATGTGTACCAACAACAACTTTTCTCATTAATAGACTGCCTACTGTACCTCTAAAGAACAAATGTCCTTTTGAGTTTTTGTATGGAAAGAAACCAAATTATTCACATTTAAGAAGCATTGGTTGTCTGTGCTATCCAACTGTTCCTAAACCACATATAGACAAATTTGAGCCAAGGGTTACTCCACACGTGTTTGTAGGTTATCCCTTTGGTGTCAAAGGGTACAAAGTGATGAGTCTAACTACCAAGAAAATCTGTGTGTCTAGGGATGTTGTTTTTCATGAGTCTATTTTTCCTTTCTCTCTTCCATCAGTATTAGCTTCCTCCTCTTCCATGCCTCATACTGCTGCACACCATGATTACTTTGGTATATTTCCCTCTTGTCCTTCTCATAGTGTCACAACTCCTCCAAGGGATCCTTCTGTTACACCTACTTCAATGTCACCTAATCATACCATATATCACCTCATATTCCTAACACTACTTCACCACAAACATCATCTCCAACTACTTCAAGAGTTAATCAGCCCTCTCCACCTACACTAAGACCTAATCAAAGAGTATCTGGTAGAGTCTCTAAAGTTCCATATTACTTGTCTGACTATATATATTCTGTGCCCAATCTGAAACCATCTCAGGCTGTCGAAGTCACTCAGACCAATTCACCTTTCTCTCTCAATGCCCTTTTTACCCAAAGTAATTATATTACTCCTGATTTCTTGAGTCCTGAAAGCCAGCAGGTTGTGAGAAGTGTTTGCAATGACAGGGAGCCATTTTCTTATGAAGAAGCAGCAAGCAATCCTGCCTGGCAACAGGCCATGACACAAGAATTTGAGTCACTTCATGCAAATGACACTTGGACATTCCATTACTTGCTGGAAAGCAAGCCATAGGTTGCAGGTGGGTGTATAAGATTAAACATAAAGCAGAAGGGAGTGTAGAGAGATACAAAGTCTGATTAGTTGTGAAAGGATATAAACAGAAGGCAGGAGTCAACTACACAGAAACCTTTTCTCCGGTAGTAAAGATGACTACTGTTAGAGCCTTAATTGCTACTGCTGCCAAGAAGCACTGGGAGCTTTTTCAGTTAGATGTGAACAATGCTTTCCTTCATGGGGATCTGCATGAGGAGGTCTACATGAAGCTGCCCCAAGGTCTTGCAGTATCCCCCCCAGACTAGTTTGAAGATCGAACAAGTCACTTTATGGTTTGAAGCAGGCCAGCAGACAGTGGTATGCTAAACTCACTGAAGCCCTTTGTTCCAAAGGCTATAGTCACTACATACATGATTACTCTTTGTTCTACAAGAAGACTACTATGTAGTTTTTGTAGGAGTCTATGTAGATGATGTCCTACTGACAGGGAATGATCTTTCTGAGATTCACATGCTGAAAGCTTTCCTGCATGAGCAGTTCAAAATCAAAGATTTAGGGAGACTACACTACTTATTGGGACTTGAAGTACTCTGCAGAGACAATGTGATTTTAATCTCTCAAAGAAAGTTTTTTCTTGATCTCCTTAAAGACTATGATTGCTTACACTACACCAGTCTTTCATCTCCTCTTGATCCCTCAGTTAAACTGAAAGCTAAGGAAGGAGCACCTTTGTTTGATCCCACTTTTTACAGACAGTTGGTTGGGAAGTTGAACTTCCTCACCAATACTTAACTAGATATAGCTTATGGAGTGCAACACTTGAGCCAATATATGCAAGATCCTATAGAGCCTCATCTTCAGGCTGCTTATCACATGCTTAGGTATTTGGTCAAGGATCCTACTTTGGGAATTTTCATATCTAATGATGCTTACTTCTTAGTTTAGGCCTATTGTGATTCCAATTAGGCTGTCTGCCCTAATTCTAAGAAGTCAGTTGTCACGACCCAAAATCTCATATGTCGTGATGGCGCCTATCCCAATAATAGGCAAGTCGATAACCTCGATAAATCACAATAATCTTTTAAGTTTGAAAATATAATATTCTGATTTGATATAAAATACCACAAATACTGATACAAATACACTCCCAAAATCCGGTGTCACTGAGTACATGAGCATCTAAATGATAATAAAGTCTGACTGTTAAAAACACTGTCTGAAAATATATAACAGTACAATAACTGAAAGGAAGATAGTCAAGGTCAGCGGACGCCTAGCAGCTACTTTGATTGTCTTCAACTGATAACACTCTGAGATCTAATAATTTCCGTATCCGAAAGCACCTGGATCTGCACACAACGAACTCAGCAAGTAACAATAATAAATAAGGAACTGAAAGTAGTGACGAGCTTCACAGCTAAGTCTAATTACAGTAATTTTCACATAAGAAAGTAGGCATGCTTTCAAGTTCAACATTTAAAACTCAAACAGTAATTTCATATCAAGTTCGACTGAAATAGAAGATAACGTTTTTCAGAAGTTTCAAAAATAAGGATATATGACAGATGTAGTACACAATAAAGAAATTAATGCATCCTCTCAGAGCAATAGTCATTTAGTCTTTTCACTCGCTCAACACTCGTTACTCGCACTTTGTAGGTACATGCGCTCACAGGGGTGTACAGACTCCAGAGGGGCTCCTACAGCCCAAGCGCTATAATCTGCACGGACAACTCACTTGCTACAATATAAATATCTGGATCCGCACGAACAACTCACGTGCTGCACGGACAACTCACGTGCTATAGTATAATATCTGGATCCGCACGGACAACTCACGTGCTACACGGACAACTCACATGCTATAGTATAATATCTGGATCCACACGGACAACTCACGTGCTGCACGGACAACTCACGTGCTATAGTATAATATATGAATCCGCACAGACAACTCACGTGCTATAGTATAATATCTGGATCCGCACTGATAACTCACGTGCTATAGTATAATAAATGGATCCGCACGGACAACTCATGTGCTGCACGGACAACTCACGTGCTATAGTATAATATCTCACAATCAGGCCCTCGACCTCACTCAGCCATAAATCTCTCCAATCTCTCGGGCTCTCAATAATCATGAAATCAGCCCAAACAACAATGATATGATGCATCAATAATGAACAATAGAGACTGGGATAAAATAAATAAGTAAACTGTGACTGAGTACAAAAAAACAATTAAGCAGATATTTCAACATGTACACAATCTATGCGGGTCCCTACAGTGCCAACATATAATCTAAACATGATTTGTGGTTCAATTTCTCTACTACATGGAGAATGTGTAGAAAATAATAGATTATTCAACTACAGAGTTCCATGGAAGTTGACCAAGTCACAATTCCTACGGTGCACGCCCACACGCCCATCATCTCAAAATCGATCACATAACACATAATCCGGGGTTTCATACCCTCAAGACCAAATTTAGAACTGTTAGTTACCTCAAACCGCGTAATTCTTTAATTCGCTATGCATTTGCCTTAAGAATTGGCCTCCAAACGCCTCGAATCTAGCCACAAATAATTCGATTCAGTCAATAATATTTATTGGAATTAATTCTATAAGAAAATACTAATTTTCCAACAAAATTTAAAATTTAGCTCAAAAATTGCCAGTGGGGCCCATGTCTCAGAATCTGGCAAAACTTACAAAATCCGACAACCCATTCAATTATGAGTCCAACCATACCAATTTTATCAAATTCCGATAACAACTCAACCTCTAAATCTAAAATTATTGTTCTTGAAAAGTTTTGCAAGAATCTTGATTTCTTCCATTTAAATCCGAAATAAATGATGAATATAACCATCAATTTATGAAATATAATCACTTTTGGATATAGGACACTTACCCAAGTCGAAGTCGTGAAGAAATCCTCAAAAACACCCAAGAACCGAGCTCCAAAAATCCAAAACGAAATGAAGGAAATGACCATTTTTGGTCCTTAAGTTTCTGTCCATCCGTCACTAAAAGTCCATTTTCCGTCACTAAAAGTCCATACTAGAACTTGCTTGCACCAAAAGTTATTTTTTTCACTAAAAAGGCTATAACTCCATCATACAAACTCGGAATTCGACGATTCTTGTTTCTATGAGTCACAATTAATAATACGAACCTAGTCGTTCAATCGAAACTCAATTCAAAGCTCATTTGATCAATGCGATACAAATTTTACTCATTAAACAATTAACTCATGTTTCGTGCTAAAAACCCAATCGCGACTTGATGAAATTAGACCAAACTTTCCAGATCACTCCTATAATTCATTATCAAAATCCAGGAAGTCTCGAAATCGAATTTCAATCTCTAGAACTAAAAATGGACCTTTGGATCATTACATGCTTATACTAAAAACATCAAACTCTTCCAAAACTCATCCAAAACTCATCCGAGTCCCATGAGATCCCAACCAAGTATAATAACAAGTCCCATAATATGACACGAACTTAGTCGATGCCTCAAATTACATTGAACAACGATAGCCTGAACGCAAGTCAATCTTGGAGAACACTCTTGCACCCTGTAGCTCTATCAAATAGGTCATCTATACGTGGTAATGGAAACCTGTTCTTCTAAAATACGAATCGCACCCCAATTCAAGCCTATTCAAAACTAACAAATTCAAAATTCTACATTCGATGTCGAAACCTATCAAATCAATTCCGATTGACCTCAAATTTTGCACACAAGTCATAAATGACATAACAGAGCTGTTTCAATTTCTAGAATTGGATTTCGAGCCCGATATCAAAAAGTCAACTCCCCGGTCAAACTTCCAAACTTAAATTTCTTATTTTTGCCATTTCAAACCTAATTTAGCTTCGGATCTCTAAATAAATATCCGGACACAATCCTAAGTCCAAAATTACCATACAGAGCTATTGGAACTATCAGAATTCCATTCTGGGGTCGTTTACACATAATTCACCATCCGGTCATTTATTTCAACTTAAGCTTCCAAAACAAGAATTGTTCTTTCAATTAAATCCCGAATCATCCGAAAACCAAACTTGACCACCCTCGCAAGTCATAATACACATTTGAAAGCTGCTCGAGACCTTAAGCCACCGAACGAAACGCTAATTCTCAAAATGACAAGTCGGGACGTTACATTCTTCCCCACTTAAACATATGTTCGTCCTCGAACGTGCCAAGAGTTGTTACTATACCTTCAAATCACTATTTCACCTTAACACGCACATACCCGGGGGTGATCCCATGTCACCCTATTCCATATAGGCCTGACGACACCACATAACTGAAAATTACTAATATAGCATCAGCCCATAAACATTGGAATCCAATTTTCAACATCCAAAAATTTCTTTTCAAGACCCGAATCTCACATCTATATTATGTATAAGTCTTAACAAGTTGTATTAAGCTTAGCCATAACTCAAGATGTAGTCACATGATATACCACACAACCCGCATACTCGCAAAAGTTTCTAATCACTGTAGCTGCTAAAACAAAATAAACCCGATACTGGTATTAAACATCATATCAAACAACACCTCATTCCAAAACCTTCGTACACTGCTGATAATGAAAGAAACACGCGATATTTCATGACCACTTACTAGATCAACAAGTCACATAGCTTTCCCTCGTTCAACAAGTACCATAGCCAATTATTAAGCTGAATTCTAAATTATTCTTCCAACACGCTGTAATCAAACCCGATAGTATCCATTCTAGGTCCAATGACCTTATATCAACAAACACAACTATTTTAGCTATTCTAGTGTAATCCTACCTTTCCGGCACAGAACATTATTTAAAATCAACTCATCAAATTATGTGAGAAGAACATATATGTATGCATGTGCACATTTTGTTTCTCAAATTGCCCTGATTAGGCGATAACATAGCATGTAGAGGAATGAAACAATCAATCAGATAAACGATCAAGGAAACGAAAATTCCACACACTACCCTAAGGCGCATAAGCCACTGTATTCTTCGTAAGCACCCACATAAGTACCACAACCGAAACGCCCACTCTGAAAATACCTTATGTGAATTTAACATAGTTCTTTAACCTTTCTTATACTAGAATGTAGAATCCATAGTCATACAGAATTACCGCAAGTCTCGGCACCATCAAATGCAAATCTTAGATTTTATCCATACACAAGTCCGGATAAATTCTCAATTGCTATATATAAATTTTGAACCCATTAGAACCTTCTCGGGAGTCACCCACTTTGCTCAAAGCTAAATTGCACTACACAAACGGGCCGAAAGACATGTTCCCCATTAGCACAATAACACTCAAAAAAGTAAACATGCCTTAACACCACCAATCAAGTTCATACTCCGTGCGCACTACATACTTCGCAAATAATAACTCACCCCTCCCATGATTTTCATATACTCATAAAGTGTAATATAACCCGTATCTAGGAATATTTCTTACTCGACTCATCCTCCATCTCAACCTCTGCAAGTCATATTAATCCACAAGTATGCCTCATACCAAAACTAATACAACACATAATCGTGCAATCAAATCGTAGATAGCAGACTTCCCTACTTGGCTCAAAGCGACAAAATAAAACATCTGATAACTCACTATACCGATACTCTATTACTGCCATAATATTGCATCCTGTTCAACAAAAATTCTTCACAAGCTCAGGTAACACAAACCATAAAATACCTCAAATCATCTACTAAGCTCGCCTTCATTCTCGTGACGGTTAGGTCGACTTCCTTGACCATTTCAAATTCAAATCTCCACACATAGAACCTGATGGTAGAAAAGAAATTCTCCTCACAATATTGTAAGGACCACACATCCATAAATTACTTCGCAGGAGATAACCCACCTGCTTAGCCTAAAATTGGCATCTTGATACGCCCTTCTGCAGCCACAATTAATATGCGATCGCTTAATCTCCCTGGGTCTGAACTCACCACAAGACATGAAAAATCTACTTCGTTCCAATATTAAACAACATGAAAAAATTCAACACACTCATAACTCAAGACTATACGTCACATCAAGATAGAAATCAAGCACCCAATAGTCCTTTTTACATCCTAACAAACTCATCCCGTCATATCCGAACCATCTGGACACATTCCGCAGTCACAACATACTCATCATATGGTCATTTCACCGCTCATCGAGCCACAAATTCCACTCATAAGGACACTTCCGGACATATGAGTCCAAATGTACAACTTCACACAACTAAAGCTACCGAGCCTAAGCTGTGGTCTAAACCTGGCTTCAAGTCCTCCAGACTGGCCCATCACCAAAACACAGAATACACATCTCGAACCTCGTTCATAGAATCACAAGTTGGCGATGCACAACTGATATCGAGCGCTCACATACGCATACGAGTGAGTGAAACAAATTCAAAGAGGTACGCTTCAAGCTGAATCAATGTCGCACGATAAGGAAAGAAAGATGGGAAGTTTATCCTAAATGCCATATAGCCTCTCGAAGAAAAGTATGGACGTCATCATACCGATCCGCAAGACTCTACTAGACACTTGCTCATGACTCGCGAGACCTATGTAACCTAGGGCTCTGATACTAACTTCTCACGATCCAAAATCTCACATTCTGTGATGGCGCCTATCTCAATAATAGGAAAGTCGATAACCTCAATAAATCAAAATAATCTTTTAAGTTTGAAAACATAATATTCTGATTTGATACAAAATCCTACAAATACTGATACAAATACACTCCGTAAACCTGGTGTCACTAAGTACATGAGCATCTAAATGATAATAAAGTCTGATTGTTAAAAACAATGTCTGAAAATATAGAATAGTACAATAATTGAAAGGAGGAGAGTCAAGGTCAGCGGACGCCAAGCAGCTACCTTGATTGTCTCCAACTGATAACACTCTGAGATCTAACAATTTCCGTATCCTGAAGCATCTGGATATGCACACGAGGTGCAGGGTGTAGTATTGGTACAACCAACTCAGCAAGTAACAATAATAAATAAGGAACTGAAAGTAGTGATGAGCTTCACAGCTAAGTCCAATTACAGTAATTTTCACATAAGAAAGTAGGCATGCTTTCAAGTTCAATATTTAAAACTCAAACAGTAATTTCATATCAAGTTCGACTGAAACAGAAGATAACGTTTTTCAGAAGTTTCAAAAATAGGGATATATAATAGATGTAGTACACAATAAAGAAATCAATGCATCATCTCAAAGCAACAGTCACTCAGTCCTTTCACTCGCTCAACACTCGACACTCGCACTCAGTAGGTACCTGAACTCACTGGGGGTGTACAGACTCCAGAGGGGCTCCTACAACCCAACCCCTATAATCCGCACGGACAACTCACGTGCTATAGTATAAATATCTGGATCCGCACGGACAACTCACGTGCGGCACGGACAACTCACGTGCTATAGTATAATATTGGGATCCGCACGGACAACTCACGTGCTATACGGACAACTCACGTGCTATAGTATAATATCTGGATCCACATGGACAACTCACGTGCTATAGTATAATATATGGATCAGCACGGATAAGTCACGTGCTGCACAGACAACTCACGTGCTATAGTATAATATCTCACAATCAGGCCCTCGGCCTCACTCAATCATAAATCTCCCCAATCTCTCGGGCTCTCAATAATCATGAAATCAGCCCAAACAACAATGATATGATGCATCAATAAGGAACAATAGAGACTAGAATAAAATAAACAAGTAAATTGTTACTGAGTACAAAAAAATAATTAAGCAGATATTTCAACATGTACACGAGCTATGCGGGTCCCTACAGTGCCAACACATAATCTAAACATGATTTGTGGTTCAATTTCTCTACTACATGGAGAATGTACATATAACAACAGATTATTCAACTACAGAGTTCCATGGAAGTTGACCAAGTCACAATTCCTACGGTGCACGCCCACACGCCCATCACCTAGCATGTGCGTCACCTCAAAACCGATCACATAACACATAATCCGGGGTTTTATACCCTCAAGACCAAATTTAAAATTGTTACTTACCTCAAACCGCGTAATTTTTTATTTCGCTATGCCTTTGCCTCGTGAATTGGCCTCCAAACGCCTCGAATCTAGCCACAAATAATTCGATTCAGTCAATAATATTTATTGAAATTAATTCCATAAGAAAATACTAATTTTCCAACAAAATCCGAAATTTAGCTCTAAAATACTCGTAGAGCCCACATCTCGGAATCCGACGAAGCTCACAAAATCCGACAACTCATTCAATTACGAGTCCAACCATACCAATTTTATCAAATTCCGATAAAAACTCGACCTCCAAATCTAAAATTTTCGTTCTTGAAAAGTTTTGCAAAAATCTTAATTTCTTCCATTTAAATCTGAAACAAATGATTAATATGACCATGGATTTATGAATTATAATCACTTTTGGATATAGGACACTTACCCAAATTGAAGTCGTGAAGAAATCCTCAAAATCACCCAAGAACCTAGCTCCAAAAATCCAAAACGAAATGAAGGAAATGACCATTTTTGGTTCTTAAGTTTCTGCCCATCCGTCATTAAAAGTCCATTTTCCGTCACTAAAAGTGCACACCAGAACTTGCTTGCACCAACAGTTATTTGTTTTCACTAAAAAGACTCTAACTCCATCATACGAACTCAGAATTTGACGATTCTTATTCCTATGAGTCACAATTAATAATACGAACCTAGTGGTTCAATCGAAACTCAATTCGGAGCTCATTTGCTCAATGCGATACTTATTTTGCTTGTTAAATAATTAACTCGTGTTTCGAGCTAAAAACCCAATCGCGACTTGATAAAATTAGACCAAACTTTCCAGATCACTTCTATAATTCATTATCAAAATCTCGGAAGTCTCGAAATCGAATTTTGATCTCTAGACTAAAAATGGACCTTTGGATCATTACACGCTTATGCTGAAAACATCAAACTCTTCCAAAACTCATCTTAAACTCATCCGAGCCCCATGGGACCCCAATCAAGTATACTAACAAGTCCCATAATATGACACGAACTTAGTCGATACCTCAAATTATATTAAATAATACTAAAACACGAATCACACCCCAATTCAAGCCTATTCAAAACTAACAAATTCTAAATTCTACATTCGATGCCGAAACCTATCAAATCAATTCCGATTGACCTCAAATTTTGTACACAAGTCATAAATGATATAATGGAGTTGTTCTAATTTCCAGAATCAGATTTCGATCCTGATATCAAAAAGTCAACTCCCTGGTCAAACTTCCAAACTTAAATTTTCTATTTTTGTCATTTCAAGCCTAATTTAGAAACATACCTCAAAATAAATATCCGGACACACTTCTAAGTCCAAAATTACCATACGGAGCTATTGGAATCGTCAGAACTCTATTCCGGGGTCGTTTACATATAATTCACCATCCGGTCAATTATGTCAACTTAAACTTCTAAAACAAGAATTTTTCTTTCAATTAAATCCCGAATTATTCGAAAATCAAACTTGACCACCCTCGCAAGTCATAATACACATTTCAAAGCTGCTCGAGACCTTAAGCTACCGAACAGAATGCTAATTCTCAAAATGACAAGTCGGGTTGTTACATCAGTGTCAGGTTATGTTGTTTTATTGGGTAACAACCCCATTAGCTGGAAGTCTAAGAAGCAAGAGACCATTTCACTTTCTTTAGCAGAAGCAGAATACAGATCTATTAGGAAAGTTGTTGGTGAGCTCCTCCGGTTGCATCGAGTGCTTACAGAGTTGACTGTTCCTTCTGCCTTGCCTATTCCTGTGTTTTGTGATAGTCAATTCGCTCTACATATTGCCAGAAATCCTACGTTTCACGAGCGAACTAAACACATTGAAGTTTATTGCCACTTTGTAAGATCCAAGCTCCAAGAAGGTTTCATTTCGCTTCATCACATAAGCAATGGTGATCAACTAGCTGACATCCTCACAAAGTCTCTTACTGGGATCAAACATGCTACTGTCCTGGGCAAGTTGGTTGTGCTTCCCTCACCTCCAACTTGGGGGGGGGGGGGGGTATTGAGACTGTAACTATATTTATTCATATATTAGTTACTTCTATAGAAGTTAGTTATTAACTGTAGCTTAGCTATCATTTTTCCAATTGGTTAGTTAGTTAGGGCTTAATGTATATAACAGACACTTTGCATCATAATTGAGTTTTGAGTTTCATTTTCCTCAACTAGAGACTCTGCCTCTGTTCTTCTTCATCTTCTCTTTTCAGTCGATCTTCTAGAATTCCAGAAGCTTCTGGTTTTTCCTCCATTGCAGCTAGGAAGCTTTCCTATACTTCTATTCCAAAGCTTGACATACTTGCTCCCTCTTTTGAATCAAGAGATCTTCGATTGAGTTGGAAGCTCCTGATTTTCTTTTATGAGCTCCAGATTTAACATCTCGAAGCTCATTTTCTCAGGATCTTATTAGTCCAGGCAAAAGTAGTCGTGAGTGCAATGCATGATGATGAGTCTGAATAATTTTGCCAAGGAAGTTCATCAAATGAAGAGACTTTTAACGAAAGCCACTCAATTTTATCGAAAGTCATTCCCCAGATCAATTGTACTAAGCATAGTAGCCGTTTTGCTTTCATTTTACGGAAGTTATTTATGACTTCCTGAATAGTAATGGCATTGTCAGTCGCCTTCCTATTCCTGAAGAAACTTCATTGAGTAGCATTAATGAGTTTACCAAAGAAAGGCCTGATTCTTTCTACAATGACTTGAAAGGCCTGATTCTATCTACAATGGCTTCAAACGAGAGTAATAATAGTATTAGTGATATTGCTTTCAATAGGGTAATTATCGGACTTTATTATCTCTTTCACCATTTAGTATACAATTTCTCACTTCGATCACACACACGGGTGTAATTAATAATACCATGTGTATAAAAATCATACAAATTTGAAAAGAATGAATAATCTTTTTTTTGGTAATTAAAAGTATTTTATTTACCAAGTATAGATACTTACAAGACTTACAATCTGCATCTAAGACTTTAAAACGTAACTCCTACTAGACATCAAACCCCGGTTATGTGATGACCTAAAATATCATTTTTAATTTAAACATTCATTATTGTATTCTAAGACCTCAAAAGTACTATTCATCATTCCTCGACTTACGTGCGCAGTCCGTATAATTATCCGGAAAGTTTTTATGTGAAAAATGGATTAAAATGTGAAATAGAGCTTCAAAACTCAATTGAGTTGACTTCGGTCAATATTTTGAGCAAACGAACCTGGATCAGTCTTTTGACAGTCCCGGTAGGTCTGTATCATGATTTGGGACTTGGGCGTATGCGAGGTCCCTAGCTCAAATTATCGTCATTTAACGAAAACTAGAAATCTAAAGGCTAAAGGTTTCCAAAGTTTTAATACAGATTTGACTTTATTGATATCAGACTCGAATTGAGATTCCGAAAAAATTCGAATAGCTCTATTATTTCATTTATGACTTGTGTGCCAAATTTGAAGTCATTCTGGATTCGTTTAATATGTTTTGGCACAAGTTTTGCAAAGTGAAAAGTTTGAAACTCATAAGTCCGAATCGAGGTGTGAATTGTAATTTTGGGGTTGTTTGACGTGAATTGAAACCCTGAGTAAGTCCGTATTATGTTTCTGGACTTGTTGGAATATTCGGACGAGGTCCCGAGTGACTCAGATGAGTTTCGTACGAGCCACTGAGCAATTGGAACCTACTACCCAAGGCTGGTTCTTGTGCGTCGCACCTGCGACATTCTGTGCGCAGGTACATGGTCGCTCCTGCGGAATTCCAGTCGCTTCTGCGACATTATACAGCCCTGCCGAGCTCCGCTTCTGCGGAGAAATTAGCGCATGTGCGCAACCGCTTCCGCGATGGTCGAGCCGCTTCTGCGGTCACTGGAGCGCTTCTGCGATGTCGCAAGTGCGACATTTCTGGGCGCAAATGCGGCCACTGGACAGGCTGCCCTGTTCCGCAAATGCGAGCTTTGTCTTGCAAATGCGAGTCCGCAGGTGCGAAAATGCTGGACAGAACCCATCAAATCGGAAGTTAGTCATTTTTACTCAGTTTTGAGTTTTGAGTCTCGAATTTAGGCTATTCCAAAGGGATTTTTCATGATTTAGACTTGGGTAAGTATTCTATATCCGAAAGATTACATTTCATAAATCCATGTCAATATTCATCGTTTATTACGGATTTAGATGGAAGAAATTGGAATTTTTATAAAATCTTCCAAAAATGTAAAATGAAGATTTGAAAGCCAATCGGATGTCGGAATTCGATAATTTTTGTATGGTTGAACTCGTACCGGAACGAATGTTTGGTTTTCGTGAGTTTTTGGGATTCTAGATGTGGGTCCCACTATCATTTTTTAAATGAATTTCGAATTTTAATCCAAAAAATTAGTAAATTTATATGGAATCAATTCCTATAATTTGTAGTGATTATATTGAATTGTTTATGACTAGATTTGAGGGTTTCGGACACGAATTCGCGAGGCAAAGGTTTATTGGAATCTTGAGTTGGTTGCAAAGCGAGGTAAGTATCGTGGTTAACCTTGACATGAGGGAGTAGGACTTATTTGTCTATTTGCTACGTGATTTAATGTGCGGGTACAACGTGAACGTATGGGGGGGGGGGTGAATTGTTGACTATTTAAAAATTAGTCGACTAACACAAGTATTAGTTTACTGATCACAATGCAGAATAAAAGTAAGCAGTAAAGAAGAGTAAATAATACGCAGCGATTTATACTGGTTCGGTACCGTTGTGGTACTTACATCCAGTTTTTCTTGGGTCACAAGGGTTCCCTTAAGATCTTTGAAAATGTTACAACATAGATGGCTTTAACGTGTTCACCACCAACGAACAGTATCACACCTTGAGTTCTGAGTAATTGACACAACTCTCTTTTGTGTTCTAGATCTTTCTATCTTTTGAGACACTGATAACTAAAGATTACAGTACTTGAACTAAGAAGTAGACAGACTTAGAATACAATGTATGTAGTTGCGTAAGTCTTCTTCTTGAAAGTATCAGCCTTCTTATAGGAGAGAAAAGAGCCGTTGAGTCTTTAGCGAAATCAGAGGCACGAGATCTTTGCAAAAGGGTTTTGACCCAAGGGGTGCCTCTTCGAATCCTGCTCTTTGAAGAGTCCAGATTTGATTGTGACTTTCCTTGTCACAGCTTGAATTAAGGAGCCATTTACGCCTGGAGTGAGCTTAATTCTGGACACAGAATAATTGCTGGCGAGCTTCTTGATTTGAGTATCCATGATTGGCAATCTGAGTTCCTTTGATTGAGGACGAATAAATTTGCTTCTCTTGATTGACCATTGATGTAGCAAAAGCATCTTCATTCGAATCCTTATTGATCATTATTTGCTATTTCGAATCCTGTAGCAATCGCATCTTTCTGAGCATCTCCATTCTTTCCTTTTTGTTAGTCCTGCAAATATAACATAAGATAATATTATCATCATTGAAATTTAAACTTAAACCTATCAATCTCCCCCCTTTTGATGATGACAATCAAGAAGGAGTAAACAGTAATTTAAGATACTTCCCTTTGAAGATGTTGCTCCCCCTGAGTTGTGTTGCTCCCCCTGAGTTGTGTTGCTCCCCCTGAGATTATGTTGTTTCCATCTCCTCCTGAATAACTGTAATTGCAGGTCCTCCTGCTGGTGTTTAATCATATTTTTTCTCCCCCTTTGACATCAATCAAAACGGAAATAAAAGCACACAGAATAATATAGGATAAGATGTACATACTAATAAGCTGGTTAGAGCAGCAGAAAAAATTGTCTAAGAGAAACCACCAACAAAAATATGCATAAGCAAAAAAAATAGTTGTTTGTCATAACATCATGGCAAAATGTATTAACTTTTTCCCATGAAGTATTTGAGGGTGTTGATCACTTTGGTGCAGAAGGAGTCATGGGAGTTTTTAACGTCCTTGACGAGTTTGTCTATCTTTTCACTCATAGAATTGAAAGCCCTGGTTCATTGTCTCCGTGGGGCTCCTATGTCCATCCTGAGCTTGGATACATCTGTACCTGTCTTCTTGGTAACGTCCCTGATTTTATCTACCTGTTCTTTCATCTCAACAAGAAGCAGCTTGACTCAATCAAGGTAATGTTGAATTTGTTGAAGATTCTGAGAGGCAGTTGACTGAGAAGCTAGTTGATCATTTTGGACTTCAACTAGCGCTGGAGCACTTTCAACCTTGGCTCGCCTAACCCATCTATCATCACCCAGAGTGTACCCCATCATTGAAAACGTTGTCTTATCATAAGTGCGGTGATGTACTTGGGTGTAAAGGGTGCCAAGTCTACTTTCATGAAGACCATAGGGTAGACATACAGCAGCGGAGGATATATCCCTGATACTCTCAAGCATATAATGACGAATCCACACAAACCAATCAAGACGTTTATTATTAACTAGACAGTAGTGGACAAAGAGCTAAGGGACCCAGATCTGGGAAGGAGATTAGTGGAAATCATGTGGGTCAAGACACTGTGTTCAAACTTAAGATTTTTGGGGCCAATATCAGGGGGTTATCAGACAGAAAAATTTTTGCTTCATCAAAAGACACTTCAAAGTTTTTGGGCCAAGAATTTTGGACAAAGACATCATACCCACTAAACTTGGTGGAAAAGATCTTTTCAAATTGGTACGAGTCCAAAATAATTCTAGTCTCTAAAACCATAGATTCCAAATCATCTTTATCATTCACGAAAATATTTTCATAAAACATTCTAACATGTTCTTCATACATAGAGTTTCCAATAGTGTCAAAGAGAGGGGAAAGTTGCTGAAAATCGATAATTGCAGTCACATCACAATGAAGACTTTTCATAAGAGAGAGACTTACAGAGCGTCCATAAGCCATGGATTTTGACTTGTAGGACTCTAACCTTGCCTTTTCACTGGGGTCGTAGAATATTAGCTTTTCCTCAGGACCAAATTCCAAGAGTTCCACTTTACCCTTCTTGCATGCAGCCTTTTTGGGGGTTTGCTCCAAGGGTCTCTTGCCGGCCTTTTTTCTGGCTAATAGAAGGATTTTCAGATGATTCACTGCTTTCATTGTCTGTACTGATAAAATCTGAGTCAATGGACGACTCCATATCCACAGGCTCTTCAGTGTTAAGAGGTTTTTGGAACCTTCGACTACGTCTGGTTGCAGAGGAGGGATTTCTTTTGGCCATGGTGTGAATGGTTGTTTGGTAGAGAATGAGAGGAGTATTGGAGACGGAGGGTTTTTATTAAAGATTTTGGGAAGAGCGAAGAGATGCCTTGGTTAATGGAAAGGTCAAGTTCATACGGAAGAGATGGTTCAGAAGTGACTGATCGACGGTACTTGCAATAATTACGCTTACACAAAAAAGTAATTAGATCACATATAAGTAAGGAAATAAAATATTCTAGTATAGTGTAAAATATTTTAAACACTCAAGGAAATATTTAATTTACAAATTTGGCACAATGCCAATCTTTTTTCGGAGAAGGCAGAATCTTTCTTCCAAAAGAGGTTTTGTAAAAATATCAGCAAGTTGAGAATCGATACTAATAAACTCTAAAACAATGTCACCTTTTGCTATATGATCACAAATAAAATGATATTTAATTTCTATATGCTTTGCTCTAGAATGATGCACAGAATTCTTTGATAAACAGATAGCACTAGTATTGTCACAAAAGATAGGAGTGAATGTAAGAGATAAATTAAAATCAAGAAATTGGTGCATAATCCATAGAACTTGTGTACAACAGCTTCCAACGGCTATGTATTCTGCCTCAGTCATTGATAGTGCAACACAATTTTGTTTCTTGTTGTGCCAAGATACTAATGCATTTCCTAACAATTAACATGTCCCACTGGTACTCTTCCTATCAATCTTGTCTCCTGCAAAATCAGCATCTGAAAAGCCTCTTAGAGAGAAATTGTTAGAGTGATCATACCATAGTCCTAGTTCAGATGTACCAATTAAATATCTAATAATTCGTTTAATAGTAGAGAGATGGGATTCTTTAGGAGCCGACTGAAATCTAGCACATTTGCATACACTGAACATGATATCTGGTCGACTGGTAGTTAAATATAGTAGAGATCCAATTATCCTTCTATACATGGTTTCATCAACCAGTTTTCCATTTCTATCTTCATCTAGCACGGTAGTTGGACTCATTGGAGTACCAATAGACTTAATATCTTCCATCCCAAACTTTTTGATAAGCTCCTTGGTATACTTGGTTTGGCAAATGAAAATCCCTTTAGGGGACTGCTTGATTTGAAGCCCAAGGAAGAAGGTCAGTTCTTCCATCATGCTCATTTCAAATTCTCCTTTCATGGAAAAAGCAAATTCTTCACAAAGAACAGAGTTAGGGCTACCATAAATAATATCATCTACATAAATTTGAGTAATAAGATTACCTGAACTGGATTGCTTAATGAAAAGGGTTGCATCGATATTACCTCGTTTGAAACCTTGATTTAGAAGGAAAGAACTTAACCTTTCATACCATGCTCGAGGAGCTTGTTTGAGACTGTATAAGAATTTAGTCAGCTTGTATACACGATTTGGAAATGTGGCATTTGCAAAGCCAGGTGGTTGCTTCACGTATACTTCTTCAGAGATATATCCATTTAGGAACGCACTTTTAACATCCATTTGAAATAATTTGAATCCTTTGTGAGCAGCGAAGGCGAGTAGTATTCGAATGGATTCAAGTCTTGCCACAGGCGCAAAGGTTTCATCATAGTCGATTCCTTCATCTAGCTTGGTGACTGATTTGAACAGTTGTTTGTCACCCGTCATATGTCTGGAACACGCACTGTCGAGATACCATTTTCCTTTTCGATTCTTCTTGCGGTGTTCCTACAAAACAAGATTACTCATTTTTAGGTACTCAAGCCTGCTTGGGTCCTGAATGGTTAGACTGCTGAGTGTTAGTTTGATTTGAAGATTTTGGTCTCCAGACCCATCTCCTGTTGTTTTTGAACCTGCAATGATTTGAGGTGTGACCTCTTTTACCACAATAGGAGCAGGATGAGTTGTTAGAGTTACCAGTACTACTTTCAGCTCTAATTCTATTCCTGCAATTGTTAGTACTATGGTCATTTTTACCACAAAAAGAACAAGCGATTTTCTTCTTGTGATGAGCAGTCTGATTTGACTTGACTGGACTGAGACTCGTGATCTTTTGCAAGCCATTCAATTGAAGCTTGAGTTCATTTACTTCATCTTGAAGTATATCACGCTCAATTTCGCACACTTCTAGTTTCAAGGCCCAGTCTTTCTTCTCTCTCTCTTTTTCTCTCTTGGTTCTTCTGAGCTCATTTACTACTCTTTCTATGTCTGCAAGAGCAATATCAACAAATTCTTGAAGTTCATAACAATTAGGGCATAAAGGAGTACGTACCTCACTAGTTCCTTCATCTGACATTGAATGAGGTTCTCTTGAGTCGTCTTCCTCATCGTTGCTGTCTGCCATTAGTCCAAGTTGTCCTAAATCTTCATTGTCACTTAGAGCCATGAAACATATATTAGCAATTTCCTCGTGATCACATTCTTCCTCATCACTCCATGCTCCGAAAGCTTTCTTCTTTTGCATGTTTCTGCTAAGCTTCTTCTTTAATTCCGGACAGTCAGCTTGAATGTGACCAAATTTTCCACATTCGTAACACCTTCCATCATTTTTATCAGCTTCATTGCTCATCCTTCCTTTCCTGAAGTTGAACTTCCCTCTTTTATTATTTCTGTTTCTTCTCATCATGCTGGTTACGACTTGAGAGAGCATTGCAATATTTTCATCTTGTTCTCCTCCTCCTTCTTTTTTTTTTATATTTTCTGTTTCAGCCAAAGTTGCCTTGAAAGCAATAGTTTTCTTCTTCTCTTGAATTTGTCTGTCAAGATGAGTTTTCTCAAAAGCAATTAGATCACCTCTGAGCTCATTATAGGAAATATTTTCCAGATCTTGACATTCCAACGCAATGACCTTTGGCTACCAAATTGTAGGTAAGCTTGTGAGGATCTTTCTAACCTGTTCGCTACTTTTAATAGGTCTTCCAAATGATTTGAGGTCTCCAAGTATTTTGCTGAACCTGGAAAATATTTCTTCTACAGATTCACCATCCTTCATTTGAAATAACTCATAGTCTCTTTCACTTTGTTGGTTCCTTCGTAAGTGACTTCCAGTTTGTCCCACATTTCTTTTGCAGTTTCGCAACTTAATATATTTTCATATTCTTCTTCACTGATAGCATTGTACAGTAGATTTTTTGCTTTGCATTAACAGTGATGACAACATCTTGTTCATCAGTGTAATCATCCAAATCAAGAGGATCAGTAGATACGATGACTTGACCGTTTGCATCCTTCTTGGGAGGAATTGGAAGATTTTTCTTTTTGATCATACGCCATACTTTGATGTCATATGTACGTTTCCATGCGGACTTTTCAGTGAGAGAAATGCTGACCGTTGAAGTAAGGGGGTCGAACCTGAGAGGTTCCTTCTTGAAAGAGAGCACCAACAACAGTATTGGATCATATGATCTTTTCCTCACTAGCGATTAGGAAAGATTGTGAGCCTTGTTGATACCAATCGAACGTACAAGAGTGGGGTGAATTGTTGACTATTTAAAAATTAGTTGACTAACACAAGTATTAGTTGACTAATCACAATGCATAATGAAAGTAAGGAGTAAAGAAGAGTAAATAACATGCAACGATTTATACTGGTTCGGTACCGTTGCGGTACTTACATCCAGTTTCCCTTGGGTCACAAGGGTTCCCTTAAGATCTTTAAAAATATTACAACACAGATGGTTTTAACGCGTTCACCACCAATGGATAGTATCGCACCTTGAGTTCTGAGTAATTGACACAACTCTCTTTTGTATTTTAGATCTTTCTATCTTTTGAGACACTGATAACTAAAGATTGTAGTGTTTGAACTAAGAAGTAGACGGACTTAGAATACAATGTATGTAGTTGCGCAAGTCTTCTTCTTGAAAGTATCATCCTTCTTATAGGAGAGAAAAGAGTCGTTGAGTCTTCAGTGAAATCAGAGGCACGAGATCTTTGCAAAAGAGTTTTGACCCAAGGGGTGCCTCTTCGAATCCTGCTCTTTGAAGAGTCCAGATTAGATTGTGACTTTCCTTGTCATAGCTTGAATTAAAGAACCATTTACACCAAAAGTGAGCTTAATTCTGGACACAGAATAATTGCTGGCTAGCTTCTTGATTTGAGTATCCATGATTGGCAATATGAGTTCCTTTGATTGAGGAAGAATAAATTTGCTTCTCTTGATTGACCATTGATGTAGCAACAACATCTTCATTCGAATCCTGATTGATCATTATTTGTTATTTCGAATCATGTAGCAATTGTATCTTGCTGAGTATCTCCATTCTTTCCTTTTTGTTAGTCCTGAAAATATAACATAAGATAATATTCTCATCATTGAAACTTAAACTTAAACCTATCACAACCTATATGTGAGGTGACGAGTAATTATGCATTGTGGTTGAGTGCGTGCGGGTGGAATTTGTTTATTGTGAATAATTACCTATTTAATTAAGATATTCCTGCTTAAGTTATTATTGTTTATTTGATCATTTTCATGAGATTATTTCTAGTTTAATTATTGTTGAATATTTTGAAAGGTGAAGTTGGTATTCTGGTATTGAATTGATTGATAAGTATATATCCCCGCATTTTAAATACTTTTAAGAATTTATATTATTATTTTTATGGTAAGAAAGAGTGTAAAAGCACGAAGGGTGATACCGTGCCATTTATATTATTTATATTATCCTTGTCATGGTGAGAAATAGTGTAAAAGTACGAAGGGTGATTCCGTACCATTTTCAAAGAGAGTTAAAGCATGAATGGTGATGCCGTGCCAGAAGAGAGTTAAAGTACGAAGGGTGATGCCGTGCTAATTATTATTATTTATTTATCAATTTATGGAAAGAATGAGAGTAAAAGCACGAAGGGTGGTGCCGTGCCATTTTTATATTATCAGTTGTTCATTTTATTGTTGATGAATTAATTGGCTGCTACGTGACACTTCTCCTGCTAAAATTTCTATATCATTCTCCTTCGCATGTTCTCTCCCAAATTTATAAATTATTATTTATTATGTTATTGTTGTTTCGTATTTGTATATACTTGTACAGGTTATTTACGTACGTGTCTTGTCATAGCCTCGTCCCTACTTCGTCAAGGTTAGACTCGACACTTACGGAGTACATGGGGTCGGTTGTACTCATACTACACTCTGCACTTCTTGTGCAGATTTGAAGTTGGTCTCAGCGGCGTGCCATAGACTTGCTCGGATTCAGCTACCCAGAGGAGACTTTGAGGTATAACTGCACAACGTCCGCAGTTCTGAAGTTCCCTTCTTACCTATCTTAGCTGTGTATAATCTTTCAAATAGCTTGAATTTTATTCAGATCTTTACTTGTATCATTCGAGTAGCTCGTGCACTTGTGACACCAGATTCGGGGATGTAATTGATAATTCGGTAGTTATGGTCTTCCACACTTTATTTCAGTAATTGACTTCCATTTAATTTAAATTGTTTTAAAATGGTTAAGATTATTCTAATGTTGGCTTGCCTAGCAAGTGAAATGTTAGGCGCCATCACGGTCCCGAAGGTAAAAATTTTGGGTCGTGACATGCTAGGAGTTACCTACATCCTTTACTACTAACCCTCCATTGCAACTATTTCTTCCAGCCTACATCAGGGTACCACTTTAGTTTAGACATGGTCCTTTCTAACCGGGAAAATATAGTGGCCCTGACATGTATTTCCTGAATGATCAATCGTAGTATTATTTTTTCCAACAATGTGGTATTAGAGCCATGGCAAATAATGGTACGCGGTCTTTTCAGTACCCCCGTCTCATAAAAGATAATTATGAGAAATGGTGTCTATGTATGAAAGTCATTCTTGGCTCTCAGGATGTGTGGAAAATCGTAGATAGAGGGTATGCAAAACCCGATAATGAGAAAACTCTGCCTCAAAATGAAAAAGATGTCTTGGCAAAGACAAAGAAGAAGGATCAATAAGCCCTCACACTCATCCATCAATGTCTGGATGATGCCATGTTCGAGAAGGTGGCAGATGCTACCACCTCAAAGGAAGCTTGGGAGATTTTACAAAATTCTCTTCAAGGATTTGATAAGGTGAGGAAGGTAAAACTTCAAACTCTAAGGGCTGATTTTGAAGTTTTAAAAATGAAAGAATCCGAATGCATTTCAGATTATTGTTCAAAAGTGAATATTGTTGTAAATCAATTAAGAAGATATGGGGAGGACATAAAAGATGTCTGTATGGTAGAAAAGATCCTTCACACTTTAACACCTAAATTTGATTTTGTAGTGTGTGCTATTGAGGAGTCTAAAGATTTAGACTCTATGATGGTAGAGCAATTGGAGGGTTCTTTACAGGCCCATGAAGAAAAGATCAAGAGGAGACAAGAAGTGTCATTGGAGCAACTTCTTAAAACTCAGGCATCCTTCAAATATTATGAATGTGAAAAGAGTTATCGAGGGAATGGACGGGGACGAGGACGTGGCAGTCATGTAAGAGTAAGAAGCAACGCTAACAACTTCAACAATGAAGTTAAAATCCACCAGACATTCAGAGTTCCTGGTCGCGGACGTAGAGGAGGAAGAGGACGTGGCTACTACCAAGAAAATAATGGACAAAGGTATGAAAAATCCAAAATTTAGTGTTATAATCGTCATAAATTTGGCCATTACTCTTGGGAATGTCATAGCAATGTTGAAGAAAAAGCTAACCTTGTTGATGACAAGAAAGAAGAAGTTGAGTCAACATTGTTGATGGCACTCAAGGAAGAAGACAATGATGATTGCAACTCATGGTATTTTGACAATGGAGCAAGCAATCATATGTGTGGATGCAAAGAGAAGTTTGTGGAGATAAATAAAACGGTGAGAGGTAATGTATCCTTTGCAGATACCTCAAAGATTCAAACTGAAGGGATAGGTACGATTCAGATCCCCTGTAAAAATGGTAGTCACAAGTTAATTCAAGATGTTTATTATGTCTCAAAACTAAAAAGTAATATTTTGAGTTTGGCCAACTTCTTAAAAAGGAATATGACATCCACATGAAAAATATGCATCTTTGGCTTAGAGATTCAACTGGAATTCTAATTGATAAAGTGCATATGGATAAGAATAGATTATTCTCACTGAATCTTAAGACAATTGATGCAAAGCGTTTGAAGGATAATGTGCAAGATGAATCATGGTGTTGGCACATGCGATTTGGGCACTTAAATTTTGAAGCGCTCAAATCAATGGGAGAAAAGAACATGGTGCATGGGATACCAATCAATTGTGTGAAGCTTGTCTTCTTGGAAAACATACAAGGAGGAGTTTTCCAAAGGAGACCATGTCAAGATCAACCAAGCCGCTTCAGCTTGTTCACACTGATGTGTGTGGACCAATCAATCCACCTTCCTTTGGTAAAAGTAAATATTTTCTACTTTTTATTGATGACTTTAGTAGAAAGACTTGGGTTTATTTCTTGAACCAAAAATCTGAAGCTTTTGCTACTTTTAAAAATTTTAAAGTACTTGTAGAAAAAGAAAGTGACTATGAAATAAAAGCTTTAATGTTCGATAGACAAGGCGAATTCACTTCAAAAGAATTTAATGACTTTGTAAATCACATGGAATTCGTCGCCCTCTAACGGTACCTTATTCACCGCAACAAAATGGAGTTGAAGAGAGAAAGAATCGAACGATTCTTAATATGGCTAGATGTATGTTAAAAGCTAAAAATATGCCCAAGGAATTTTGGGCAGAAGCTGTATCTTGTGCAGTTTATTTAAACAGCAGGTCTCCAACAAAGAACGTTAGAGATCAAACCCCTCAAGAAGCATGGAGTGGAAGAAAGCCAAGTGTCAAGCACTTGAGAATCTTTGGGAGCATAGCTTATGCTCATGTGCCACATCAAGGGAGAGCGAAGCTTGACGATCGAAGTGTCAAGCATTTGTTTGTTGGCTATGATACGAGTTCAAAAGGCTACAAGCTATACAACCCAAGTCGCAGCAAGATGGTGGTAAGTCGCTATGTTGAATTTGATGAAGAATTGGCATGGAACTGGGAAGCTCAGGAAGAAACTTCATATGATTTTATTCCAAATTTGGTGATGAAGAAGAACCAGAGACCGTGGAACCTGTGCAGGATACAACTCCACCTCCTTTTTCAACAAATGTTGCATCTCCCTCTTCTCAAGAAAGTTCAAATGAACTACCGCAAAGGAAAAGGAGTATTCAAGAGCTCTATGAGGACACATAAGAAGTTACTAATTTTGATTTTTTATATTGTCTCTTTGCTGATAGTGAACCAATGAACTTTGATGAAGCTGTTGAAGACAAAAGGTGGAGACAAGCTATGCAGGAGGAGATCGAGTCAATAAAGAAGAACAAAACTTGGGAGTTAACAGCACTTCCCAAGGGTCATCGAGCAATTGGAGTTAAATGGGCATACAAGGAAAAGAATAATGCTAATGGAGATGTGGAGAGACACAAGGCACGCCTTGTGGATAAAGGCTACAAGCAAAGGCAAGGCATTAAATATGAAGAAGTCTATGCACCTGTTGCCCGCATGGAAACGATTCGTTTGCTTATCTCTTTGGCAGCGCAAATGAAGTGAAAGATCCATCAACTAGATGTCAAGTCAGCTTTTTTTAATAGCTATCTTGAAGAAGAAGTCTATGTTGAACAACAAATGGGCTTTGTGGTAAAAAAACCATGAAGATAAAGTGTTGTGATTGAAGAAAGATTTATATGGATTAAAGAAAGCCCCACGAGCATGGAATAGTTGCATCGACAAGTATTTTCAAGACAATGGGTTTACTCGTTGTCTCCATGAATATGCTATTTACCTTAAAGTTCATACTATTGGATATATCTTACTTGTTTGTCTTTATGCTGATGATCTTATTTTCACGGGTAATAACCCAAGTTTGTTTGAAGCTTTTAAGAAAGATATGTCTCGTGAGTTCGAGATGACAGATGTAGGGCTCATGTCATACTACTTGGGCCTAGAAGTGAAGCAGATGGAGGATGAAATTTTCACCTCTCAAGAAAGCTATACAAAGGAGATCTTGAAGAAGTTCAACATGCTCGATTGCAAGCTCGTGAACACACCGATGGAGAGTGGGACAGAATTGTCCAAGTTTGATGAAGGAGAAAATGTGGATCCACATTTTTCAAAAATCTTGTGGGAAGTTTGAGGTACTTGACTTGTACCGGGACAGATATATTATTTGCAGTTGGAGTAGTAAGCCGTTTCATGGAAGCTCCTACCTCCACCCATTTGAAAGTCACTAGAATGATTCTTCGTTACCTAAAAGGTACGACGACTTTGGGGTATTTTATTCTTCTTCTAATGATTTCAACCTTATGGGATTTTGTGATAGTGATTATGCGGGAGATATTGATAATAGAAAAAGCACAACTGGCTTTGTGTTTTTCTTGGGTGATTATGTTATTTCTTGGAGTTCAAAGAAACAGTCCATAGTTACTCTCTCGACTTGTGAAGCCGAATAAATAGTAGCAACATCATATACCTGCCATGCTATTTGGCTAAGAAGATTATTGAAGGAGATCAATTTGCCACAAATTGAAGCTACAGAGATTTGTATTGATAACAAATCTGCACATGCACTCGCCAAGAATCCGGTGTATCATGATCGAAGCAAGAATATAGATACAAGATATCACTTCATCAGAGAGTGCATTGCCAAGAAGGAAGTCAAGCTCAAATATGTGAAGTCTCATGATCAGGCTGCAAATATCTTTACAAAACCTCTTAAGTTTTAGGATTTTCAGAGATTGAGATCAAGTCTTGGAATGAAAAAGAAAAATCAAAATTAAGGGAGAGATTTGTGGGGCTCATATTAAAGAAAAACAAAGAAGAAAATGGGAGGTGCCTAAGTTTGTTGACAACTTTGTTGAAGAAAATAGGAGGTGCCTAATTTTGTTGAAGAAAATGGGAGGTGCCTAACTTTGTTGAAGAAAATGGGAGGTGCCAAACTTTGTTGAAAAATTATAGGACTAAATCAATAACAAGACATCTTCTTTGTAGTAGTTGAATGGCATCTCTTACTATAACACTACTAAATATCTGCTAAAAATCAACCAAATATTTCCGACCAACGTTGGTCGGTCAAAAAAAGCAACCAAAAACCATCCAGCTTGGACGGAATCTGGAAATATTTTTCTTTACATTTTTTTAAAACTAAATACCGACCAACATTGGTCGGTAAATTGGTCAATGAACTGACCCAGCTGGTCAGACAAGAAAATTTTGGATTACCGACCAACGTGGGTCGGTAATCTGGACCCAACTTTTTAAATTTTAATAATTATTTTATTATTTAAAATGTTTTATAATATTTAAGAATTTATATTTAAAATTACCGACCAACGTTGGTCGGTTAATGCAAGAGAAGCATTTACCGACCAACTTTGGTCGGTAATTATTTTTTTCCTGCAAAATAACCGACCAAAGTTGGTCGGTTATCATGTCAACATTGGTCAAACTTTCGAATTACTTTTATATTTACTATCTAAATAATATAAATATAATTCGTTAACACTTTTATAATACAAATAATAAATACACTAACATATACTATATATAACATGCTATATATGTAGTTAAAGTAGTACAACGAAGCGTGTTATATATATATATATATATATATATATATATATATATATATATATATATATATATATACACACACACACACACACACACACATACAAATATATACTATAACAAGCTATATATATAGTTAAAGTATTACAATGAAAATATGTGTGTGTGTGTGTGTGTATATATATATATATATATATATATATATATATATATAGAGAGAGAGAGAGAGAGAGAGATAGAGAGAGAGAGGTATAGCCGTATATATATAAAAACACGAAGCGCTAGGACCACGGGGTCGGGTTCTTTTAGGGATAGACTTGTGATGATCCTAATTAGTATATATAATTTATCATCAAATATATCTATTTGTAAATTGATTCATCGACTTATAACTTACTTAGATGCATCGATGAATATTAAAAACAAAATATTTGACCTATATCGACTAATAGTGAAAACAAAACGTCTTGACCTATATCGATTAATCTATGTCATGCATTAAATAAACGAAAGAAGTTATTAGTATTAAGTAAACGAGTTAAATTAATAGGTCAAACATGGTCAAACTTTAACAAGCTATATATATACACACTAACATATACTATAACAAGCTATATATATAGTTAAAGTATTACAGTGAAGTATGTTTGTATATATATATATATATATATATATATAGGTATAGCCGTACATATATATAAGAACACGAAACGCTAGGACCACAGGGTCGGGTTCTTTTAGGGATAGACTTAGGAAGATACTAATTAGTATATATACTTTATCATCAAATATATCTATTTGTAAATTGATTCATCGACTTATAACTTACTTAGATGTATCGATGAATATTAATCGATAATTCATCAAACGTCTCGACCTATATTTATAATATTTATTTTATAGTTTATAATATTTTAAGAAAAAACACAAAAAAAAAAGAATTTAATTTTTTATTTAAAAAAAACCGACCAAAGTTGATCGGTTTTTGGTCAAACGGTCAACACTTAATATACCGACCAAAATTACCGACCAACTTTGGTCGGTAATTCTAAAATCAGAATTGAAAAATGGGAAAACCCCCATTTCTCTCTTATCTTCCCCTCTCCTTCTCTATTTCCCTCACATAAATCGCATTCCCCACCCCGCGTCGCCATCGCCCAACCCTCGCCGTCGCCGTTGCCACTGCCACTGCCACTACCACTGCTGCCCCTCTCCTTCTCCATCTCCTAAAAATTCTAGGTTTGAATTACAACCCATTTATTTATTATTTCTAGGTTTTGTTAATTAGTTATGAATTAATCTCAATTGATTAGTGTTTCAATTATTTGAACATTGCATTTTATTGAGGATTAGGGTTTAGGTCTTGTTTTAATTAGTTTTGTTAATTAGTTTTATTAACTAATTAGTTTTGTTAATTAGTCAATTAGTTATGAATTAGTTTTAATTGATGAGTATTTCAATTGTATTGTCGTGAATAGTTTAGTTAGAATCTAGGGTTTACGATTTGTTCTTGTGAATCGAACTTTTAGGGTATGGGCTGAATTTCTTTAGTTTAGTTAGTTTATGTTTAAACACTAGGATATGAATTGAAATTTTAGTTTTTAGGATTTGTTCTTGTGAATTGAACTTTTAGGATATAAATTGGTGTAATTAGGAAAAAATAATTATCTTCAATTAACTAAAAAAGATATAATTAATTTATAATTTTAGAATAAATTAATTTATTCTTTTGAATCGAACTTTTAGGGTATGAGTTGAATTTCTTTAGTTTAGTTAGTTTATGTTTAAACTCGTAGGATATGAATTGAAATTTTAGTTTTTAGGATTTGTTCTTGTGAATTGAACTTTTAGGATATGAATTGAACTTTTATGATATGAATTGGACCTTTTGGATATGAATTGAACTTTTAGGATATAAATTGGTGTAATTAGAAAAAAATTATTATCTTGAATTAACTAAAAAAGATATAATTAATTTATAATTATAGAATAAATTAATTTGTTCTTGTAAATCGAACTTTTAGGGTATGGGTTAAATTTCTTTCATTTAGTTAGTTTATGTTTAAACTCGTAGGATATGAATTAAAATTTTAGTTTTTAGGATTTGTTCTTGTGAATTGAACTTTTAGGATATGAATTGAACTTTTAAGATATGAATTGGACCTTTTGGATATGAATTGAACTTTTAGGATACAAATTGGTGTAATTAGAAAAAAATAATTATCTTGAATTGACTAAAAAGATATAATTAATTTATAATTGTAGAATAAATTAATTTGTTCTTGTGAATTGAACTTTTAGGGTATGAGTTGAATTTCTTTAGTTTAGTTAGTTTATGTTTAAACTCGTAGGATATGAATTGAAATTTTAGTTTTTAGGATTTGTTCTTGTGAATTGAACTTTTAGGATATGAATTGAACTTTTATGATATGAATTGGACCTTTTGGATATGAATTGAACTTTTAGGATATAAATTGGTGTAATTAGAAAAAAATTATTATCTTGAATTAACTAAAAAAGATATAATTAATTTATAATTATAGAATAAATTAATTTGTTCTTGTAAATCGAACTTTTAGGGTATGGGTTAAATTTCTTTCATTTAGTTAGTTTATGTTTAAACTCGTAGGATATGAATTGAAATTTTAGTTTTTAGGATTTGTTCTTGTGAATTGAACTTTTAGGATATGAATTGAACTTTTAAGATATGAATTGGACCTTTTGGATATGAATTGAACTTTTAGGATACAAATTGGTATAATTAGAAAAAAATAATTATCTTGAATTGACTAAAAAGATATAATTAATTTATAATTGTAGAATAAATTAATTTGTTCTTGTTTTATTTGTATAGATGGAACATCGTACTTGGATGTACAATAGGAATTATCCTAATCGGCGGGGATTGCGGGAGGATTTTGTAGAAGGGGTTGATGACTTTATTAGACATGCAATGTCACTTCCACCATACCAAAGTGAAGGAGTAATTAGGTGCCCTTGTGTCAGGTGCGATTGTATGAAGTTTAAAAAATCGGAGGAAGTTAAGCTTCATCTTTATAGGAAGGGGTTTATAGAGAATTACTTTGTGTGGACTAATCATGGAGAGATCGATGGTAGCCGTGGGATATTTCATAACATGGTTGTTGGTGAAAGTAGTAGGTCGGTGGAGAATACAAATCTTGATTCTAGAATTCAGGATATGGTTGCGGATGCTTTTGGGGGTGAGCCCAATGGTGAGCCCAACGAAAATGTTGAACAAACTCCTAATGATGACGCAAAATATTTTTATGAACAGTTAGAGGAAGCTAGTCGTCCACTACGTGAAGGAAGTCCACACTCTGAGCTGTCTGTTGTAGTTAGATTACTAAGTATCAAATATGATTGGAATATTTCTCAAGCAGCCATAGACTCTTTCATTGACCTTATGAGTGAACTAGTTGACCCTAATATCAACTTACCTGGTGATTTCTATAAGGCAAAGAGATTGGTTTCTAAGTTAGGACTTTCGTCAATGAGAATTGATTGTTGTGAAGATGGTTGCATGTTATATTATAAAGATGATGCAACTTTAGACAGTTGTAAATTTTGCGAAAAGCCTCGTTTCAAGAGGCTTTCCAGCGGGAATATGGTCGCTGTCAAGGCAATGCATTATTTACCTCTTATACCTAGGTTAAAGAGGTTATATGCGTCGATGAGTTCTGCTCCTCATATGAGATGGCATTTTGAAAATAGAAGACCACCTGGTGTTATGTGTCATCCTTCAGATGGAGAAGCTTGGAAGCACTTTGATAGGACATATCCAGATTTTTCTAGTGAACCAAGGAACATTCGGTTAGGTCTGTGTGCGGATGGCTTCACGCCTTTTTCTATATCTGCGACACCATATTCATGTTGGCCTGTCTTTCTTACACCATATAATCTACCACCTGAGTTTTGTATGACTAGTCCATATATATTCTTAAATTGTATTATCCCCGGTCCACGTAATCTGAAAAGTTTGATTGATGTATATTTGCAACCTTTGATTGATGAGCTAAAACAATTGTGGTATGATGGTGTTGAAACATATGACATATCAACCAAGCAGAATTTCAATTTGTGTGCAAATTTAATGTGGACTATTAACGATTTTCCTACGTATGGAATGTTGTCTGGGTGGATGACTGCTGGGAAGTTAGCTTGTCCTTACTGCATGAAAAATAGTAAAGCGTTCACTTTGAAACATGGCCGAAAGCAATCATGGTTTGATTTTCACTGTCAATTCTTGCCTGATGATCATGAGTTTAGAAGGATGAAAAATGCATTCAAAAAGAATAAAGTGGAATATGATTCTCCGCCTCCGATACTTTCAGGTGAGGAAATTTGGGAGAGGGTCCAGAACTTCAGTAAAGTTACTGAGGCTCCACCTTATAGATTCCTCGGATATGGTGTTAATCATAATTGGACGAAACAGAGTATATTTTAGGAGTTGCCTTATTGGAAGGATATTCTTCTCTGACACAACCTTGATGTCATGCTTATTGAGAAAAATTATTTTGACAATTTGTTCAACACAGTGATGGATGTTAAAGGTAAGACAAAAGATAACCCGAAGGCTAGAATGGACTTACAAGAATATTGCAGGTGGCCTGAATTATACTTGCAGACAACAAACAATGGTAAGGTGTCAAGCCCAAAGCAAGTTACACATTCACTTTGGAGGAAAGACGACAAATTTGTGATTGGGTTACGAAATTGAAGATGTCTGAGGGTTATGTGTCGAATCTTGGAAAAAAAGTAGATATGGAGGTAGGGAAGTTGAGCCATTTGAAAAGCCATGACTGCCATGTTTTCGTGGAGACCTTAGTGCCTATTGCATTTTGTGGTTTGCCTGAAAGAATCTGGAAATCCATCACAGAGATTAGTTTGTTTTTCAAAGACTTGTGTTCTACCAAATTAAGGGAAGAAAACCTAGTTCGGATGGACCAGAACATCCGTGTAGTTTCTAGTAAGATGGAAAAAATATTCCCATGTGGTTTATTTGATGTGATGGAACACCTTCCAATACACCTTGTACATGAGGCACGACTTGGAGGGCCTGTTCAATGCAGATGGATGTATCCCTTTGAGAGGTAATATTATAAGTTTGATGTAATATTCTATTTTATTTGAATGTTCTTGTCTAACATGACATCATATAGGACAATTGGAAAATGCAAATAATTTGTTAAGCAGAGGAATAGGATTGAAGGATCTATATGCGAAGCCTATTTTGCAAAGAAAACTGCACATTTTTGTTCTTACTATTTTGAGAGTAACGTGCCATGTTCTAGGAATAGGCCCAATAGGCACACGGTCGAATGTGTGAATGATCCATTATATCCACCAATGTCCATAATCAATCAACCAGGCCGATTTTCTAAGGATGTTAGAAAGAGAAGTTTGAGTGATATGGAGTACAAGTCAGCTACACTTCATGTGTTGATATGGAGTACAAGTCAGCGACACTCCATTTCTCAAGTAAGCATTGATTTATTAGTTATCAAAATGTAAAATTTACTGTGACTACATATTGATGCAACTACTAAAAATATTTGATATATCACAGTCACTTCGTGAGTCAATTTGGCAATGATGCTGTATATACGAGATTTGATACGTGGTTCAAACAGTTTGTAAGTGTATGTGTGTGTGTGTGTGTGTGTGTGTATATATATATATATATATATATATATACACACACACACACGTAGTGAATGTATAAAAATTGATTCATAAGTTGTGCTAACTTATGAAGTTTTTTAACACTATGTAGGTAAATAATCCAAATAATGGTGTAAATCAATTTTTGAAAGATATATCTTGGGGACCTGGGCTTCAGGTCACAACAATGTCTAAGTACGTAGTGAATGGTTATAAGTTTCATACAGAGGATTGCTCTAAAAATAAAAATAGCAACAACAGCGGGGTGTGGGTTCAAGGTGGTGATGGCAACCAAGTTGGAGATATTGATTATTATGGTGTGGTCAAAGAAATATTACAACTAGAATATACAGGTTGGCCATATAAGAAATTGATACTCTTTAGATGCAAGTGGTTTGACCCAAATCCAACAAGAGGTACAAGAGTACACAACCAATACAACATAATTGAGGTTAATCATACGAGGGAGTATGATCGCTATGATCCTTTCATAATTGCACATAACGTTAGGCAAGTGTATTATGCTCCTTATCCATTGCGGCGGAATAAGTCCGATTGGTGGGTTGTAATAAAAACTAAGCCTGTAGGTAGGGTCGAAGTCGAGAATGTGTTAGATGTTGCATATCAAAACGATATCTCCAATGTTCGCCAAATAGTGGACGATCAGTTAGAAAATGATTTGGAACATCCTGAACGCATATTGGAAGAAGTTGATATAAATGAAGTAATAATTATAGAAAATGAGGACGAAGAATCAACTGATGAAGCTCAAACAAGTGAGGACGAAGAATTCTCGGACGAGGAACAATACGTCGATGAGGATTAAAAAGTTGATTTTTTAAAGCACTCTCGTTTTATAGCTAGTTTCTTATATGTTTCAATCTAAATGTGTATTATATTATGCAGATGGCAGGCAAGGGTCAAGGTAACAATGATCCTACTAATTCTCGGGGTCAAGAAAAGGGTAGGAAGGGAAAGTGGAGGGTAGAAAATAATAGTTCCTCTTGTCCACCCTTTTCAGAGATGCCTATGTCTTATCCTCCACCACACGGCTATACTGAGCTGCCACAGCATCACAATCCGTACACCTTCATTCAGACACCAGGTCTTCCATCATAGGGCCATAGGACTATACGTCCGACATACAGTCCAGCTGCCTCACAGCCATCTGCATCGCAGCCATCTACATCACATCCACATGGATCGTATCCCTACATATCACAGCCACATAGATCGCATCCATCCATGTCACAGCCACTCGGGTCACAGCCACTCAGGTCATAGCCATCGATATCACATCCACTTGGGTCGCATCCAGCTATATCGCAGTCACAAGGATCGCAACCATCTTTATCATCGACTCCATCTATTACAGGCCTTCCCCTGCCAGGCAGTACCTCAATAGGGATACGTTGAGGTTTTTCATATTTAGTTGGGTAAAGAGAGCAAGTGGAAAAAGTCAAGTTTTTTTCTCCATTGAAGTTGTATACGGTCGAAATAGATTTCGGCCTTCACACGTCCGATTGATTTCAAACGATGGTCGATCGAACTGAGACTCCAAAGATGGAACAAACAAGACTCGAACCCGAGGGGCCGACCCATGTCGAGTTGTACATCATTTTCGAGCGCTAGTCCAAATCGAACTATGACTCAGAGTAAAGCCATCATGTTTATGATCCAGAGACCGACTAATATTGACCCCGAATCAATTCGAGAGCTCGAGTCAGAATCAAGCTCAAACCAAGATCGAAGGCTCAAGGCAAGATCAAGCTCACAGACAAAAGCCGTTGCAATCCCACTAGAGAGAATCTTGGCAGAAATTGTGGAAAAGCTGGTTTATCATGGGTCTCCCACTGAGTATTTTTTTTATTATGCTTAGAGAAAGGTCCCTCTATTATAAAGGGCATGGTTATAATTTATCAAAGGGAAAGTTTTCTCAGGCTTACATTGTAATAAAAACGCTATATCCTTCCACAGTAAAGAATCGTTCTTTCAGATTTCTTAAATTGATTCTATTTGTTGAGTCCTAAGATTCATTGTTCCTTACAACCTTATCTACTTCGCATTCTTTGCAATCCATATTTATATTTCTATTTATCCTTATAATTTGTATTAAGTTATGCCACATATCCTTGGAACTACGTATAAATTCAACTCTATCCATTTTTCGGGTAAACAGTTTAGCGCCCACCGTGGGGACAAGGATAACAGTGGTTATTTGATACGAATCTGAAAATACACGCCATTGTGTTTTGCTCTTATTTCCGAAAACATCTTGAATTTTGGATTAGCTACGAATAACCATCAATCAAATGGCTTCACTGATCGATAACGGGGCCGGTCTTCAAGACGAAAACAACAACTTGACACCCAGTACTGAAAGACCACTTGTGAACACCATTGGAGCTCGAATCGGAGCGCCAATTGATATCAATTCGCATGTAGCCATTGAGGCGAACCTACATGTTGAACCCGAGAATAGCATCCATGGTGGAACTCGGTCTGCGGTTCGAGATACTCATAACGTCAAGGAAAACGGTGTTAGCTTGCGTATGATTTTCGAAATGTTGCAAGCCCAACAGGCAGCAATAGTCCAGTTGCAGAGCCAAACCCAGCTACAAAGAAGGCCGGAGCCCAATCCATCCCGAGAAATCACCCACAGAACGAAAACAGCCATAGTGAAGTCAAATGAGCAAGAATCGGGAACTACTCCCGAAATTGCTAAATTACTCGAGGAACTCACAAAGCAAGTCGAAGCCAACGATAAAGAAATAGAAATTTATAACTCTAGGGTCGATCAGATCCCAGAAGCTCCACCAATGATAAAAGGGTTGGATTCGAAAAAATTCGTGCAAAAACCCTTTTCCTCGAGCGCAGCCCTAAAACCAATCCCCAAAACATTTCGTATGCCAGAAATTCCCTAATATAACAGAACGACCGATCCCAACGAGCATGTCACTTCGTACATATGTTCCACCAAGGGCAATGATTTAGAAGACAATGAAATCGAATCTGTGTTGCTGAACAAATTTAGAGAGACCCTCTCAAAAGGGGCGATGATTTGGTATCACAACCTTACGCCAAACTCCATAGACTCGTTCACCATGTTAGCAGATTCTTTTGTGAAAGAACATGCCGGCGCCATAAAAGTCGCAACAAGGAAGTCAGAGCTCTTCAAGGTAAAATAAAAGGATAACGAAATGCTGAGGGAATTCGTATCCTTTTTTCAAATGGAATGAATGGACCTGCCTCTAGTCACAGACGACTGGGCCGTTCAAGCTTTCAATCAAGGCTTGAACGAACGAAGTTCGACGGCTTCACGATGATTAAAGCATAACCTGATCGAATACCCAGCCATCACATGGGCCAACGTGCACAATCGATACCGATCAAAAATTAGGGTCGAAGATGATCAATTGGGGTCTGAACTCGCTGTTCGAGGGGTTACTAATCGGGAACGAGGTCCGATTGGAGATCGATACCAACCATACAACAAAAGCCACAGAGTTAGTGAATCAAGACATAACCTCACGTAAAATAACAAAGAAGCTATCGAAGTCATGGCTCCTGAGGGCTGATAAATAGAAGAAGTTTCGATATGCCTGCTGGATCTAAGGAAGCACCTCTGTTATCGGAATATAACTTCAGCGTCGATGCATCTGCCATTGTATCGTCTATCGGACACATCAAATATACTAAATGGCCTCGACCCATGTAGACCGATCCTACCCAGGGGAATCCCAATCAAACATGTGAATATCATGGCACCCATGGCCACAGAACGGAAGGTTGCAGGCAACTAAGAGAGGAAGTAGCCCGCTTATTTAATAAAGGGCACCTTCGGGAATTTCTGAGTGATAGGGCAAAGAACCATTTTAAAAACAGGGATTTCGGCAAGCAAAACGAACAAGAAGAACCACAACACGTCATTCACATGATCATCGGCGGCGCCGATTCCCCTCAGGGACCAGTGCTTAAACATACTAAAACATCGGTTGTGAGGGAAAAGCGATCTCTAACTCAAGATTACGCACCCATAGGGACTTTGTCCTTCGATGATGAAGATGCAGAAGGAGTCATTCAACCTCATAACGATGCACTGGTAATATCCTTACTCATGAATAAAACTAAAGTTAAGCGGGTGTTGATCGATCCAGGTAGCTCGGCCAACATCATCAGATTGAAGGTCGTAGAACAGCTCGGCCTGCAGGACCAGATCGTACCCGCAACTCTGGTTCTAAACGGATTCAATATGGCATGTGAAACCACCAAAGGCGAGATAATCCTACTAATAAACGTGGCCGGAACCATCCAGGAAATGAAGTTTCATGTGATCGAAGGCGACATGAGATACAATGCCCTTTTCAGAATGCCATGGATCCACAACATGAGAGCTATACCTTCGACCCTACATCAGTTCCTCAAATTCCCAACATCGAGAGGTGTCAAAACAGTGTACGGAGAACAACCAGCCACAAAAGAAATGTTCGTCGTCGAGGAAGCGAAATCAATATCCTCGCCTTCGCCAATAAGGGGATTGGGCTCAGAAGGAGAGCGGGACATCAAATAGCAATCACAGATGTTGGCTTCGACCCAGCCAGATAACCAGAAGATTGAAAAAGATGATGATCAAAGGGTTCCTCGATATTTCATGATTCCTCGATGACTCTGACGCCACCAAATCAACAATTGAGGAACTAGAGCAAGTCACATTAATCGAGCACTGGCCCGAGCGAATGGTATACTTGGGAACGGGGCTGAGCCCCGAACTCAGGAAGAAACTTGTTCAATTTCTTATCGATAACATTGATTTTTTTGACTGGTCCCATTTAGACATAATAGGGATTCCACTGGATATAACAACGCATCGGCTAAGCTTGGACCCTAAGTTCAGACCGGTGAAGCAAAAGAGAAGGCCCCAATCCAAGGTAAAACACGCATTCATAAAAGATGAGATAACCAAACTTCTCAAAATAGGGTCCATTCGGGAGGTGAAATATCCCGAATGGTTAGACAATAAAGTTGTAGTGCCTAAAAAAGGAAACAAACTTAGAATGTGTGTGGACTATAAGGATTTAAGCAAAGCATGCCCCAAAGATTATTTTCTACTGCCCAACATTGATTGCATGATCGACGCCACGGCCGGCCACGAGATCCTCACTTTTCTCAATGCCTATTCCGGGTATAATCAAATACATATGAGCCCATAGGACCAGGAAAAAACTTCATTTGTCACCAAATATGGAACATATTGTTATAATGTGATGCCCTTCAGGCTAAAAAATGTAGGGGCTACTTACCAACGCCTAGTAAATAAAATGTTCGAAGAACAAATAGGTAAATCAATGGAAGTTTACATTGATGACATGCTAGTTAAGTCCCTGCGCGCAGAGGACCATTTGACCCATTTGTAGGAAACGTTCGAGATTTTGAGGAAATACAACATAAAGCTCAACCCCGAAAATGTGCTTTCGGGGTCGGTTCGGGCAAGTTCCTCAGCTTCATGGTGTCAAATTGAAAACATCACCATTGTGGACAGCGTGAAAGTTGTACAAAGGCTAACGGGACGGATTGCAGCCCTAGGCCGATTCATTTTGAGATCATCAAATCGAAGTTACAAATTTTTCTCTCTACTCAAAAAGAAGAATGGTTTCGCTTGGACCCCAGAATGCCAACAGGCATTAGAGGAACTAAAACGATATCTATCGAGCCCAACACTACTTCACACTCCAAAAACAAACAAAAAACTCTGCTTGTACTTGGCTGTATCGGAAATCGCAGTGAGCTGTGTCCTAGTTCAGGAAGAGCAAGGTACGCAATTTCCCATTTACTATATAAGTCGGACCTTAGGAGAAGCAGAAACTAGATATCTGCACTTAGAAAAACTGGCACTCGCACTGATAAGCGCCTCTAGAAAGTTAAGACCGTACTTTCACTGTCACCCCATATGTGTATTAACCACTTTCCCGCTTCGTAATATTTTGCACAAGCCCGAACTATCAAGCCGATTAGCTAAATGGGTCGTCGAACTCAGTGGGTACGATATCGAATATCAACCCCGTACGACCATCAAGTCTCAAATTTTAGCAGACTTCGTGACCGATTTCATGCCCACCCTCATACCCAAAGTCAAAAAAGAACCATTGGAATCGGGTACATCATCGGGGGTATGGACCCTTTTTATGGACGGGGCTTCAAACGTGAAGGGGTCCGGGGTAGGCATAGTTTTAAATCCACCCACGGATAACACTATTAGGCAATCTATTAAAACTACCAGGTTGACTAACAACGAGGCCGAGTACGAGGCCATGATTGTAGGTCTCGAGCTAGCTAAAAACATGGGAGCAGAAGTCATTGAAGCCAAATGTGACTCTTTGCTGGTGGTGAGTCAAGTAAACAAAACCTTCAAAGTTCGAGAATATAGAATGCAAAGGTATTTAGACAAACTACATGTTACTTTGCACCATTTCAAACAATGGACTTTACGGCATGTTCCACGAGAACAAAACAGTGAGGCTGATGCACTTGTGAATTGGGGATCGTCAGTCGAGGAAGATGACTTGAGCCCGGGGACTATAGTTCAACTCTCGAGATTCGTGATCAAAGAAGTTCACGCCGAGATAAATTCTACAAGTTTAACCTGGGATTGGAGAAATAAGTACATTGAATACTTAAAGAGCGAAAAGCTACCATCGGACCCTAAAGATTCAAGGGCCCTATGGACCAAAGCTGCTCGATTTACGTTGGCTTCCGATGGAATGCTATACTGAAGGACATTCGATGGGCCATTAGCAGTATGCTTGTGTCTAGGAGATATCGATTATATCCTACGTGAGGTGCACGAGGGCACTTGTGGGAATCACTCCGGTGCCGATCCATTAGTCCGAAAAATAATCAGAGCAGGGTATTATTGGATCGATATGGGAAAAGATGCAAAGGAATTTGTTCGTAAATGTGACAAATGTCAAAGGTTTGCACCAATGATCCATCAACCCGGAGAGCAACTTCACTCAGTCCTATCCCCATGGCCATTTATGAAATGGGGAATGGATATCGTCGTCCCTCTGCCATCGACACCAGGTAAAGCTAAATTCATTTTATTTATGACTGACTATTTCTCTAAATGGGTCGAAGCACAGGCGTTCGAGAAAGTAAGAGAGAGAGAAGTTATAGACTTCATCCGGGATCATATCGTATGTCGATTCAGGATACCCGCCGAAATAGCAAAGTGACAAAATTTTTTGAAGATCACAAAATAAGAAGGATATTATCAACAACATACCACCCCAGTGGGAACGGACAGGCCGAATCAACGAACAAAACCATCATTCAGAACCTAAAGAAGAGGTTGAATGATGCAAAAGGAATGTGGAGAGAAATCCTACCCGAAGTCCTTTGGGCATATCGAACGACGTCAAAATCCAGTACAGGGGCAACCCCGTTCTCCTTAGTATATGGGTCCGAAGCATTGATAACAGTCGAAGTCAGCGAACCCAGTGCCAGATTTTGATACACAACAGAAGAATCAAATAACGAGGCTATGAACACTAGCCTCGAATTATCGGACGAAAAGCGAGAAGTTGCACTCGTCCAATTGGCCACCCAAAAGAAACGAATCGAAAGATATTATAATCGAAGAACCAAGCTCCGCTATTTCAAGCCCGGGAACTTAGTGCTAAGGAAAGTCACCCCCAATACCCAAAATCCAAACGAAGGAAAACTAGGACCGAACTGGGAATGACCATATCAAGTTCTCGAGAACGTCGGAAAGGGATCATATAGGCTCGATATTATAAACCGCAAACAACTATCAAGCAATTGGAATGTGTCACATCTAAAATGATACTACTGCTAAGGTACGATCCCTCCATTATTCATTTACATTTCAAAACGGATCCCTGCAGAAGTCTGATCAGGAGCTAAGATGGATCCTTCGATACGAAGCCATAGATCTGAAAGCACGCGTTGCACTCTTTTTCCCTTAGACCGATTTTATCCCAAATGGGTTTTTCGGCAAGGTTTTTAACGAGGCAACCAATGATCGTGTTGCACTTACAACAGTATCTGAGGCCTCTTTACAATCGACCTCGAATACTGGGGGAGCATTAGGCCCTCAAATACATCAAGTTCAGATGCAAGAAAGTTATTTCGCAACAACAGGGTTCCAATAGGAAAAGTTATAAGAGCCAAATGGTCAAAACGAACCATGCTCATGTAGATTGGCCCGAACCCAGGCACGAAACATGAACACGTGTGTAGTGACTTGCAAAGAAAGTTCTCCTCTTTACCGACATCTTATACCCAAGAAATATTCCTCTATTTGGAGATTTATTACGCAAACAGAATTAAGATAAATTCGACCTTAACGCCTACGAGCTATATTACTTCGAGTTCGAATCATTCACTTGACGACTAAGCCTACGGGCTACTTTTATTTCGCGTTCGAGCAAGCACTCACTCGACCTTTATGCCTACGATCTACATTACTTTGCGTTAGAATCATTCACTCGACGACTAAGCCTACAGGCTACTTTTATTTAGAGTTCGAGCAAGCACTCATTCGACCTTTACGCCTACGGGCTACATTTATTCGAGTTCGAATCATTCACTCGACGACTAAGCCCACCGGCTACTTTTATTTCAAGTTCGAGCAAGCACTCACTTGACCTTTACACCTACGGGCTACATTACTTTGAATTCGAATCATTCACTCGACGACTAAGCCTACAGGATAATTTTATTTTGAGTTCGAGCAAGCACTCACTCGACCTTTATGCCTACGGGCTACATTACTTCAAGTTCGAATCATTCACTCGACGACTAAGCCTACGGGCTACTTTTATTTCGAGTTCGAGCAAGCACTCACTCAACCTTTATGCCTACGGACTATATTACTTCGAGTTCGAATCATTCACTCGATGACTAAGCCTACGGGCTACTTTTATTTCGAGTTCGAGCAAGCACTCACTCGACCTTTATGCCTACGGGCTACATTACTTCGAGTTTGAATCATTCACTCGACGACTAAGCCTACGGGCTACTTTTATTTCGAGTTCAAGCAATCACTCACTCAACCTTTATGCCTACGGGCTACATTACTTTGAGTTCGAATCATTCACTCGACGACTAAGCCTAAGGAATATTTTTATTTTGAGTTCGAGCAAGCATTCACTTGACCTTTATGCCTACGGGACACATTACTTCGAGTTCAAATCATTCACTCGACGACTAAGCCTACGGGCCAATTTTATTTTGAGTTCGAGAAAGCACTCACTCGACCTTTATGCCTATGGGCTATATTTCTTCTAGTTCGAATCATTCACTCGACGACTAAGCCTAAGGGCTACATCACTTCAAGTCTGAAAAAACACTCGATCGATCATAGAGACTACGAAGTCCAAATTTGATTAAGTTGTTTAGATCCTTGTGAAAACATTCATAAAGGCGTGAATAAAGTCTTTACGAAACAGAAGCAAGTCGGCAGAATTTTCAATGTACAAAATTATCTGCATAGTTGATTACAACGTAAAAACTAAGGACTAAACTTCTTGGACATCCTCAGGAGCGGTCTCTTCTTTATCGGGCTCCCTCCCTCCCCCCCCCCCCCCGTTCTCGGATCCGTTATTGCTCCCATCATCATCATCATTATCATCATCATCGTCATCGAAAACCAGAGCTTCAGCATCGGCTTTGAGCTCTTTGTCCCTGTTTATCTCTTCAGCGAGATCGAAACCACCAGCATGGATCTCCTCGAGGTTTCTGTCACGACCCGAAATTCCCACCTACGGACCGTGATGGCGCCTAACATTTCACTTGCTAGGCAAGCCAACGTTAGAATAATATTATCCATTTTAAAACAATTTTTAAATGTATTAATAACAAGGAAACAAATGCGGAAGCAAAGTTTGAAATATAGTGAAATAATCCATCAAACAACGGTGTCTAAATACCATCCCAGAATTGGTGTCACAAGTGCACGAGCTTCTAGAATAAATACAAAGAAAGGTCTGAATAAAGTAAAGCTGTCTGGAAATAAACACACAAATAAAGTAAAATAGACGGGGACTTCAGAACTGCGGACGCCATGCAGTTATACCTCAAGTCTCCTTCGAGTAGTTGAAATCCGAGCAAAACTATGGCACGCCGCTGGGACCAACTCCAAAATCTGCAGAAGAAGTGCAGAGTGTAGTATCAGAACAACCGACCCCATGTACTGGTAAGTGCTGAGCCTAACCTCGACAAAGTAGTGACGAGGCTAAGGCGGGTCACTTACATTACCTGTACGCAATATTAGATACAACAACAATAATAGATATAAATCAAGTAACTCATTTATAATAATTGAAGCCAACTCAGCAGTCATAACCAATTATCATTTCCATCAATTCAGTTGCAGCGTGCAACCCGCTCTCACAATATATTCATATTCAATTTTGTTGCAGCGTGCAACCCGCTCTCACAATATATTCATTTTAATCAAGTCTGTTGCGGCGTGTAACCCGATCCTCCAATATGGACTTTTAATAAGTTTGTTGCGGCGTGCAACCCTATCCTCCAATATTGACTTTTAATAAGTCTGTTGTAGCGTAAAACCCGATCCTCCAATATATTCATTATAATCAATCCTGTTGCGGCGTGCAACCCGCTCCTCCAACATATTCATTTACCAATCAATTCTTACAGAAGAAATTCTCCAATAAATGCAACAATTAATATAAAATCGTAAGACAACAAGCATACAATAATTATAATTTAATTATGAAACAAACAATGACAATTAGCAATTTATTATAGAAATCAGAGAGAAAATTGGCAGTTTAATATTTAATATGCTAAATGTCAAATAACAATTAAAACACATAATTCAAATAGCATGTAATAATTAATACAGGAATTCAAAAATTAATATTTTGACAAAGAATAAGAGAGAAACAATCATTATAATAATTAATTTATGATTAAAAATAATTTATGATTTTCAAGTAAACATGCAAACAATTAATTTGACGATGTATAGACATTCGTCACCTCGTCTATACGTCGTTCACATAGAATTCACATAACAAATAATTTTAGGGTTCTATTCCCTCAAGTCAAGGTTAACCACGACACTTACCTCGCTTTGCAAATTTCAATCAATTATTCAACCACAGCTTTTCCTTTTAAATTTATCTCCGAAAGCTTCAAATCTATTCACAAATAATTTAATATACTCAATACGAATTATAGAAATTAATTCCATATGAATTTACAAATTTTTCGGATAAAAATCCGAAATTCATTAAAGTATTTGGCAGTGGGACCCACGTCTCAAATCTCGGAAAAAATTACGAAATCCGAACACCATTCGGAGACGAGTCCAACCATACAAAAATTATCCAATTTCGATATCAAATGGACCTTCAAATCTTAAATTTTCATTTTTGGAAGATTTTAGAAAAATCTGATTTTTCCTCCATAAATTCACGGATTCATGATATAAATGAGTATGAAATCATGAAATATATTCAATATAGGATAAGGAATACTTACCGCAATGTTTTCCCGTAAAAATCGCCCAAAAATCGCCTCTTAAGGTTTTAGGTTTTGAAGATTTGGGAAATGAATCAAAAATCCCGTCCAAAAGTTATTTTGTTCAGCTGCAGGTGTCGCAATTGCGACCTAAGCTTCGCAAATGTGAAGAAACACTCGCAATTGCGATGCCCTTCACAATCCCGCTACCTTCGCAAATGCGAAGATTATGTCGCATTTGTGACAATTGGCCCTTCGCAATTGCGAAGATAAACTCGCAATTGCGAGAACTGCTGGCCTAGGCTTTCTTCGCAATTGCGATAAAAATCTCGCAATTGTCATACCTACTTGGTTAGCATTTGCGATGCCTGATCTCGCAATTGCGAGATCAGAGGCCTGCAACAGGTTCAGTTATATCAGCAAAACTTTCTAAGTTCAAAACATCCCGTGGCCTATCCGAAACTCACCCGAGCCCCTCGGGACCTTATCCAAATATCTCAACAAGTCCCGTAACATCATACGAACTTACTCGGGGTCTCAAATCACATCAAATAACATCGAAATTGCAATTCACACCTCGATTCGGACTTTGAGTTTTTGAACTTTTCAATTTGCAAACCTCGTGCCAAAACATATTAAATGAATCCGGTATGACTTCAAATTTGGCACACAAGTAATAAATGATATAACGGAGCAGTTCAAATTTCCAGAATCGGATTCCGGCTCCGATATCAAAAAGTCAACCCCGTGGTCAAACTTGGAATCTTTAGCCTTAAATTGCTAGTTCCGTTAAATGGTCATAATTTGAGCTAGGGACCTCCAAATTAAATTCCGAGCATACGCCCAAGTCCCAAATCATGATACAGAGCTATCGGAACTGTCAAAACACTGATCTGGGTCCGTTTGCTAAAAATATTGACTAAAGTCAACTCAGTTAAGTTTTAAAGCTCTATTTCACATTTTAATCCATTTTTTCACATGAAAACTTTCCCAAAAATTTTATGGACTGTGCACGCAAGTCGAGGAATGATAAATGGTGCTTTTCGAGGTTTTAGAATACAGAATTACTTATTAAATTTAAAAATGACAATTTGGGTCATCATAGTTTCCCTTCGGGATCGGCACTTAGCTAGTTCGGCGATCCGATGTGCTCGAATATCGGCGGTCTCGGCTGCGTCTCTTGCTTGGACCTGGGCAGCTTCTGCATCGGCCCGATAGACAGCCACGAGTGCATCTGCATCGGCCTTTGCCTTTTCGACATCAATTTCGGCCTTGGCAAGTACATAGGCCAACCGAGCCTCAAGCTCCTCTATTCTTCTTGCTTTAACCAAGCCTTTTTCCTCCATTTTCTGAAGTTGGGTTTCGGCCGATGATAACTGGGCTCGAGCAGTTTTTTGTTTTTTGCTGCAAAGCGGTCCATACCTTCTTTCCACTACAAAGACTCCGTTTTTATTACGTCGACCTCCTCACGAAGCTTCCCGATCATCTCGATTTTTTGCTGCAATTGTGAGACCGAAACGTTAGCCATCGTTCAAGTATCAAGCCCATAGGCTTTCAAAAGTATCATTACCTGCTCAAACAAATCAGTCTGATCTCGGTAAGCCTTGGCCAACTCAGCTCGGAGGTCTTTTATTTCCTCTTCTCTCTGCCCTAAGAGAAGTCTTAGGGAGTTCCTCTCACCAGTAACCCGTTGAAGGTCGGCCTCATATCGACGCAGCTCATTTTGAGACCGAGAACATGCTTCTCGATGAACTGCCACTGCCTACAAAGAAACAAGAAACAAAGTTAACGAAAAGTAAACATAAATGTAGTACCGGCAAAATAAATTCAAAGCCTGCCGCACCCCGTGAAAAAGATCTGACTCAGCACCAGTACCGGCAACGTCCTCGATACCGGTAAATAGGTCACGAAAGGGATCCTCTCCATCGTGAGGACTATCTAGATTGAGGGCCCCCTTCAGTCATATCCCCTTCCCGTTGGCTCCGATGAGATGCGTCTTCGATCGCCGATAATTCGGGGACT